>NC_080403.1:44485000-44791666 GCF_030265065.1 Corythoichthys intestinalis | reverse complement strand
TTAAGAGCATTGTGAATAAAAAAAAAGTTGGCATTTTATAGCATTTAAAGCGGAAATGTGAAGTAAGTAGGGCTGCAGCTATCGAATATTTTAGTAATCGAGTAATCGACTGAAAATTCTATCGATTAATCGAGTAATCAGATAAAACAAATATATTTTTAGGTGAAGAGCAATTATAAATATACATGAGAAAACAAGACATTTCATCTAATCTTGAACCATTTTCAGTCAATCAATGTCTTTATTTTCGATGTATATTGTTGAAAACAGCCAACAATTGCATCTCAGATGTAACTAGAATTAAAAAAAAGACAAATTCACTGCTTTCACTCAAAAAACCTTTAGATCTTATTAAAATATATATATATTTATACCTAAAAATGCCATTACGCTTGATAACACACATCACTTAAAAGTTAGGATTTTTTCCCACCTGTTTCAATTGAATTTCTATTTGTGTTAAGCCATTTTTAAGTTCTAGTTAAGTTTTACGCTACTCTAAACTGTAAGTCCTGATAGGATTTTGTGTTTTTGCATTGTTCAAGATAAATGTATGATACAGGCTGTATTGGAGCACACTAGGGACCAGTGCTACTTGGTGTTTTATCCAGCAATGACTACTTAGCTAAAATTGATAGTTAGCATTATTGAGTTTTTATTTTACACCCTTATCACTCCACAAAGCTATGTTATGTTAAAGCCTGTATGTAAGACACGTTAGCCACGCATCGAAAGTGGTCATAATTAATAGAAACCTAGCCCTCCGCAGGGCTAACGTTGCGTGAGCTAGTGACTCAGACAGTAACGTTAATCTTATTTTTTAGCGCTTAGCGCTCTTTATTAGCGCTTAGCGCTCTACTGCTTTAAGATGGCCGCTGTTTATTACCGCTGCCCAGATGCGGCCGAGTCTATCATATTGCATCTAGTTCAACATACATGTGATCTCTATGAGACTCCTCAGATGCTACCTGCTACCAACTTAACATCACGCGGGCTAGTTTTTAGCAACGTCGGCGTAGTTTGGAGCGGCTGTCGGCTGCGGAAATGTTTTTTATATTTTTTTATTGCTTCTTCCTCTACGCACGTGACGTCAGCGCGTTGTCCCGCATTAAAAGTAGTCCGAGCGAAACGTGATGCTTAGAGCTGTCAAAATAAACGATTACTCGAGGTGAATAAAATTACTCGGATCAGTTTTTAAACTCGAGTTACTCGAGTTGCTCGAGTATTCGTTTCAGCTCTAGAAGTAAGGTTGGCCAACCATGTTTTTGAATAATATCAATGGCTTAACAGTTATAAGCATATTTTCGTTATTTTTTTTTAATGCAACCCTTCCAGATTCTTTGTTTAACCCATAGCAATGCCCTTGACAACGAAAATGCTTTTCTTCAGCAATCTTCGGAAATCTTCGGATATTGCGTCACACCGGGAAGTGCGAGGGAAGTCCGCCATAGAACAGTATTGTTTGTTGCATTGCTTCTCGGTAAGATTCCACGGCGGTGTGTGGCGATGTTTTGTTCTCACTCAAACGAAAAGTTGTATGAGTGGCCAAAGGATAGCAGGGCACGTAAATGGACATCTTTCGCTCGCACGAAGCGAATGAATTTCATGCCATCATCGAGTAGTGTTCTCTGCTGCAAACACTTCGAAGACGCCTGCTTCCTTAACCGGTCTGTTTATGATCAAGGATTTGCCAAAAAGTAAGTGTGATTTTTGGATAGATGACTGATGACTTTGTCAAAGCAGAGCTGCCAACTGTTGTGGAATGAACAGTATAAGTTAGCGACGTTAGCCAAAAGTTAACTCGTGGCAATCCCCGATCGTAGTTGTTGTTGCGTTCGCTAGGTTAAGCGTGTTTAAATTATGCATCATCTACGATCTTGTCCGAAAGGGTTAATCCTCTGTCAATCGGGAAAGGGGTGTGGATGTGCATATAAGCGGGTCGGCCTCGCGGTAATTCACGGTCACGTTGCTGTAAGAGACACACACCGCCGGTGAGTTTGTGCACATTTATTTGTATTTGTATTATGTATTTCCACCTTCATGCTTCAAGCATTGCATTGCATTTGCACGGTTCGGCGTTTCCTTCACGGTGATTGCTTGATAGCCTTCTAGTTTGTGTTTTACGAGAGCCACTGACAGGTGACAACTAGCGTGTTGGCATTGAGTCAATCTCGCAGCGAATCAGCGAGCGGCTCAAGTCACGCAGTGAATCATGGGAAATGTAGTCTCGGGACAACACTGAAGTGGTGCTTTGTAATCTGTTCGCTTGTGTGAAAAAACGACATTTCCTCACGCCATTAGAAGCCACTTCCTGCCGAGAGCCCCAGCTACTGTTAGCTCCATGTGTTAATTAAGAAACAAAGTTGTCAGCACGTCGTGTGTTCGATACCTTTGTCAACAAAAAGCTCATTACAAGACACTATGCACGATCCGTTTAAGAGACGCTGGGACTGGAAGTAGTAGTAGCTGGTAGTACGAGGCGAGGCGGAGATGAGCGAAAAGCAAAACTTCGCGGTCGAATGTGAAGGCAGTCTACTATTTTGTTTTCTTATTGTTGCCACAAAAAAGTGGAGAAGGCCCTCAACGAAATATCTCCTTCTTTCCCCCCAACGTTTTTTTGTTATTATTTATATGCACGAGGCCTGCCGGATCTGCCAAAATGAACATGAAGTCTGATTATTATTTTTTTTAACAATGTCATCAGATAGACAAAAGCATAAAATTATGTGCAAATGCCTGCATCTTCAAATCATGAAAATAATAACAGCCTATATCTTACCAATCTTATAACCTCGATGGGTCTTGTACCCATTCCATGTCAGGTAGTCTAGGCTCATTGTTTGCATCCTGATTAGCGTCTGGCTAATACATGTTAGGTCCAACATAAAATTCCAGTCTCCTCTTCTTCCTCCAACTCTTCAAAAACTTGGGTCTCCTCACTTGCGCTTGATCTATCACTTATACCGCTGTTTGAAGGGCTTTGTAGGGCGGCCGTATGGAGCGCTCCCATCGCTGTTCTCGGTGTGACGTATCACTTCCGGGTTCGTCCCCTTTCAGGCTTGAACTTCGGAAACGCGATTATTTTGTCAAATATACAACATATAAATTATTTTTTCATGCTTTATTTGTTGGACAATGTTTAATTACTTTAATTGTGACCCTATTTGGCATGTTATGAAATTACTTCACATTTCTGCTTTAAGCTAACAAACTTTTGCTTTGTAAGTTGGCCAATTGTTCTTTTGTTGTACATAGATCCTCATTTATTTATTTTTTATACTGTTTGAGGCTCAGCTCAGGTATTTACATTTGTTATGTTCTTTATCCGATTACTCAATTATTCGAACTACCTAGTTCATCGATTAATCGACTACTAAAATAATCGATAGCTGCAGCCCTAAAACACGAGGCTAATGACTACAGCAGACTGCATTTGCAACACAAAGTGTCATCATTATTTTTATCTCTCTACGCCTATATTTTCCAGGATATTCTTTGTTTTTAAGTATTTTTCCCAGATGTCTTTATAGATTGTATGGTCATGACAAATGACAGTCTTGTGCTAAATGGAATATGACATATTATGAATGCATTTATATAGTACGACAGGGCTAAATCACTGCATATTGGTCAAAACTGCTGACCTCTTTAACCTCCCAAATGGTATTTTATGCCACCGGAGTTAGTCCGGCTCTTGTCATTTTCCTGCTGGACTCGGAGACTGAGGAAAGAGCGTAAATAAAACAGGAGACGTGACAGCTAGGCTCCATGCTAACCTGAACCGAGCGGCTCTTCCAAGTCTCTTCCTCGCCTTTCGAACACGAAAAATCACACAAAACTACCCCGACTTATGTCACACACGGCGGTGGGAGTGATTGCCTTCAACGATCGGCCAGCCCCTGGCGGCGAGCAACCTTCTGCGAACTATTACAGCTAGTCATTCCCCTGCTGCGGCCCCGGCAAGCAGTGCTGCGGGAGTGCTCGTTGCCGAGGACACGGCAGGGGAATGAACGCCCAAAACGGCTCATTCTTGGCGGATAAACCGGCCAACATCGGGTGACTTGTCACACGCCACGGTCGCTGGCTGATTAATGCAAGCACGCCCAGCTTCATTGGCCGACAGCAAGCCTTATCACCCACAAAATGCAAGCCACCTCCTTATTAAAACATGCGCCATGATCCCAGTATTTGACATAATATAAAACACGCAGCTTACTCACTTCCTCGTCCTTCCAATGGTCTCACGATTGTCTGACTTGTTTTTCCCATTCTTCGCGGTGAACACAATATTTTGGAATCCCAAAAAGGCTCACACCACTCTTCCTGGTGTAGCAACAAAAGCCTGCAGCATATTGGACTGGTGTGACGCGAAAAATAAACTAATTAATCCGCAGTCATTCGCCATACAATAGTATGGCTGTATAGTTAAGATGATCTTACTTTCAGACGTCACATCCGCCTTCTTCCTCAACCCAAGACTGGCCAGAAGTGACTCATCTTTATGTCGCGGGATTCAAAAAGTCGAATAAATATATCAATCGCTTCCACACACATCCAAGCGCTCCATTTCATTCAGGAGCATAAAATACTACGTGTAATAGGATTGGGAACCTCTTGGTACCTCACGATACGATACAATTTGCGATACAAAGCTCATGATAACGATGATCTGACGATATGGTGATACAACGATTATCGATACATTTGTAGAATACGCTAGAATGATTTTCTGACCAACAATTAAAAAACAGAAAAACAAACTTCTGCTGTTAATTGGAATGAGTTTATCACCAGTAGACGTCCAATCCATTTGAAATGGGAGGGTGGCAGCGAATGAACATTCGTTCATTCGCTGCCATCCCTCCCACTTCAAACGGATTGTACGTCTATGGCCGTCAGTGGCAGCCAATTCCAGGCGATGAGGTAATTTTGGGCCATTTAAGGTCATTTACCTGTTGATCTTCAGTTACTTCCTGTTGATTTTGGGGTATTTTATGGGTCACTTCCTGTTGATTTTGAGTTACAAAACAGGAAGTGACCTGGGAATCACCCAAATGAATAGGCAGTGACTCAAACTCAACAGGAAATGACCTATAAATGCCCTAAAATGAACCGCAAGTGACCTGTAAATGCCCTGAAAACCCCCAGTCTAAAAGGATTGGGCGTCGTGCACCATCAATGCAGCCTTAAGCCTGAGTTATGCTCCCGCGTTGCGGTGATGGCGCAGCGACTGTGGCGTCATTTGACATTCGATGGTTCTCCGGCCAGGTGACGCGTTGCTCTGTAATTCACTGCCAGGCAACTAGAGGGGTGTGGCGTTATGTTTGTACGGTTTTGGGGCTTGCTTGTTGACTTCCTCTTGTCTAGTTTAACAGAGAAAAAAATAAACAATGCAAGATGGAACGCTTGAATGTGGATCTTCAGCTCATCAACATTGAATAAATGTTGATTAGGGCTGCAGCTATCGAATATTTTAGTAGTCGATTAATCGATAGACTAGTTAGTTCGAATAATCGAGTAACTGGATAGGGAACATGAAAAATTACAATACCTGAGCTGAGCCTCAAACAGTATGATTTTTTAAAAATGAGAATCTATCTACAACAAAAGAACAATTGGCTAACTTACATAGAAAAAGTCCGCTAGCTTAGATGCTATAAAATGGTTATTCCCACAAAAAACGGCTAAATATACCTATAAACTAAATTATGGATGCATTAAAAAACAATAGCTCAAACAAAAATTTAGCTCATGTTGGTCTTAACAGGGCAAAGTTGGAGTCAGTCATGTGAAAAGAGCCAGACCAGAGTCCAGTGTATCCACCCTAATCAATAAAACTGCATGCAAACACTTTCAAAATTAAGCATTACAACGCCACTTTAACTAAACGAATACCCGAAGCAACAAAATTTAATTCGAATATTTTTTTCTAATCGAATACCAGAGTTAATGTTGATTATACAAATGTTGAGGCGCAGGCGACGCAGAAGACTGTTTCGAGGCAGTCTGTCCAACTTTGATGCCGCATAGAGAGTTTTAGCCTCGGGTGAAAACCAACTAGCTGTGGCGGCTAGCTTCAAACTGGCGTTGAGCACTGCGTCCAGCGTTTTGTCCGAGGTCTGCAAAGCCCTCCAGCCCGATTGGTTTGCCATGTTCTACAACCAGCCAGTTGGAAGGAAAATTTCTGGCATCTATGGAACTTCCCAAACTGCCTTGGAAGCCTTGATGTTAACGTTATCATAAAAGCACCGAAGCACTCTCAATCAGTGATCATGTATCGTGTGTAACCTGTCTGTTGTTGAAAGTGAAACATCAAAACAACTCTTTTGACACCAAACCTGTGCTTTATTCTTCATATACTTGACGTGTGACACGTAAATAAGTCACAGACTCACAGCAAACATATGTACACAATAAGTGATGAGGTGCAACAACCAAAAAATACGTCATAAAGTGATAAAAAGCTGGCAGTTTTTGGCAGACTGGGTCACCGCTTCGTGTGGCCACTCGATTCCGAACACACACGTCTGGGTGGTCCTTCCATTTTTTTATTCAGTCGTTGACCTTTCCATTTGGCAATCTTAATGATGTCTTGACGAGACTTGCTCTTCAATGATACTCTCGTCGGCTTGGTCCATTTTTGCGTGTACAATGGCGGTGATTTCAAGCTGAACCGGAAACAACAGCGTGAGCGGACCAATCACAGTACATTTCCATCACGTCATCTGCATCGACATGACGCTAAGATTTGAAAATTCAATAGGACCGCGTCAGGCTACAGCGCAGGGTCGTAAATCGGGTCTTCCTTGACGGCGCAGGTCTGATGCGGAAGCTTAACTAGGCCTTTAGAGTTAACTGAGACACTATTATGGTGGAAGATTTTGGTAGCAACTTGTTGGTTCCTTTTTATTTTATATTTTTTTAGGGCTGTCAAACGATTAAAAATTTTAATCGAGTTAATTACAGCTTAAAAATTAATTAATCGTAATTAATCGCAATTCAAGCCATCTGTAAAATATACCATATTTTTCTGTAAATTATTGTTGGAATGGAAAGATAAGACAAAAGATGGATATATACATTCAACATACGGCACATAAGTACTGTATTTGTTTATTATAACAATAAATCAACAAGATGGCATTAACATTATTAACATTCTGTTAAAGCGATCCATGGATAGAAAGACTTGTAGTTCTTAAAAGATGAATGTCAGTACAAGTTATAGAAATTTTATATTTAAAACCCCTCTTAATGTTTTCGTTTTAATAAAATTTGTAAAAATTTTCAATCAAAAAATAAACTAGTAGCCCTCCATTGTTGATGTCAATAATTACACAATGCTCATGGGTGCTTAAGCCCATAAAATCAGTCGCACCCAAGCGCCAGCAGAGGGCGACAAAACTCCAAAAAACACAAGTAACAAGTTGGCATTGCACTGTGCTGTCATTTTAATCTGTTTGAGCGGGGCATGTGCGTTAATTGCGTCAAATATTTTAACATAATTAATTTTAAAAATTAAGTACCGCCCGTTAACGCGATAATTTTGACAGCATTAATTTTTTTTTAGACATTAACACCTTTTTAAAACGATATCTCAATTCTTGGCAGGAGCATATCGATAACCTTTGGGAAAGTATCACGATATATCACTCTTTCGATATTTTGTCACACCCCTAACGTGTAATATGAAATAAAGATGCTTTCTTGTGTCATAACCACTTTAACTCTTTACTTGTTCACATTTTTAATAGCCAAGTCCGGATCAATCGATTAATTATCAATTAATTGCAATTTTTTTTTTTTTTTTTTAAATAAAGTTCTGATTAATTGTAGATTTGTCACATTTTTTAATAACCTTTGTCAAAATTTGAATAGCTCACTATAACTCACTATTAACAGTAAAAAAAAATGCTTGAACTTTATAGTTAATGTGATATTTTTTGCTATTTTGACGCTTTAAAACGACAACTCACGATTAATCACAAATTTGTCAAATTTATATGAAGAGTTAACTTGATGAACTGTAAATTTGTTGCATTCTTTGAATTGTTAACTCATGATTACACGCAATTACATTTAATCATTGTTTATACGCCCCCTCCCAGTTAGGTTAGTAACCCATGTCTAACACTGTCAATAGCAACCAGTGCGTTAAAAAACATGCGATGATAGAAGAAACAGATGCTCCGATGCCTTAAGAACACACGCATCCTTGTTCTTCCACTGATTGTTCCCCTTTTTCTTCTCGTTGTCTTTTATGATGACTTTCCCAAATGTTGTCGTCTGGGGAAAAGTGCTGAGTCAGCTTTACTCAATCTTGGGGGAAAAAAAAGAAAAGGAAAAGGAGCAAAAACTGGAGACTCATCATGTGTCTTTTTCATCAATTCAAAATGTCAAAAAAGCCTGTTCCGCCATCTGCTGGTCACCATCATGCCTCACACATTCACTCTGGGATTTTCATTCATTCATTCATTCATTCATTCATTTTCCATGCCGCTTATCCTCGTCAATGCAGCCTTAGAGTTAACTGAGACACTATTATGGTGGAAAATTTTGGTAGCAACTTGTTGGTTCATTTTTATTATTATTTTTTTTAGACATTGACACCTTTTCAAAACGATATCTCGATTCTTGGCAGGAGCATATGGATAACCTTTTGGGATACAAGGTATCACGATATATCACCATTTCGATATTTTGTCACACCCCTAATGTAATTACTGTTTTAAATTACATAAAAAACTTACCGGCCATCCTCATAGCTACTGCTATGGCGTTCCATGCGTCTTCCTTTTTAAAGTTGTCCTTATAAAAAGGATCTCCTATATCGTAAATCATTTTGTGACTTTCCACCTACATAATGAAGCGTTCATCATCAATGCTCGCTGGTGTTTAAACCGTGAATAAGCATCTGGCCCCACCCATTTTGATGGATGCGTCTCCAGCAAAAAATGGAAAATAGCCTACACACACATCTAGTATAAATTGGCCTTCTGACGAAATACTGTAAACGGTACAGTACTGTAACATGTTTGGAACTTTTGTTTTGTTCTAACGTTGCCAGTTCAAATGGATTGTCTGTCACCGTGATGGGTAAAATATGTGATTATATGACCCGGAGTGAATAGCCATAATATTGCTTACAATAAACTTTTTTACTCCTCCACTTCGACACCTGTTATTGTTCTTCACACCATCCTGGCCTCTGGGTTCCACAGTTGGGAGGGAATCTCACGAGATAACGTGTTTTGCACTCACGACATACTGGCGCCTCTGTAACACAACAAACCTCAAAAGGGAGGGAATCTCATACCATAGCGGGGAGGGAATATGAATGTAATCTGAATGTCAAAAATTGATATTCGATATTTTCTGCGTCCTTTATGGTATACTGGGGACGGGTTTCAATAAGCTTCGGCTTCTTCCGTCAGCCCTTTTCTTTTCGGGTTGAATTAATTATAAACACATATAAATGCTGTATGTTTGTTTGGATTTGTCATGCCTGAAGGGAAAATAAATAAATAAATAAATGTCTAGACCGCGAATATAAGACGACCCCCACTTTTTCAGTCTTATTTCAATGCAAAAATGACCGTCTTATATTCAGGCCAATACGGTAATTTTAATGTATTCCGTTCCGTGTGTTTGTGTTCAAGATCTCTCATGAACGAATAATGGAATTACTATCAAACTTACAGCAGAGTATGTTTGTAATATGAAATGGAAGAGGTGAGTGAATTTTGGGTTCGTGAGGTGAAAGGTCCTAGAGGTCAGAAAAAAAATTTAGCGATAATTTGATAACAGATTAGCCATGTAACTCAAATTTGATATGATGAGAAGACAAAGGGTCAAAAATATGACGATGCTTTGAATTTGGCCGCTTAGGTGGAGTTTAAGACTTTGTGTACATGCATTTGTGTCTGTGTATCTACTACATGTATCTTTATAACTCCAACAATTATGTGCTTTTTTTGTGTGTTTTTTAGGCCAAATACCCACAAGTGGTGAGTCTTCCTGACGGCGATAGTTCTTCCACACTGGCTCTTCATCATCCTGCTCTTAAAAGGTTCAAAATCAAAATATTTCCATTCACTGGTTGTTTTTTCCAACTCTTTGAATTTTTAAAAATGTCATTTCAGATGCACTTTTTTGTTGCACTGGTGTGTGGATGTGTCCAAGGAGGGCAAAGTCACTCCAAAACTGGACCTGCTCCCAAAGATCCCGCAGCAGGGTGAGACGCTCCTCTCGCTATCAAATCAAACAAACCATTCACGACATTGCTGTTTTTTCAAAATTTTTCGGACACAGCTTTGCGGCTGTTGCCGTCATGGAACGTAGATGGCGTCGGTGAGGGCTTCCACAGCCTGCTGAGGCTACTGGGGCCCGAAGCGGCCTTGGAGGAGGTCATCAGGGCGGCACTTATTCTTGATGACTGAACAAGAGGTGAAGATGACGTGTTGTCAACTTTTCGAACGCCTGGAGTTGGAAGTAGCGAATGAATGACTGCAATTAATCACGAGTTGACAATTAAAAAAGTGCAACAATTTGGTGAATGTTAACAATTTAAAAAATTGACAAATTTGTGATTATTCATAAGTATTTTAAATGTGACAAATTTTCATGTCATTGCAAATTGATTATTCATAATGTGACAAATTTGCGATTCAATGTTCAGTTAATATTTTAAAAATGAATCAAATTTGCCATTTGTTGAAAGTTCACGATTTGAAAAAATGCAACAAAATTGCGAAGAGTCTTGAACTATTAAATCTTATTGGACATCTATTGCCGTCAAAGCCAGTGAAACACCACGAATAGAAAGACTTGTAGTTCTTAAAAGAAATTTGAGTACAAGTTATAGTAATTTTATATTAAAACCCTTAAAACGTTTTCGTTTTAATAAAATTTGAGCAATTTTCAATCAAAAAATAAACCAATAGCTCGCCATTGTGAACATTATTTTTTTGAGGGATAGGTATATTATTTTTGTTGTGCTTTCACTAAACGATACTGTAGCAACCTAACTGTTCCGCCGAAATGCATGATGGGAAGTTGGGCAACCATGACTGTCAGTAGTGGCTGCAAATGGTATACAATATGTTCTGCGTTGCGTTTAATTAAGCGTGTTAAGATCGTGTCTTGCTCCGCACAAATGCATGATGGGAAGTTGGGCAACCATGACTGTTAGTAGTGGCTGCCAAAACTTAAGCCAATAAAAGGCGCGGTCCAATGAACGCCTGTGTCCACTCGCATTTCTCTGCCATTTCGCTCTCAATGTGCTAAAACGGCGTCAATGTAGACTGTTTGATGCAACGCATGAACGGGTCATTCCGTGCATGTGTCAGTTGCGTTAAATATTTCAACGTGATTAATTTAAAAAATTAATTACCGCCCGTTAATGCAATAAATTTGACAGCCCTAATATATATACAGTGGGGAGAACAAGTATTTGATACACTGCCGATTTTGCTGGTTTTCCCACTTGCAAAGCATGTAGAGGTCTGTAATTTGTATCATAAGTCCTCTTCAACTGTGAGGGACAGAATCTAATACAAAACCCCAGAAAATCACATTGTATGATTTTTAAATAATAAATTTGCATTTAATTGCATGAAATAAGTATTTGATACATCACAAAAATTGAACTTAATATTTGGTACAGAAACCTTTGTTTGCTATTACAGATACCAAATGTTTCCTGTAGTCCTTGACAAGGTTTGCACACACAGCAGCAGGGATTTTGGCCCACTCCTCCATGCAGATCTTCTCCAGAGCCTTCAGCTGCTGGGCAACATGGACTTTCAGCTCCCTCCATAGATTTTCTATCGGGTTCAGATCTGGTGACTGGCTAGGCCACTCCAGGACCTTAAGATGCTTCTTACGGAGCCACTCTTTAGTTGCCTTGGCTGTGTGCTTTGGGTCGTTGTCATGCTGGAAGACCCAGCCACGACCCATCTTCAGGGCTCGCACTGAAGGAAGGAGGTTGTCAGCCAAGATCTGGCGATACATAGCCCCGTCCATCCTCCCCTCAATACGGTGCAGTCGTCCTGTACCCTTGGCAGAGAAGCAGCCCAAAAAAAGGATGTTTCCTCCGCCATGTTTCAGAGTTGGGATGGTGTTCTTGGGGTTGTACTCATCCTTTTTCCTCCAAACACGACGAGCCGAGTTTAGACCAAAAAGTTCAATTTTGGTCTCATCCGACCACATGACCTTCTCCCATTGCTCCTCTGGATCATCCAGATGGTCAGTGGCAAACTTCAGACATGTCTGGACATCCACTGGCTTCAGCAGCGGGACCTTGCGTGCGCTGTAGGATTTTAATCCATGAGGGCGTAATGTGTTTCCGATGGTTTTCTTCGAGACTGTGGTTCCAGCTCTCTTCAGGTTATTGACCATTCCTGCCGTGTAGTTCTGGGCTGATCCCTCACCTTCCTCATGATCAGTGATGCCCCACGAGGTGAGATCTTGCATGGAGCCCCAGAACGAGGCAGATTGACCGTCAACTTGAACTTCTTCCATTTTCTAATAATCGCTCCAACTGTTGTTACCTTCTCACCAAGCTGCTTGCTTATTTTCCTGTAGCCCATCCCAGCCTTGTGCAGGTCTATTATGTTATCCCTGATGTCCTTACACAGCTCTTTGGTCTTGGCCATTGTGGAGAGGTTGGAGTTTGTTTTTTTGAGCATGTGAACAGGTGTCGTTTATACAGGTAACAAGTTCAAACAGGTGCAGTTACTTCCGGTAATGAGTGGAGAACAGGAGGGGTTCTTAAAAAAGAACCGAAGAGCCGAAATATTTACTAGTTGGTAATGTATCAAATACTTATTTCATGCAGTTAAATACAAATTTATTATTTAAAAATTATACAATGTGATTTTCTAGATTTGTGTATTAGATTCCGTCCCTCACAGTTGAAGAGAACTTATGATACAAATTACAGATCTCTACATGGCTTGCAAGTGGGAAAACCAGCAAAATCGGCAGTGTATCAAATACTTGTTCTCCCCACTGTGTGTGTATATATATATATATCTATATATATTTATATATATGTTAATGGACCTTCATCTAAAATTTAATTGGCTGCCATTGACAGCACTCAACGTCAAATCCATTTGAAGCAGAATGGTGGCAGCGATTGGACGTCCACTAACGATAAACACATTTCAATTGACATTAGAAGCATGAAAAGAGCTTTCATGGCCCCTACCAACATGGCCTTACCAAAATGGCCTCAGGGCAGCCATGTTGGTAGGGGCGACGTTCCCATCCAAGCCACTGACTGTGTTAGACATCTAATCCAATTGAAGTGGGAGGGTTGGTATTCATACTGGAATAAATGCGGGCTTCAAAAACGAATTTAAAATTATTTGAAACGAGGTAAGATTTGCTTATAACAAGAAAATTCTGCCAATGAAACGAGCAATTTTTTGGTGTAAGAATTCTTAAAATAAGACATCCATCCAATAACTCTTTGGCTTATAATAAGCCTTAAAAATAGTATTACAGGCTCATTATAAGACCTATAACAAGCCGGTATTGCTTAAAATGAGTATTTCCAGGCTTATTATGGGACTAACAAAAAGTCTCACAATAAATGCTACTTCTAAACCCAGTAAAAAAGTACCGTAATTTTTGGGCTATAAGGTGCACCGACTATAAGCAGCCACCGATCAAATTTGACACGAAAACGGCATTTGTTCATAGATAAGCCATACTGGACTATAAGCTGCAGCTGTCCTCCAAAAGATATTAACCGGTAGGATGTTATTTAACAGCGGCATCATATGACCAAATGAACCACGAAGGTTTGAACCAATTGGCTGCAAAGCTTCATTGCTTCAAGTAGCTTCATTTGGCCATCCCTGTTCCCTCTGCTGCCAAAGCTGTTGTCATCCACCATGCCTCTTAGCATGCATTGCAGCGCTACAGATATAAATAACCATCAAAATTCATGTTCTGTGCTAATTATTTCTTCATTGAATTTTCCAGTTTCATTGATTGCTAGTTATGGTATTTGGTAACACTTTATTTGACAGTTGCACCATAACATTGTCATAATACAATCATAATTATGACATGACACTGTCATGAGCATTAGTGTCATCCGGCAAATTATCTCACTTTCGAATGGATGTAAAAGATCTGACCTGGACATAAAGGGAGTTAGTGACATAATTTGCCACATGACACTAAATGACATGTCATAAGCGTTCACTAATGCCCGTGATAGTGTCATGTCATAATTATGATGGTCTTACGACGCCGCTGTCAAAGTGTTACCTATTAACCCAAATAAATCAACAAAAAAGCCGCACTGGACTATAAGCCACAGGATTCAAAATGAGGGGAAAAACGTTTCAGTTTGTAGTCCAAAAATTACGGTATTTGAAATGAGATAAGATTTGCTTATAACACGTAAGAAAATTCTGACAATGGAAGAAGCAATTATTTTTCTTGGTAACATTTCTTGCCAAGAAATTACAAGTACACACAAGTCCATCTACTTGTAGTAAAAGTACAGACACCCTTGTGGTATTGTAAGTTGTATAAAAAGTAGGGCTGTCAAACGATTAAAATTTTTAATCGAGTTAATTACAGCTTAAAAATTAATTAATAATAATTAATCGCAATTCAAAACATCTCTAAAATATGCCATATTTTTCTGTAAATTATTGTTGGAATGGAAAGAGAAGACACACGACGGATATATACATACAACATACTGTACATAAGTACTGTATTTGTTTATTGTAACAATAAATCCACAAATGGTATTATTAACATTCTTTCTGTTAAAGTGATCCACCGATAGAAAGACTTGTAGTTCTTAAAAGATAATTGTTATAGTTACAAGTTATAGTAATTTTATATTAAAACCCCTCTTCATGTTTTCGTTTAATAAAATTTGTAAAATTTTCAATCAAAAGTAGAGTTAATATAATAAAAATAGAGTGACCAAAGTCTAAGTTTTACGTGTATTTTGCATAGCTATTTTGATATGGAATGCCAGTTCATTTTGCATTGTTGTTTAACTGTGTGTCAGAATAGGGCCTCATTACTATAGACTGAAGTGCTTTTCTTTTTGTGAACATGATTTTTTTTTGAGAGATAGGAATATTATTTTTCTTGTACTTATCTTACCCAAAATACAACAAGAGACACATAATTGCCACTAAAAGAAAGAAAACTTACCGAAATATGTGTGGAGCACAAATAGCAATTTGCATTGCATTGTGAATACAGCATGAACGTCTCACAACTACTAATTCTCCCACGTTTAGAAGAAATAACATGAGTATGGAACGGCGCTGCCCCCAAGCGGCCGGTGGCGTTCTCTTCACTCTTAATGCCCATAAACGGCCTCATTGTAATCTGTTTGAGGCAATGTGCAAGCGGGTCATTTAGTGCATGCGTCAAATATTTTAACGTGATTAATTTTAAAAAATTAATTAACGCCCGTTAACGCGATAATTTTGACAGCCCTAATTAAAAGTAAACGTGTTTGTAGTACAAGTAATAGTGATGTGTCGGTCGCGAACGAGCCGGTACAAAGAGTTAAACGATCAGAGCTGGCACCCTCCCTCGAGAGCCGGCTCTGTCATTTTCCCCCCTGCTTCTCTCGCTCTATGTTGATCTCTCTTTTTCACATGTCTAAAGTGAGGTTTGGCATTGGCTCAGCTGCTGTGCTCAGAGAGGGAGACAGGAAGAAAAAGGGGAGGAGCCAGGGGCTTGGTATTAGGTACTGCACGGAGTACACGCTGAGTACATGCTCCATCGCGTCTGCACAGCCAAAGACAGACACAGGAGGAGGAAAGGACGACACACGAACGCGGTTTGTAGGCCTTTGAGATGTGCCGGAAACGCAGTAACATTTGGAGACATTTTAATTGGTTAAAGTCAGATGACAATAGGGCAGAATGCAGTGTCTACAAACTTAAAATTGTCCGTTCGAGGAGGGTAAACTAATAACCTCCAGAGGCACATGACGGTTCATCCTACTGTCCAGCTAGAAGAAATGAGGGAGGCAGGTGTACCTGTTACCACCAGTAACAATAATTAAAATAAATAACAAATAATTAGTGAGAGAAGGAGCCGGATCAGCCCGTCCAAGTTGAAGTATTTAGTTTTCTTGAATGCAAATTTAAAATAAAGCAAGGAGTAGCTTATGTTTGTTTTGTTCGCTGCTGCTGTTGCAGTTACTCCCACTATTTTTGTTATGGTGCAGCATGTTTGATTGTTGTTGGTTGAAGTTTAATTTTGTTGCTTGTTTATTGTTTGGAGACTTTTTAATGTTCAATAAAATAAAAACAATTTTCTTGCTTGATAATTGTTGCTATTTGCAGTCAGTAGAGTTCAATATTTAGTTCACCAAGTCATTTATCAAAATGTATGCTAAATTCGTCATAAATATTAAAAGAAAAGCTAAAGTTAAAAGAGCCGTTTGAGCGCCAAAAAGAGCCGGCTCTTTTCACTGAGCCGATCCAAATGAACCGGATCACTGAAAAGAGCCGAAAATCCCACTAACAAGTACTT
Source organism: Corythoichthys intestinalis (assembly GCF_030265065.1). Taxonomy (NCBI): domain Eukaryota; kingdom Metazoa; phylum Chordata; class Actinopteri; order Syngnathiformes; family Syngnathidae; genus Corythoichthys; species Corythoichthys intestinalis. The sequence continues at coordinate 44,775,127 of NC_080403.1, read as the reverse complement.
TTCGTACAAATACATGAATTGTGCCAGACTTTGTAAGAACTGCAAATACCATATTGTTATCCAATTTTGTATCATATTGTGATGAAATTGAGTTACAGAAACTTGCATGCTTTTCAATGAAAAGGGTACATTTTCTTGAAACAAGTTGGGGCTATGTCTTAAAACAAGAAAAGTCCTCTTTTACAAATACCTCAAAACAAAATGCTTTTAAGATGTGGTCTAAAAAAAATACTTTCTGCTCAAATTTTACATGAGCGATTTTGTCTTAGTGATTAGATCCCCCCCCCCCCCCCCACCCCTTGGAATTAGACAAATAATTTTGCTTAGAGTTTGAGTTTTTGCAGTTCATTCGCCATCACCCTCCCATTCCAAATGGATTGAACAGCTTATAACATTTGGTACTTTTGAATCTTGGCCACATGGGGCAGTATAACACACAAACATCACTGTTTCTCAGTTTTTTATTCATCAGTCCGCTCCAGTATAAACTGACAGTAGAGCTCATTAGCCAAAATCTACAAAAATAAATAATTTACATACAAAATGGCAGACAAGCAGCCTTTGTATTAGCAAATACTTTACCCCAACATTTACACACTCGCACTCACTCTCTATACCAAGGGTGGCCGCCATTTTGATTTTTTTTAAACATCCTCTGAGGTCCATTTGGTGGCGCACCCCAAGTTTACTTTTCACACGGGACCCTAAACGTGTCACCAAGCTGACACCAGCAGCCACTCCACATTCAAACACACTTTTCTCACAGGAAGTGACATCACAGTAACCCCGTTTCACACCGTCTGTCAAATATTAAAATCAGTTCCCCTTCCTAGTGCTTTGACGGCGTATTGCTGCGACACCGATAAAACAGTATCATGTTTTTACGTAACACATTTAAACATTTTCGCATGATAATGGGCTAAGGTACTAATTTTAATCTCCCAGTTTAAATAGATTGGATGTCTATCACTGTCAATGGTAGACAAGTGAACGTGGAGTTAAAACTGAAATTTATAGTGATTAATTGCATTCTGTATCATAACGATTTCAAAAGTAGTGTTTAGTACTTTTATTTTAAATGTACCGTTATATTTATGAAATATTAATCTATATTAACACAATTAGCTCGCATCCCTCGTGAGGATAAGTACGAAAGAGCAGTTTTAATCCTGAGTTAACTAAGTAGTTTTTAACGAACATTGTCACCATGTTTGATATTGTCATGTAAAAACATGATACTTTTGGGTGTGACAGTAATACGCTTCCGTCCAGTGCTGTTATTCTATCTAAATGGCACAAAATCGAGGGCAGAAATGTTGTTTTCGCGTCGTAACAAATGTGACTTTCAAGTGAAACGCCAGGACAGGAAGTGAACGGTCAACTCTTCCGTCGTATTAAAGTGATTGTCGCGTGTGTGCGTCAAAGCTGCGATGCGTGACTGACGGAAAACGTCGGGCCCGGCGCGGCTGGCGATATTTTAGCGGGGGCTCAGGACGGCAAGTTTTCGGGGAAGGGTGGCGTCTTCAGGCGGGCCTGAGGGCGAAGGCGCGCTCATAACAAGCCACGATCTTGTGGTCCAGTCCCAGCTGTAGGGGAATGCTGTCCAGTGGCTTGGGGTCCAAGTCCAAGATGGACACAGAGTAGGAGAAGGCGGACGGTCGCGGCGGCAGGAAGTCGCGTAGGCGACGTTGTCCGCGTAAACTGAAAAGATAAAACAAGACAGTCAAATGTTGAATTGGTAGGCAAGGTGGAGCAGAGAGAGAGCTCCGCTACAGGTCGCATTTGAAAGTACCCCCATTCCCACGCTGCCTATCCAGTATGATGCCCTATCAATCGAAGTTAAGGACCATGGGACTATGGCTACGTTCATACTACAGGTCTTAATGCACGAATCCGATTTTTTTGTCATATCCGTTTTTTTGGCGTGCCCGTTCAGACTGCCTTTATCCATTGAGACCGTTCAAGTATTACGCATGCGCACTAATTCGCAGTCCGACACGCGCTAAGCAAGAAGACCCGCATGCGCAGAAGCATCAAAACAAATGACAGACGTCATCCGTCATTCCAGGGATATCATATTTTGCTTTTCAAAAGGTGGACACAAATAACAGACATAAATAATCCCCGTTTAGGCTTATATTCAAAGTTTATATGGATCGATAGCATGCACGCACTGTCCGTGCACGTCACACACACATACGGGCAGTTTGTCCCGACTCTCGGCCGTGGAGGCAATGTTGAAATATTGTTCACTTGGAACAGAGAGAAAACTGAGCATTCTCAGGCTTATCCTCAACCCATTTTTATTTTTTATGACTTGTCAAGCTCAGCCCTTCCTCAAAAGCCGTGTTCACTGCAAGCTAGGCGCTAATAACGCACAGGTGCATCGCTACTGTAACGACTCTCTCGCTATTTGATGACGTAATTGCTGCATTAAATCCGATTTGCGGGACTGGACAGTACAGACCGCCGCGACAGTCTGGAAAAATGTGGCCCAGATCGGATTTAGACCACATACGAAAGTGACCCAGATCGGATTTGAAAGGGTCCCGTTCTATGCGACTTGTCACGTTCAGACCGTCAAGTTAATGCCTCACTCGAGTCGGAAAAACACGAAAAAATCGGATTCGTGCATTAAGACCTGTAGTATGAACGTAGCCTAATTGCTTTGGTTGAATGTAAATAAAGTTATGATCACTACAGTTAATGCTTTTGAAGACTTGTATTTTTTTTTTAATTCTATCTATCTAACACATAATAGTTAAGTGAATGGAATTTATACTGTACCTGTAAATTCCTATTCATATCCGAATTTTGGGAATTAACCCAAAAAGTCCATTAATTTATGTTTAGACTGCATATACAATTGTTAAATTGAAAGCTGGTAAACAAATCAACGAGAAACTGTTAATTTGTATTTCATGCATTGATTCAGTTTTTAAATTATATAACAGTCCGCTTTATCGTCATTTATCGCTATCGAAGTAAATCTGCTTAATTTACCGTGATACCTACTTAAGGCCCTATCGCCCAGCCCTACTATGAAATGTTCAAAGACAGTCAAAGTACTTTGTTTCTTTTCATGATGGGGGTGAAGGAGAAAAGATATCGTCATCGCACACACCATATAATTGTTTGCATTAGTCTAACACATATAGTCTAACACATACACATGGTACAGGTTTTCGTAGGCACAGTCTAACTGTTTGCATTAGTCTAACACACGTAATATAATTAATCAGGAAATAGTATCATTTTCATATTTACGGTAGGACTACACTACTAATATAAAATAAATAGCACACCATAGTTTAATGAGAAGAAATAGAAGAGATACACAATGCCGTCTTATCACAAGATTGACGCACCAACTCTGGCAATCAGCTCTCCCAGCAAACTCCAAGGACAAAGCGCTTTGTCCTAAAACAAGTACAACCAGCCCGGACAGCAAAGTTAATAGCGGGCATCCCAATCCGCGCACGAACCTAAGCCGCCCAAAACCGGCCACAGAGGGGATGGCCCAAAAGCAACGCCCAGAAACACCTTCGACAAGGCCCGCCTCAGCAAAGACTTTAAAAAGACTGGACACTGGGATAACACAGATTTTTTTTCTGCTCGGAAACATACAGCCTTGTTTTGGATCCAGAATTGTCCCTCTGTCGTCTGTTTTTGCCTTGTTTTTACCATTGTCGACGAATAAATTGTCAACCTGTTTTCGGTGAGTGTTCTTCAAGCTTTTGAAACATGGAGTCAGTACAAAGGGTTCAAATAAGAGGACGCGCGAGGTTCGGCCTTCCCGGCGGGCGCACACGGAGCAGCGTCAGCCGAGCGGCAATTGTTTTGGCTGGTGCTGTTCTCGGGTGCGTCTGGGCCGGGGGGGGGGGGGGGGGGGCGAATTTCAACAGGGGATACACTGCCCTCTGGTGACAGCGTTGGGTATAGCGTAGGCCTGAACGATATTGGAAAAAACTATTGTTGCGATTTTTATGAGGTTTGCAATATATTGCGATATTAAAAATATATATACTGTATATATCTTTTTTAAAGAAATTTTCACCAGATGACTAGAATAGCTGTTTGGAAATACTTTGCATGACACACCGTGACCACAGTGTATTCATATAATACAGTTTCATTTGTGAATGATGAAGATTGCTGTATGAAGGGATCCAGGAAGCCATGTCTGCACAAAATAGATCACTTATTGAACACAATATTTTAGACTTCAACAGCAGCAAATACATTAAATGATAAATAAAAGAGCTGGTGCATTAGTCCCCTCGGTTTTTGACAAAATATAACAATAAATAAAAACTGTAAAATAACAACAAAGTTGTCAACATATTTGAACAAAAATATTAAATATGACAAAAGAGTTGCTCACAAACTATAACAATAAAGAAAAACCTCAGTAAAACAACAAAGTTGTCAACATATTTGAAATTAAGAATTAAATCTGACAAATAAAAGTGCAAGTGCATTAGTCCCCTGAGTTGTTTACACAAAATATAACAATATAAAACTGCAAAATGGCAACAAAGTTGTAAAAATATTTAAACAAAAATGTTAAGTCTCAAAACTTTATGTGCAGCTGTACTATATATAGTTATTTGAAAAATACGATTTACAAAAAATTTGAATATAAAAGAAACAAACTCAATTGAACTTGTAAATAATTGAACTGAATAACTCTGATGAATAAAAGAACCATTTTAACTCCCAAATTTCCTGCCTTCCTGATAGCTGTCACACAAATAAAAAGAAGAAAAGACATTCCTGCAGCTGTGTTGTGTATTTGTCTGCATATCGTCCACCTTCCTTGCTCAGCAATTCTCAACTGGGTCTCATAGGTTTTTGGCCAAGACTACTAGTTTATCCAGCATTGCAGGCTTGAGACAAGAACGTTGGCACGTAACAATGTTCCCACCTGTACTAAAAAGCCACTGATGGGAAGCTCGTAGCAGGAATGCATAGATACCTGCGTTTTAAATGGTCCCACATGTTCGACGGATTACTTCTTGTTAAGGCAACCACGGCGAGGCACTGTCGACAGGGCTGTTTTTTGTTCCTTATATTCTTGTCGATAGCCAAAATACTTCCAAAACTCCTTTTGGAGACAGTCTTCTAGGGCTGTCCCAAACGACTAATTTTCTCCCGATTAATCAGCCAACTATTTTTACGAGTAGTCGACTAATCTTTTAATTTTTTTTAATTATTATTATTTTTATTATTTTTTTTAAACTAATTTAGCAATGAAATTTTTGAGACGCTTATCAATTCACAAAAACATTTTTTTTTTTTTACTAATTTAGGAATGAAATTGTTGTTGACGCTTATCAATTCTTAAAAACATTTTGGAACACTTAAATTCTTTATTAAAGTACAAATAAACAGATAAATAACAATAATAAATCACAAACAATGAGTTCAAATGCTGATAGAATTAACTTGTGCAAAAGAATGGAATGTAAACAGATTCAGGACACTGACTTCACGTTTCCAACATGATTCAAAACAATTCTTAAAAAAATACCTAGCATTAATATTATAGTATAATGTAGTACTATATATAATAGTATTATAATAATTATTCATTGCCAGATTTTTCATAAAGGGTGTCATTTTAAAGGTATTCTTAGTGTAGAATCTGAAGTATGTGGGATTAACTCCAGAAATCGTTATTTATATGACGAACATGACATGCTTTTATTTTGAAATGTTCACCGGAAGTAGGCTCGCTAAACCGCTAATTTATGCTTTACAGTCCACAATAAAATCACTTTTTGTCATTGCATGTGGTGTCAGTAATAGATTTTTTGTCCTTTTGCAAATGCTGTTAACCAGCGATTTTTCATGTTTGAAGTGTCACCTTTTAACTTCAAGTTTTGGACAAGGCTGCCTGTTTTATAGCCGGCTAAAGTAGGTCGTCTTTTTTCCCATTCACTTCAATGTAGCAATGCTAACGTATATAGTGTTTAATATAGATGTGTTTTCTTATTTTGTATGTCTGAACTTTAATTCTACAGCGTGTTGATGACAGAAAAGAACTAAAGTTTCATATGCCATCAGCACGCACGCACAAATGTATGCACGCACGCGCGCGCAGCGATAAAACGCAGCCGTGAAAATGACCGCCCTCATTTTTATTTACCATGCGATAAATGGAATCATTGCATATCGCGACAGGCTTAGCAACTTCAATAAACATGTCATTAGTTAGTTAGATGGACTTACAATCTCCTGTCGTTATCATTCACGGCCGACGTGCAGCCAAGCTTGGCATTGAAGAGACAGGGCACTATAGTGTACCCTCCTTTCTTTCTTTAAAAATAAGTCAATGTTTTGGACTCTCTGGTGCGCTTTTTTGGCTTTGTGCCGATTTCCCCGCTTGCATACCAAGCGCCCGACATGCTGAACTTTCCACGCATATATTTTTTTAACCCTTCATTAAACATCGACGGCATGTTGTGCTCGTCGACGGATTTACGTCATCGATGACGTCGACAATGTCGACTAGTCGGGACAGCTCTACAGTCTTCCCTCGCTTCCTTCAACGTGTTGCTTGCTTGCTTGTTTTCACTTTGAGAACGGCCCCTCCTCCCTCCCCTCTGCTGTTCGGCCCCTCCTCCCAGTGGCGCCACCAGGGGGTGGCCATGGCCACCCCTACAAATTGGTTGGCCACCCCACTTGCCAGTATATCGTTAGATTGTTGTAGCATCGGTGATGCATTTCATCCCAAATGAATGCATTTATTTTGTTTTGTTAAATGTAGGGCTGTCAAATTTATCGCGTTAACGGGTGGTAATTAATTTTTTTAATGAGTCACGTGAAAATATTTATCGCAATTAACGCATTCGCGGTACGACTCACGCATTGCCGTAAACAGCCTACAATGGCGCCATTTTACTTATATACAGAGATAAGAGGCAGTGTCAAGTGAGTGGAGTAGATACAAGCATTCATGTGGGCTGTGCTTTTAATTGGCAAAAGCTTTGTCATCTCTCCCACAGCAACTATAGATATTGTGGGAAGCGACGTGGGGAAGAAAGACAGGAGTTGATCTTTTTCTAAACACCCTGTAGTGTATCCAACGCAGAGAAGATAAAGCATTTGCAGCCACCACACACAGCCATGGTTGCACGACTTCCCATCATGCATTTGGGCAGAACAGTTAAGTCGCTACAGTATCATTTACTGAAAGCTCAACAAATACACTAGATGGCAATATTTAGTCACAATATACAAACTCACATTTATCCTTCAAGAATGACAAGTCTTTCTATCCGTGGATCACTTTCACAGAAAGAATGTTAATAATGTTAACGCCATCTTGTGGATTTATTGTTATAATAAAAAAAATACAGTACTTATGTAAAGTATGTTGAATGAATATATCCATCTTGTCTTATCTTTCCATTCCAACAATAATTTACAGAAAAATATGGCATATTTTAGAGATGGTTTGAATTGCGATTAATTACGATTAATTCATTTTTAAGCTGTGATTAACTCGATTAAAAATTTTAATCGCTTTACAGCCCTAGTTAAATGTACACCATGTGCCTAATATATACATAACACAATAAAACAGAATTGTTGAAGAACTCAAAATGTTGACTGGACAGTTATGGACTATGCACATTAAATCATTAGTAACATCAAATATTAAACAATACACCAAAGTATATCAGTAGCCATGTCCTTAAGTCTTTCTGATAGTTTTCCCCTGACCTTTTTACTGCAATAATATAATGAAAACCTAAAATTATGGCTTTTAGTTTTGGCCACCCCAAGATTTTAAGTGGCCCCATCTGGCCACCCCTATGAAAAATTTCTGGAGGTGCCACTGCCTCCTCCCTCCACTCCGCTGTAGCCGGGGGAGGGGGGAGGATCCGATGACTGCGGAGCTGGAGGGAAAGAGAAGCTGTGCGCTCTCCTTCCCTCTCCTTCCTCAAAACAAACATTTGTGGAATAAAAAAAATGAAATGGAAAAAACCATCGCACGTCCTTGCGATGGGACTATTGCGCATGCGCACATCGCAATGGCGATGTTTAAACGATATATCGTTCAGGCCTAGTATAGCGTGTTTGACCCACATAAGGCGTTGTTTTAGCTTATACTAGTATACACTCACCGGCCACTTTATCAGGTACACCATGCTAGTAACGGGTTGGACCCCCTTTTGCCTTCAGAACTGCCTCAGTTCTTTGTGGCATAGATTCAAGAACGTGCTGGAAGCATTCCTCAGAGAGTCTGGTCCATATTGACATGATGGCATCACACAGTTGGTGCAGATTTGTCGGCTGCACATCCATGACGCGAATCTCCCGTTCCACCACATCCCGAAGATGCTCTATTGGATTGAGATCTGGTGACTGTGGAGGCCATTTGAGTACAGTGAACTCATTTGCCACGTTTACATGGAGCCAAATATTCCAATTACAATCGGAATATTTGTTCAAACCGAATAAATGTGTTCCATATAAACACCTCATTCGGAATGAACAGGCCCAAACCGAATGGAATTTCATTCCGATTCACAGGGGTGGAATATTCCTTTTCCCAAACCGATTAGAAGTAAAATTATATCATGTAAACAGGGAAGCGGAATGGTGTCTGGTTGCGTTCTTTCTGCACATGCTCCGTACTGACGTCACTTTGTGACGTAAGTAACGTCACTTGCAACATGGCTTCCAAGCACAGCGCACCTAATTGGAGTCCGGCGGAAAGATTGTATTTAATTCAAACTTTAAAAGAATTGAATATAATTGCTCGCTTAGACGGGCGTAAAACGAGGAACAGTGAACTATTTTAAAAAGTTCACGAGAGGTTACACGAAGCCGGAATAGACCGGAGCGTTGACCAGATTAGAAACCGGTGGAAAACCGGCTACTACAAGGCAAAAGAGCAAAACAGCAGAAGCGGATACGACCCCACAAACACAACAAGTGGGTTAAAGTTAAAACAGCAGCACTCCGACGATCGATCTCCACGTTTTGCAACGTGACGCTTTGTTTTGATTAATCTGCGCATGTCAGACGGCAGTTGTCAAATGTCCTTTCGGAATAAAGGCAGTCACATGTAAACGCTGGATCGGAATAGATGAAGTGACATGTAAACAGCTGATCTGAAATTTCCATTCGGAATGATTTGAATCGGTATGAATTAAAGTCAGCATGTAAACGTGGCTAGTGTCATGTTCAAGAAACCAGTCTGAGATGATTCCAGCTTTATGACATGGCGCATTATCCTGCTGAAAGTAGCCATCAGAAGTTGGGTATATTGTAGTCATAAAGGGATGGACATGGTCAGCAACAATACTCAGGTAGGCTGTGGCGTTCCAACGATGCTCAATTGGTACCAAGGGGCCCAAGGAGTGCCAAGAAAATATTCCCCACACCATTACACCACCACCAACAGCCTGAACCGTTGATACAAGGCAGGATGGATCCATGCTTTCATGTTGTTGATGCCAAATTCTGACCCTACCATCTGAATGTCGCAGCAGAAATCGTGACTCATCAGACCAGGCAACATTTTTCCCAATCTTCTGTTGTCCAATTTCGATGAGCTTGTGCAAATTGTAGCCTCAGTTTCCTGTTCTTAGCTGAAAGGAGTGGCACCCGGCGTGGTCTTCTGCTGCTGTAGCCCATCTGCCTCAAAGTTCGACGTACTGTGCGTTCAGAGATGCTCTTCTGCCTACCTTGGTTGTAACAGGTGGTTATTTGATTCACTGTTGCCTTTCTATCAGCTCGAACCAGTCTGGCCCATTCTCCTCTGACTTCTGGCATCAACAAGGCATTTCTGCCCACAGAACTGCCGCTCACTGGATATTTTTTCTTTTTTGGACCATTCTCTGTCAACCCTAGAGATGGTTGTGCGTGAAAATCCCAGTAAATCAGCAGTTTCTGAAATACTCAGACCATCGAAGTCACCTTTCTTCCCTATACTGATGTTCGGTTTGAACTGCAGGAGATTGTCTTAAACCATGTCTACATGCCTAAATGCACTGAGTTGCCGCCATGTGATTGGCTGATTAGAAATTAAGTGTTAAGGAGCAGTTGGACATGTGTACCTAATAAAGTGGCCGGTGAGTATGTCTGTGTATACATTTGTACATAAGTTTAGCGCTACATTTTTCACAACTTCACGTTCGGTGAGGACAGAGCACGTCAAGTTAATAGTTAAAAATAAGATACTGTGTGGTACAATAAGGTACTGTTTACGCAGTTAAAAAACAAACAAAAAACAGACCGGACACAATGGTGGACGAGAGTCCGGAGTCCAATCAATTTGTAGTGAGAGGGTTGGCGTTTGTTCATTCGGTGCCTCCTTCCCGCTCCAAACTGATTGAACGTCTATCAGCGATCAACTCATTCAAAGAGCTTTTCAAAAGCAACATAATTGGACGTCAAAGGCACTGAAAAAATTCATTTGGAACTCACTCGTCGTCGCAGTCTTGGTCGTCGCAGTGGTCGTCGTCGGCGACGGGCGCCAGGGCGACCATGACGGAGCAATCCTTTGCCGTCATGGCCACGCGGTACTGATGCACCTGAAGGCGACACCAGAGGCGCTCACAAACGGGAAGCGGTCGAGCGGGACCCGGTCTCACCTTGGACACGGCGAAGTCCAGCGAGCCGTCGTCCTCCGCCAGGCATTTCTGCAGACGCTCCAAGAAGGCGTCGTTGTAAGGACCGTCCGCCTGCAGGCGGCTTCTGAAGGATGGATGAGAAGTTGAAGTTCCGGAGGCGGCAGGGGTGCCAGAAGCGCTTACCTCTCTTTGGGGAAGTCGCGCAGGTGTTGCTCCACTCGCCGATAGAGAGGGTAAATGCCTTCGATGTTAAGGTTGTCCAACATTTGCGTGCGGAGGATTCGTGACAGGACGCTATCGCCGGGCAAACCCTGAGAGCCTGTGTATATGACGCTAGCGATTAGTGAGTGTTGCTGTCAGGAAGATGTTACGCAGGCGTTAACGCGGGGTCAGAGGGTCACATTCCGATATGCAGAGTCAGCACGGTGATGATGACATCCCAGCAAATAGTCTATGTCATTACAAATTGGGTTTTGACACAATCAGCGTTTAGTCAGAGGAGTTATCAGGATTTCTACTGGTTTAACCCCTTGATGGCTGAAGTCACATTTGACTAATACAACCCCTAGCAAAAAAAAAAGTATGGTATCACCAGTTTCGGACAAGCACTCACTCAGACATTTTATCATGTAGAACTCCGATAAAAAGCTTGGGGGGAAAAAATGAATTAGTTCAAAATGGCAACGCTTTAGCATTGAAAACACTAAAAGAAATGAATGAAAAACCTCGTGGTGGTCAGTAAATGTTACTTTTATAGAGCTAGTGCAGGGAAATATATATGGAATCACTCAGACATTTTATCATGTACAGTGGGGAGAACAAGTATTTGATACACTGCCAATGGGATAACCCATTGGCAGTGTATCAAATACTTGTTTTCCCCACTGTAGAACTCCGATAAAAAGCTTGAAAAAAAAAAGAAAAAGGAATTAGTTCAAAATGGCAACGCTTTAGCATTCAAAACACTAAAAGAAATGAATGAAAAACATTGTGGTGGTCAGTAAATGTTATTTTTATAGAGCTAGTGCAGGGAAATATATATGGAATCACTCCATTCTGAGGAAAAAAATATAGAATCATGAGAAACAAACAAAGAAATAACAATCAAAACATTTTATGACAGCTTGCAGTCTCTGAGGCATGTACTTGATAAGTATTCTTCATTAATTTGGTGCCAACTCGGTCGGAGCCTTGCTGTGGACCATTTTTTTCAGTTTCCACCACAGGTGTTCAATCGGGCGGAGATCTGGGCTATTTGCAGGCCATGACATTGACTGGACTAGTCTTTTTCCAAGGAATGCTTTAACAGTTTTAGCTCTGTGGCATGAAGCACTTTCATCTTGGAAAATGACAAACATATTTTCAATTGAAGGGATAAAAAAGCTGTGAACTTGTGCATTTATTGAAGATTTAACCACAGCCATCTCCCCAGTGCCTTTGCCTGACATGCAGCCCCATATCATCAAGGAGTGAGGGAATTTTTAAAGTTTTCTTCAGGCAGTTATCTTTTTAAATCTCACTGGAACAGCACCAAACAAAAGTTCCAGCATCATCACCTTGTCCAATGGCGATTGTTGATCCTTGAAATGGTGATGATGCTATTTTTGTTTCTAATGATTCCATATTTTTTTTCCTCAGAATGGAGTGATTCCATCTGATTCCATATATACAGTGGGGCAAATAAGTATTTAGTCAACCACTAATTGTGCAAGTTCTCCCACTTGAAAATATTAGAGAGGCCTGTAATTGTCAACATGGGTAAACCTCAACCATGAGACAGAATAAAAAAAAAAATTTTTTTAAACTGAAAATCACAGTGTTTAATTTTTAAATAATTTATTTGCAATCATGGTGGAAAAAATGAATTGGTCAATACCAAAAGTTCATCTCAATACCCAACTCAAGACCCAGCCACGTCTCATCTTCAATGCCCTTGCTGATGGAAGGAGATTTTCACTCAAAATCTCTTGATACATGGCTCCATTCATTCTTTCCTTTACACAGATCAGTCGTCCTGGTCCCTTTGCAGAAAAACAGCCCCAAAGCATGGTGTTTCCACCCCCGTGTTTCACAGTGGGTATGGTGTTCTTCAGATGCAATTCAGTATTCTTTCTCCTCCAAACACGAGAACCTGTGTTTCTACCAAAAAGTTCTATTTTGGTTTCATCTGACCATAACGCATTCTCCCAGTCTTCTTCTGGATCATCCAAATGCTCTCTCGCGAGCCATAGACGGGCCTGGACTGGTACTTTCTTCAGCAGGGGGACACGTCGGGCAGTGCAGGATTTGAGTCCCTGGCAGCACATTGTGTTACTGATAGTAGCCTTTGTTACTGTAGTCCCAGCTCTCTGTAGGTCATTCACTAGGTCCCCCTGTGTGGTTCTGGGATTTTTGCTCACCGTTCTTGTAATCATTTTGGCGCCACAGGGTGAGATCTTGCATGGAGCCCCAGATCCGGGGAGATTATCAGTGGTCTTGTATGTCTTCCAATTTCTAATGATTGCTCCCACAGTTAATTTCTTTACACCAAGCGTTTTACCTATTGCAGATTCAGTCTTCCAAGCCTGGTGCAGGTCAACAATTTTGTCTCTGGTGTCCTTCGACTGCTCTTTGGTCTTGGCCATAGTGGAGTTTGGAGTGTGACTGACTGACCCTTGTGGACGGGTGTCTTTTATACCGATAATGAGTTAAAACAGGGGCCATTAATACAGGTATTGAGTGGAGCCTCGTTAGAAGAAGTTAAATGCCTTTGACAGCCAGAAATCTTGCTTGTTTGTAGGTGACCAAATACTTATTTTCCACTCTTAATTTGGAAATAAATTCTTTAAAAATCAAACAATGTGATTTTCTGTTTTTCCACATTCTGTCTCTCATAGTTGAGGTTTACCCATGTTGACAATTCCAGGCCTCTGTAATCTTTTCAAGTAGGAGAACTGGCACAATTGGTGGTTGACTAAATACTTATTTGCCCCACTATATTTCCCTGCACTTGCTCTATAAAAGTAAAATTTACTGATCACCACAATGTTTTTATTCATTTCTTTTAGTGTTTCTGAATGCTGCTGCAATTGTGAACCAATTCATTTTTTTATTTGAGTTTGTTCTACATGATAAAATGTCAGTGACTGCTCGTTTGAGACTGGTGATTCCATACTTTTTGCTAGGGGTTGTATATATGAAGTATTGGAGGAATGCACAATTGTATAGAAAATAGTAAGAATACTAAAATACTAAAGAAAATCAAATAATACAGCTAAAAAAAAATTATCGAAAAAGAATTATCAGTGAATTAAAAAAAACATGTTCATCAAGACATCCCACCAAATGGTCTGTGTCATCATAAATTGGGATGTCACTAGTTGGGAATGGTTATCCCCAGTGGGGTTGTTATCAGGATTCCTACAGGTTTCAACAAGTTTAACCCTTTGATTTAATGTACATAAATTGTTGAAGCAATGCATATATGATATAAAGGTAAGTACAGGAGGAAAATGGAACAGGGTGGAGGTAATTTTTAAGAATGAATAAGGAAGAAAGTTAATTTTATGTTTTCCAAAAAATCTTTTTTTTTTTTTTTTTTTAAATGTATTTATTATTACCATTTTGATGTAATTATAAATTACTCTAGAGCTTTTTCATGTATACAGCTTGAATATAAATTCAAGGTAAGACTTTTTAAGGTGGACTTAGAAGATAGATAAGAAGAAAGTTTTATTTTGCTTATGAAATATGTAATTAAGTATTTGTGTAATCAAACCACACTGCAGCAGTGTTGTAGTATGACTTTCCTTTTTAATTCATTTTCGAGCCGCTTACCCTCACTAGGGTTGGGCATCGTTTGAAATTGAACGATTCCGATTCCACGTTTCGATTACGATTCTTTCAAATGGGCAGGGGGGAAAAAATTGCATAGTTTATATTAAAGTCTTAACGTCTCGATGCTTTTTTGAATTTAATGAACTTCTCACAGGGCTAATTTTAACTTGTTTAAAAATATCAAGCTTTGAACTCGAGCAATTTTTTTCTGCTCGGCGTTCAGGGCATCGAAACAAGGAATCGAAATTTTAAAACTCGAACGATTCCGGGAGATTCGGCGTGTTAGAACCAGTTCCCATCGACGCGCGATGCCCAACCCTAATCCTCACTAGGGTCACGGGGGTCCTGGAGCCAATCCCAGATAACTATGGGCAGTAGGCGGGGTACAGCCCGAATCTGTTGCCAGCCAATCACAGGGCGCACACACGAACAACCATTTGCGCACACACTCATACCTAGTGTCAATTTAAAATGTTTGATCAGCCTGCCATGCATGTTTATAGAATTGGGGGGGGCAGAAAACCCACGCAGGCACAGGGAGAATTTGCAAACTCCACACAGGAAGGCCAGAGCCTGGAATTGAACCCTTGATCTCAGAACTGTGAGGCAGACATGCTAACCACTCTACCACCGTGCCGCCAACTTCCCTTTTTTTATCGTATCTTATTCATAATCAGATCAAATCAAGAATTTTAAAAGGCAGTGAATAAATCAAATGAATTGATATGTTCATATAGATAGCTGAGGATGCGTTTTGCTTGTCAAACTAGCCAAACAATGAAAGAACAGTAAAACCTGATTCATCCCATTTGGGAGTGATCCAATGAGTCAAGGTCACTCTTAATGAAAGATGAATCATCAGCGATTGCCAGGATTTAGTCGGGAGCAGGGGTCGCGTTAACCGAATATTTTCCGTCGTTGACCGGTTTTTTTAATACGGTGACGGAAAAAACAAGTCCATCCGTCATTTTGACAGGTTGCAATTCACACCCCAGACCACAGGGTGGCGAGTGAGCATATTAATTAGCTATTGTCTCTCTTGATGCATGACGTCGTTGGCCTTACTCGGAAAAACGTCAAGGCAACTGAGTGTTTGCCTGGCACGGCGGCCAGACTGTTCTCCCTGTATTTTTCAAACACTGAGAGAAAAGTCTGGGACACAGCCTCTCGAGTAGGTACAAAATCAGTCGACAAATCAGATTTGTTTATTTGCGTGACGTGTTCTTCACGAGCAACGTCACTCTTGCGCGTCGAAAGTCGTCTCTACAGCAACACGGATGGCGAAAGGGACAGCCGAGAATATGTTTCAATCCGTGGTAAATTCAGTTTTAAATGAGCTAAAACACATCGACACGAGTCATTGACAACAGTCTGTCTCGCGCTAGCCATGTTGAATAAACTCCGTTCTCCTCGTATGTTTACTTCCGCGCGCAAGTCCCTCGTCCTGCCCTCGTCGCTTTGCTAACGGCACGTCTGCCCGTCGCTGATTGGTGCACTCCGCTGTCTGTTTGCCTCTTGTTAAGCTTGTTCGGACAGAATATTAATTAAAAATGAATGAAAACTAAATACTATTGAATATGTCATTATTATCATTTTAAAAATGTAAGTGACGGGTAAAAATAGATTATGACCGGATTTTTATGACACTGTCAGTCAAAATGACAGACAACGAAAAAGTCTAGCGCAACCTCTGGTCGGGAGTCCATTTTATCGGAATAATCGATAACAGTAACAATTTCTGTCACGAGAGGCAACCGACCGTGTCGACTTCTGTCTTTGTTGAAGAGGCTAGCCTCGCAGAAAGCGCGGCCATCTTCCCGTCGCTCTGTCGCGCCGCCGCCGTTCAGCAAGGCGTTGACCAGCACCTGCGGCGTAACAAACGTGAGCCAAGCGGACCCCTCCGAGGTTCGGCAGTGGCCGCGCACTTACCTGGATGAAGTCCCCCAGGACGGCTTTGGCGCTCGTGTGCGCGTGGAGGCGATTGTTGGCGTAGAGGAAATAAGGTCGCAGGTGGTAGAGCAGAGTGTTAAGGTCCGAGGAATCGTCGCCAGCGCCCCCGCTGTATATGCACTGACCCCCCTGAAAAGAATACATGAATTCAATCGGGTCCGATCACGTCATTTTCAAAGTATCAGAATCGGCAAAAAAATATCGGACATGCCTTTTTTTAATATATATATTTATTTTTAAATAAATTGTTTTCCAATTGTATTTAACATTAGACATAATATGTTACACTCAATTAACGCATGCACTGCACGACCCACTCACGCATTGTCGCGTTCAAGCTGTAATGGCGCCGTTTTACCTATATATAAAGCTAAAAGGTAGCGTAAAATGAGTAGAGTGAATTTTGGCAGCCTTTGGAGCATTTTTTAAATTGGCTAAAGCCTTACAATCCCTCTCCCTTCAGTTAGAAATATCGTGGGAAGCAATGTGGGGAAGAAAGGTAGTAATTGATCTTTTTCTTAACACCCTATGTTACTTCCCAAAGTAGAGAAGATATATCAATTGGTATCACTGTGCACAGTCATGGTTGCACTTCAAGTTAAATGGCTACAGTATCATTTACTGAAAGCAAAACAAATACACTAGATGGCAATATTTAGTCACAATACAAAGTCACATTTATCCTTCAAGAATTACAAGTCTTTCTATCCGTGGATCCCTCTCACAGAAAGAATGTTAATAATGTAAATGCCATCTTGAGGATTTATTGTCATAATAAACAAATACAGTACTTATGTACTGTATGTTGAACGTACATATTCGTCTGAGTTTTATCCATTTTTTTCTTAATGCATTGCCAAAATGTATATGATCGGGAAAAATTGTCGGGAATGATTGGAATTGAATCGGGAGCAAAAAAAAAAAAAAAAAGCAATTGGATCGGGAAATAACGGGATCGGCAGATACTCAAACTAAAACGATCGGGATCGGATCGGGAGCAAAAAAACATGATTGGAACAACCCTAAATACTTGTGAAGATTTTAATAGCATGAGAAATTGCGATTAATCTCACATGATTCATTCCTTCAAAAACTATAAAACATTTCAAATGAACTAAAACAATGAATAAAAAAAGATGTGAATCCCAAAAGAAAATTTAGAAATATTGAATAGGAAAATCAAGTAAATCACAAAGTAAGTAAATTAAACAATTTTTTTTTTTTTTTTTTTTACAAAAACGAATAAAGTCAGCTATAAAGAAGTGAATGAAGATTGACCTTAAAGATTTTGAAGTTGTTCTGAGGTTCTTCAATGAGTTGTCGGACGGCAAAGTGCATCCGCTGTCTGCTCCTGCGGGACGTAGCACAAGCATCAGTCCAATGACCGGTAGTAGTGACAGACACTGACTGACTGACAGAGGTGGGTAGAGTAGCCAAAATATATACTCAAGTAAAAATAGTCATCCAAAAATTATACTCAAGTACAAGTAACAAGTATTTGGTGAAAAGAATACTTAAATAACATTATGAGTAACTGCTTACGATGTTTGATATTTGTTAAACAATGGTGTTTTTTTTTCCTCTCAGCACAAAATTACAGTGCCTTGCAAAAGTATTCGGCCCCCTTGAACCTTGCAACCTTTCGCCACATTTCAGGCTTCAAACATAAAGATATAAAATTCGAATTTTTTGTCAAGAATCAACAACAAGTGGGACACAATCGTGAAGTGGAACAAAATTTATTGGATAATTTAAACTTTTTTAACAAATAAAAAACTGAAAAGTGGGGCGTGCAATATTATTCGGCCCCCTTGCGTTAATACTTTGTAGCGCCACCTTTTGCTCCAATTACTGCTGCAAGTCGCTTGGGGTATGTTTCTATCAGTTTTACACATCGAGGGACTGACATTCTTGCCCATTCTTCCTTGCAAAACAGCTCGAGCTCAGTGAGGTTGGATGGAGAGTGTTTGTGAACAGCAGTCTTCAGCTCTTTCCACAGATTCTCGATTGGATTCAGGTCTGGACTTCGACTTGGCCATTCTAACACCTGGATACGTTTATTTTTGAACCATTCCATTGTAGATTTGGCTTTATGTTTTGGATCATTGTCCTGTTGGAAGATAAATCTCCGTCCCAGTCTCAGGTTTTGTGCAGATACCAACAGGTTTTCTTCCAGAATGTTCCTGTATTTGGCTGCATCCATCTTCCCGTCAATTTTAACCATCTTCCCTGTCCCTGCTGAAGAAAAGCAGGCCCAAACCATGACGCTGCCACCACCATGTTTGACAGTGGGGATGGTGTGTTCAGGGTGATGAGCTGTGTTGCTTTTAGGCCAAACATATCGTTTTGCATTGTGGCCAAAAAGTTCAATAAATTGTTTTCTAATTGTATTTAACATTAGACATAATATGTTACACACAATTAACGCATGCACTGCACGACCCACTCACGCATTGTCGCGTTCAAGCTGTAATGGCGCCGTTTTACCTATATATAAAGCTAAAAGGTAGCGTAAAATGAGTAGAGTGAATTTTGGCAGCCTTTGGAGCATTTTTTTTAATTGGCTAAAGCCTTACAATCCCTCTCCCTTCGGTTAGAAATATCGTGGGAAGCAATAATATTGCACGCCCCACTTTTCAGTTTTTTATTTGTTAAAAAAGTTTAAATTATCCAATAAATGTTGTTCCACTTCACGATTGTGTCCCACTTGTTGTTGATTCTTGACAAAAAAAATAAATTTCATATCTTTATGTTTGAAGCCTGAAATGTGGCGAAAGGTTGCAAGATTCAAGGGGGCCGAATACTTTTGCAAGGCACTGTATATATACGAACTGTTAGTATACAGTACTATAACGTATATGAACTGTTATTATACTGTACTATAACTTATTACATAACCACATTAAAGCAACACTAACTTTTCAACCTTTATAAAATATTTTCTGAACATTTGAGATGATAAAGTCGACTGACAACTAGTTGAATGACACCTTTTTATATCTTAAGGGGTCTGTATCGCTTTCACCGGCACCAATTGAACTTTGAGGAGGGTGGCAGGAAACCTGCCAAGCAACAAATGTGCCGACTGCTTTATGGCATACATCATTCCTTCTTTCATTATAAAGACGGACGTCAATGCTTACGCAAATACTGCAAAAATGGCAGAGCAACAAAAAAGAGGAAAGGAACTGAGGAGGGGAAAAAAAGGCGACCAGGATAAAAAGACACTCAAGAATAAACATTGGACTGGCTTTCACTCGTGGACCCGCCCCTCAAGGAATACGGTACAAAATCAAACGTTTCTTATTGTCAATATTGTCATATGGCGGAAAACACAGACAAGACTGAAAAAGGAGTTTCTGCTCTTGCACTCCTCTTTAAAAGAAACTGCTCTATTTTAAGCCAAAACAACTATTTTGTTTGATTAGAACAATATGTCTATATGCTACCATATCAGATTCATGGCGCATTAAGCCCCCAAACTATTTTTAATTTGTCCGTTTTACCCTGAAAACCCCCGTTTACAGACGTCGCGCAACCGTTTTTGTTTCAACCCAGCCAAAAAAACCAAGGTAATTAATTATATTTATTATTTAAAATTTCTGTCGTCTGTAGCTTAGAATCATTAATTGATGTCTCATATTTCGTTTTAAAAAAAAAGAAGACTAAATTCTTCACTCGCATATTTTAAACTTTTAATAAAATTATGTCACAATGAAAAAAAATGGCGTCTGTAAAAAAGTCACGGATATCTACCTCATAACTATCGCTTAATTTTATTTTATTTTTTTGTTATGGTCACATTTTCTCCAATATGTTAGATCAGGGGTCGGCAACCTATGACACGCGTGTCAGCACTGGCATGCGAAGGGTTAACCAGTGACACGCTAGGGCATGGCAAAAAAAAAAAAAAAAAAAATGCGTGTTATGTTTATTGACGGTTGTATCTTTATCACTTGCTCAAGTGCCCCATCTTGTGGCCGTTTTATTTATTGGTTCTAAAACAGTAGAAGAAAAATGCAAATAGGAAGTTCTTCAAATGGGATCCAGTGTGTTACATGGCAGCTCCACTCTCACAACTTGAGTGGCATTTGTGTTCTTTAGAGCAACGTCTGTGAGTATTTTGTTGTCAAATTGAGAATTACACTCTTTATATTGTCTTTAGGTTGCATGTTTGAGGGGAAATGTGTTTGATATTTCTAATTAAGAACTACTGAATACAGGCTAATTGTGTTTGCATATATGGATGGCATTTTTGTTATTTGCAGCATTGTTGCTGATTGCATGTATTTTTTCATTGTTTTAGTTTCATAAAAAAGAAAACAGACACATAAAGGATTACTGAAAACATCCGGAGTGTGAACCTTTTCATGTTTAGCTGTTTGGATAGCGGAAGCGAGCCCATTGACAATGTGCCTTTTTACCGGAAATTAAGGCATTTTCAGTTGCGCGCCCTGTTATTTAGGGGCTTTACGGGACCGCCCCTCTCACCCACTCTGCCTGTGGCGTTATATGCGAGCAATAATGGATTTTGAGCACACCTCCAGCTCTTCCCCAATTTCTCGACTCCTGTGCTTGTCGTTTTTTTTTCTCTGCGCGTTTAATTCAGCCCACGCTACTAACATGTCACGAAGCCGACCAATCAGAGAGCTGGCGGAAGTACACTGTGTTACCAATTGCACTTTTTGGTAATTGCAACTCTGCACCGTAGGGTGTAGTGGACAGGCGATTAACATGGCTTGTTGTCGTCGATTCGCCCGGTGCTTATTATTTCAGAGAGGTGGTGATGTGTATAAAAACACAGTGACACGTTGGATGGTATTTTGCTGGAGACTTTTATTAACAAAACTAAAACCAGCATGGGACACAGCGACTTTTCATGGCGCTCTTCGCACAGCTCTCTCAAAACACCTTGCTCCCTGCCTCTCTTTTTCTTACGCTTAACTTGTAAACTGGTCATACTGTAGGGGACAGCGGCCCCTTGGGGGTGCCGGTAACAACTGGTTGGCTGGTTACTTCCGCTTGCTCTGTGCATTATGCCTCGGGAGCGTTGTGTGTGTGTCGCACAACAAGTGTCAAACGCAACTACGAGACGAAACATGAAATTCATGGAAAACAGGGCCAAGGATCACATTAAGGTAGGCATCTTTTGTATTTGTTATATAAAATCTAAAATTGTGCATAGAATTGACTGTTAGTGAAAAAGACAAAGAAGTCGCCTGACTTTGAAGGTTAAAACAGCCCGCTCTGTACTGTGAGAGACCTGCACTGAGAATAACGCTTGTTCCCCTTTTCTTGCTGGGTTGTGTGTGTGTGTGATATGTTTACATAAGATGATGCTCAAGTTTTGATATTTTCTACAATATACTTTTATTTTTTAGTTATTTGATAAAGAAGAATGGTAGTTGTAAGATTTCAACATATGTTCATGTTGTGTTCTTTGGAGTAAAATTACAGCTCTGTTGGATATAAAAATTCGGATGTGCGTCATTAATCTTGGTGTGGCACACTGATTGACAAGAAAATTTGAAAGTGGCACACCACACCAAAAAGGTTGCTGACCCCTGTGTTAGATGATTAATAATCGATCACAACAAAGAAAAAAAAAAAAAGAAAAAAAAAACGTTGAAAAGGGTAAAAATATGAAAAAGAAAATCTCGACCACTCCTTGATGTCTGCGATTTCTGCATAGCGACCCTTGTTATATTACCATGTTTCACCCATAAAATCCCCAAAAAATCCAGCTGCGGCCATTCACAGCTGTGTCTTGACACTCAGTGATACATGCTACATGAAGTTTTTGGATCGAAACAAGGTAAGTACGCGATAATATCTGGTTAAAGTCATGGCGTCTGTAAATCTGCTCAACCGTGCTCTCACCTCTAGATAAATGTTTTTAAAACGCAAAACCTTTTTTTTTAAAAAAAATACCCTCCTCTTCAAAATTTTTCTTCCCCCAGAAAATTTAGATTTTAAGCTTTCCAATGATGTATCACACATGCATATCGGACAATTTTGAAAGTTGGCCAAATTGGGGGTCTCAGAGCGAAACTTCAAGTCGCCGGAGTGTTTTCCGCCATATGCTATTGTTTAGCCACAACTGGATTCATTACTATTCATCCTTCACACAGCCGCTGGAAACAGAAATGTTTAATCCATCTGCAGGCAAAACGAGAATCAGGATTTTACGACACTGCGCTGGTTTTTCCTTAAGGCAAAACACTACCGCTTTTGTCCACCTACTTCGCTAAAATCGCCCAAAACTGAAAAGGTACCTCGGGTTGCTTTAAGGCAAAGAAATACGGGGGAAAAAAACCATTTCCTATTATTAAATTAAATTAAAATAATCTTATCTCTGGATATCTGTGGTCAATCGGTGCCAAATAAAAACTTAATTTGCTACTAAAATACTACTAATTTTTGACAGTGCTTTAACGACAACACGCAGTTGAACAGGTTGGCGTGATCATAGAACGGCAAGCTCGTGTCTGATTGGTATAACGGAGTCATGTGATTATTTTTGCGACATTTCATCGGTGGAACTGGTAGAGCCACTGTTGACATCTCACGCAAAAAAAAGGAAAATCTCATATGTAGAATAAAGAAGAAAAATGTAATGACTGGTGTAGCCCAAAGTAGCAGACTAAGAGTAGTTTTTTCTTCACAAATGTAAACAAGTATGACTTAGTAAAACTACTCTTTGAAGTATATTTTTCTTAAATAATTACTCAAGTAAATGTAAGCCGTTACAACCCACCTCTGCTGATTGATCACGGCTCGCTCACTCACCCTGAGAACAAGTCCAGCGGGCAGTACAGGCTGCGTCTTTTCCAGCGCCCGGTAGCCACCTTCCGTTCACAAAAACAACAATTTTAGCCATTCATTGGTGCTATGAAATCCTACAAGTCACTTTACAATGATAGATTGCTACATGTTGGACATGAGTCACACCAAAAAAGTGACATAAAGGCTTAAAAATTAAAGTAGATCCTAGCCATTTTTCAGCCGGCTTGACCCCACCCACTAAAAAAATCTCCAAACAGAAGATGGTTTCACACCCAGAATAAGTGTCTGCTGGCATGCTATCCATAAGCTTTCTACTTTCTTGTTGCCGCGTGACCATTCTCTCAACATGTACTAGCTAGCATAGCGCTAGAAAGCCTGCCATAATCATCAGTTCTGGTTATGATGTAGCACCCAGGGTTGCTGAAAAAAGTGGGCGTTCCCTAATACATTGTTTTGGATGGAATAACTATGAAATAGAGTCGGGCTGTATACCGAAAATTTACCGTTACCGAAATTCTTCATGAAAACTGACGTAATTTTGACCATATCGGTAAATTCGGTAATATAATAAAATAAGAAAATATAATCTTTTCATCCAGCTTTGACTCTGTGTTGTGCGGCTATGTTTATTCCCCTTTAAGAAAGCAGTCCGTGTGCTTACGTATGAAGTCACGTGGTTAACAAGAACTCAGACAGAAGCCCGGTAGGGTAACGCTAACGGCTAACGCTACAAAGCAAATGTGATGGAGTCGGGCTTAAGGGAGCTTCGCCAAACTTTCAACTTACATTAAGACTCTTGGTGGCCTCCAGACAAGCTTTCACCTGCTGTCCTCCCTGGTTCTCACGATTTCAGGAGAGGGTGCTTTCAGTGCTTACTACTGGTAGCCAGGCCACAGGCTAACGCTAGTGGCTAACTATACAAACGAACGTGATGACTCTGATAGTAGCTCTAACCTTGTCGAAACGGTTGAACTTAAGGGCACGGACTGCACCTAGCAATCAGTATGTCGCGTTATTTTGTATCTCTGTGTGAGTGTGATTTCTCTGATACCATCATAAAAGCTATGAGTGTAAAGCATAAAGTATAATCCAACAGTGAAGCCTATAATATGACCGTTGAATGGCCAATGTGAAGCCTATAATATAACCGTTTAATGGCCACAGCTATTTTTCTGTATGTGCTTGCTTTGTTCTATGTCATTACTGCCATCATAAAATCTTAAATATTTCATTGGCATAAGAGCAATATAGCTTCAAAGCGGAAGTTCAGGATTTTTGACATTAGGCTTAATCTTCGAGTTAGCAGGGGTTGTTAGTTTCAGGGCTCAGGAGTGGATAAGCTAGTGTGAGTTAGTTTATGTTTAGACTGCATATACAATTGTAAAATTGAAAGCTGGTAAACAAATCAAAGAGAAAGTGTTAACTTGTATTTCATGCACTGAATCAGATTTTCACATTATATAACAGTCCGCTTGAGCAAATTTATCGTCATTTATCGTTATCGAGGTAAATCTGCTTAATTTACTGTGATAACTACTTAAGGCCATATCGCCCAGCCCTACCATGAAATGCTCAAAGAGTCAGATTTGAGTGCCAAATTCCTTTTCTACATGTAAAATTACATTAGTGTGGTCATTTTCATTTTTTTGACATGGACACCACTTCATAGGACCTTTAAAATATTTGGCTTCTGGCTCCAGCCCATTGAAATTGAACTCACTTTGTAGTGTTGGTGCATGCAGAAGCGACACACTTTGCTCTTGACGTCTCGGCTGATGT
The DNA here is from genome assembly GCF_030265065.1 of Corythoichthys intestinalis. Classification (NCBI taxonomy): domain Eukaryota; kingdom Metazoa; phylum Chordata; class Actinopteri; order Syngnathiformes; family Syngnathidae; genus Corythoichthys; species Corythoichthys intestinalis. The sequence goes on along the minus strand of NC_080403.1, from coordinate 44,750,204 downwards.
GCTTGGACGACGGTAGGAAGCCGCACTTGGGCTGTATGGAAAGAGAAAAAAAAAAACGTCAGTTGAAAAGCTTATAGTCATAGCATTCTATAATCTTGTACTCAAAAGTTTTTGTCACATATGCTGTCCCTGCCTTCCTCACTAGGGGACTGTAAAAGACAATGATACGTTAACTCAAATATCCAAATCATTTGTACTTTTAAACACAGCGGAAAATGGAATTGACCCCGAAACGCCTCAAAATTAACAGTATGTAATCCTAAAATGCCCCAAAATCATCAGAAAGTTTCAAAATAAGTGACCTGCAAATGGCCCAAAAATTAACAGAAAGTGGCCCCAAATGAACAGGTAAATAGCCAAAAAGGGCCCAAAATCAACTGGAAGTATTCAAAAATAAATAAGTGACCTGCAAATAGCCCAAAATTAACAGGAAGAGACCTGATAGACTGGAGGTGATTTGTAACCCCTGCCCAATTCAACAGTAAATGCCCCAAAATCAACATAAGTGACCCAAAATAAACAGTAAGTGACCCTAAAATGCCTCAAAATCATCAGAAAGTGATCCATGACAAACAAGTGACCTGCAGATGCCCCAAAATCAACAGAAAGTGACCATAAATGATGAGGAAATGACCCTAAAATGCCTCAAAATCAACAGGAAGTAATCCATGAACAGGTGACCTAAAAATGGCCCAAAAGTAACAGGAAGACACCCCATTCCAAACAGGAAGTGACCCGGAGGTGAGCGGTAACCCCCCCCCCCCAAATAAACAGGAAATGCCCAATATAAATTTTAAGCGACCCCATTAAATAATATTACTCAAGTAAGAGGAAAGTAGTCGTCCAAAAAAAAAAAAAGTACTCAAGTACAAGTTAAAAAGTATTTGCTGAAAAGAATACTCAAGTAAAGAGTAACACTGTGAGTAACTGCTTAAATTTATGTTTGATTTTTTTATTCCTGAGCAAAGTTATCTATATGGAATATTGTTATATTATTACTGTAAAATAACCCATTACATAACCACATTAAGCCAAAGAAATACAGAAAAAAAAATCATTGAATTCCGATGAGAGAGGAAAAAATTACAAAATAAAGCATTATTCATCCAAAGAGCTTGACTGCCCTCTAGTTGAGAAAATAGTTCTGAGTTTGAACAGTTGACCAGTGAAGAGTTCCTTCATAATTACTATTTGGAAATTCTAGAGGTTAAAATCCACGCTTTAAAGTCATATAGAGGGCAGCGCTCTACATCAAATACTTCATTTTTTACGGTGCTTTAAAGACACCACATGATTGAACAGGCTGGTGTGAAGATAGAACGGCAAGCTTGCATCTGAATCATATAATGGAGTCGTGTGATTATTGTTGCGACGTCTCATTGGTGAAATCGGTAGAGCTACCCCGGTAATACACCAGGCACGTCTTTACTCTTGGCCTCGCTGGTGACACAAAAATGATAAATCTAATATGTAGAATAAAGAGGAAAAATGTAACAACTCTTGTGTAGCCCAAATTAGTGGGGTAAGAGTGGCATTTTTTTAAATTCTAATACATTTGCTTTTCCTATCATGAATTAGGGTGGGAAAATGTAGGTTTGTATTTATTGTAGAGCTGAAACGAATACTCGAGCAACTCGAGTAACTCGAGTTTAAAAACTGATCCGAGTAATTTTATTCACCTCGAGGAATCGTTTAATTTTGCCAGCTCCAAGCATCACGTTTTGCCCGGGCCCTGGACTACTTTTAATGTGGTACAACGCGCTGATGTCACGTGCGTAGAGGAAGAAGCAATAAAAAAAAATAAAAAAAATTACTGCAGCCGACAGCCGCTACAAACTACGCCGACGTTGCTAAAAACTACGCCCGCGTGATGCTAGTTTGGTAGCAGATAGTGTCCGATGCGTCTCATAGATATTGCATGCATTTAGGACTAGATGCAAAATGACAGACTCGGCCGCGTCTGGGCAGCGTTAGTAAACAGCCGCCATCTTCAAGCATTACACTTCTCATCGCTAATAAATACAATGTTACTGTCACTCGGTCACGTAACGTTAGCCCTTCGGAGGGCTAGGTTTCTATTGATTATGACCACTGTCGATGCGTGGCTAACGTGTCTTACATACAGGCTTTATTTAATCTGTAAAAACCCAGTGCTGTAGAGTGATGAGTGTGTAAAATTAAAACATAATAAAGCTGTCAGTTTTAGCTCAGTAGTCATTGCTGAATAAAACAAGTAGCACTGGTCCCTAATGTGCTCCAATACAGCAGGTATCATACATTTATTTTGAACACTGCAAAAACTCAAAATTCTATCAGTACTTACTAGAGATGATGCCGATCGATCGGGTCCGATCACGTCATTTTCAAAGTATCGTAATCGGCAAAAAAATATCGGCCATGCTTTTTTTTAATATATATATATATATATATATATATATATATATATATATATATATATATATATTTTTTTTTTTAATTAAATCGTTTTCTAATTGTATTTAACGTTACAGACATAATATGTTACACTCACCCAGAGTCTTTAGTTTAGGCTTAAGGTAGGGTTATCAAATTTATCCCAACAACGGCAGTAATTAATTTTTTTAAAAATATATCACGTTTAAAAATTTAATGCAATTAATACATGCGCTGCACGACCCACTCACGCATTGTCGTGCTCAATCTGTAATGGCACCTATTTACCTATATAGAGAGATAAAAGGCAGCGTAAAATTAGTAGAGTGAAATTTGGAAGCCTTTGGAACCTTTTTTTAATTGGCTAAGGCCTTACAATCTCTCTCCCTACAATTACAAATATCACGGGAAGCAATGTGGGGAAGCAAAGTAGCACTTGATCTTTTTCTTAACACCTTATGTTATTTGCCAACGCAGAGAAGATATATGAATTGGTAGCACTACGCACAGTCATGGTTCCACTTCCTATCACGCATTTGGCCATGGCTACAGTATCATTTACTGAAAGCTCAACAAATACACTAAATGGCAATATTTAGTCACAATATACAAAGTCACAAGTCTTTCTATCCGTGGATCCTTCTCACAGAAAGAATCTTAATAATGTAAATGCCATCTTGAGGATTTATTGTCATAATAAACAAATAAAGTACTTGTGTACTGTATGTTGAAAGTATATATTCGTCCGAGTTTTATTCATTTTTTTCTTAATGCATTGCCAAAATGTATATGATCGGGAAAAATTATCGGGAATGATTGGAATTGAATCGGGAGCAAAAAAAAAAAGCAATCGGATCGGGAAATATCGGGATCGGCAGATACTCAAACGATCGGGAGCAAAAAAACATGATCGGAACAACCCTAGTACTTACAATTTAGACTAACTTAAAACTTAACTAGAACTTAAAAATAGCTTGACACAAATTGAAATTGTATTGAAACACGTGGGAAAAACACATAGCCTTCAAGTGATGTGTGTTATCAAACCTAATTACCTTTTTAGGTGAGAAATATGTTGTTGTTTTTTTATAAGATGTAGAAGTTTTTTGAGTGAAAGCAGTGATTTTTTTTTCCTAGTCACATCTGAGATGCAATTGTTGGCTGTTTTAAACAATGTACATCGAAAATAAAGACATTGATTGACTGAAAATGGTTCAATATTGGATTAAATGTCTTTTTTTTCCTCATGTGTATTTATAATTGCTCTTTACCTAAAAAAAAAAAAAAAAAAGTTATCTGATTACTCGATTAATCAATAGAATTTTCAGTCGATTACTCGATTACTAAAATATTCGATAGCTGCAGCCCTAACTTATTGTACTTTAGTATGAAAGAACAAATCTCATCAAAAAAAGATCGAGGAAGGTTATTTGGATTTATCATGAAATAAATTACTGAAAGAAAGTAGAAGTAATGTACCTTGATTTCCACACAAAGCGGAGGAATGTGCGAGAGGGTAAGGAGGCCGCTGGGCCGCGTCAAGTTGGGCAGACAAAGAGCGCAGCCGCTGTAGATGTCCATCACTTTGTCGCAGCGCCACGCTAACGAGTAAACACACGAACAAACATCAACGTTGTGTCTTTTAGGCTCAGACGTCAATGCATTTGCGCGTCCTACCGGGCCGGTGCTGTTGGACTTTGATTGACAGCTGACGGACAAACTCCAGCGGCAGCTTGACGACTTCCTGGAAAGAGGGGCAAAAGCAACTTTCCACAAATTTTCCACAAAATACCTTTGTTTTTGATATCGGTGTTGTTTTTTTTCTATCTTTCCAATTATTTTTGCCATTTATAGTTTTTTTTTTTTTTTTTAAACATGTTTTTGCATCGCTTCTCCCAAATCTGTGGATTACTTTCAAATATTTATACATTGGTTTCCAATTTCCAATCGCTTTGTTATTGCGATTAATGGCAATTTTTTTGCATTTTATCAAATTGTTAACTTGCGATTAATCTCATTTGTTGCATTTTTCTTGCGATTAATTGTAAATTTGTTGCTTTTTACTTTTAGAAAAAAGTTTAGAAAGTTTTTTTTTTTAAAAGTTTGATTAATTGCGAGTTTTAATCACATGTTTGTCCAATTCTTTAATAGTTAACCCACGATTAATCATAAATTTGTCACCTTTTGTAATAGTTAACTCACGATTACTTGAAAATTTGTTGCATTTTTCAATAGTTAACACACGGTTAATCGCAAATATGTTATTTAAATAAAAAAAGTTACCCGCAACCAGTTGCAAATAAAAAATAAATGAAACAACTCAATCGCAAATTTGTCCCATTCCTTAATTAATCATAAATTTTTCAACTTTTGTAAGACTTAACTCATGGTAAGTTACAAATGTTGCACTTTTCAATAGTTAAGTCACAAATATGCTGCATTTGTAAAATTGCGACTAATCAGGAATTTGTTTCATTCCTTCATAGTTAACATGATTAATCAAAAACGTCACAAATTTTTTTTAATAGTCAACTTACTATTACCACTAATTGCAATGGTTAATTTGCAAATTAGTCACTTTTTTTTATTTAATAGTTTTGCCTAGCGATTAATTGCAAGTTTGTCGCATTTCTAAAAATTATTAACTTGCAATTAATTGCAAATTTGATCGATTATCATCTAAAATATTGGGAAAAATGCAACAGTAAAAAAAAAAATACTATTAAGCGATAGTTATGAGGTAGATATCTGACTTTTTACAGACACTTTTTTTGATTGTGACGTAATTTGTTTAAAAGTTTAAAATATGCGAGTGAATAATTTTTTAAAGTCTTTTTTTTACTAAAAATTAGGCATCAATTAATGATTGTGAGCTAAAAATGACAGACATTTCGAATAATAAATATAAATACAAAGCTTTTTATGGCTGGGTTGAAACAAAAGCAGTTGTGCGACGTCTGTAAACGGGGGTCTCCAGGGTAAAACGGACAAATTAAAAATCATTTGGGGGCTTAATGTGCCATGAATCTGCGATGGCAGCATATCGACATATTGTTCTATCAAACACAACAGTTGTTTTGGCTTAAAATACAGCAGAAACTGCTTTTTCATCCTTGGAAGGATTCAGCAGTGGCAAAATTTAAATCATTAAGAAATAAATACGGAAACCAAAAAAAAATCGAGATAAATGAATGTGTAAATAAAAATTGCATATAAAATTCATTTTTCGAAGTCTAAATGTTGTAAAAAAAGAAAAAAAGGAAATATTTGATTTCACACAAAATGTAATTAAATCCAAATTAATCACAATACGAATTTAAAAAAATATATAGACCCAAATATTCAAATACTGAAATTACGACTAGGAAAAATTTGTCGCATTTCTAAAAATTGTTAACTTGCAACTAATCGCAAATTTGTCGCTTTTTTTGAATAGGTATTTTGCGCTTAATTGTAACTGCAGTTTTTTTTTTAAAGTAGTAACCTTGCAATTAATTGCAAATCTTCTGCATTTTTAAGGAATAAGTTGTTTTTTATCTCCATATTTTAATGTTATTGGGTGGTTGGGAGTTTTCACGTGTACTTAACTCGCCAGCTGCCATCAATGGCACGCAATGAACTTAGCTAACGTTAAACAACTTTGTCATCCTAACAAATAAGTATCATTCTCACACTCGTGAACAGTTTCTCCCACACAACTAAAAAGTGAGTCAGCGATGGCAGCACACTAAGCTGATTGTTTCCAACGTGTCAGCATGGGACGACATTGACGCCCTCTTATCATCTTTTTCTCGAAACAATATTGCATTTCATCTCCAGAAGACGTCAGCTGACCGCCTTTCTCACACAGTTGATCCTTGTTCTGTCGTCATCTTTTTTTGGAAGTACAAAGTTAATAGAAGACATCTTTTTTGTCATGTGCCAACTGATTTGAACCCTTCGATGCACATCTAAAGCCAGTATTATCCCAAACTAGTTAAACACAGCCACTCTAAATCCAAATCCTAATGGCCGAATATTTGTGTTTCTTGTTGTTGCGTCAACCGCGAGCAATGCAATATCCTCCATGTTGTCATCGTGTCATTGTTGTGTGTGCGTCTTACTCCGCTGTGGATGAACTTGTTGCCCAGCAGGCTGCTCATCACGTTGGAGCCGAAGTCAACGATGTTCTGGATCTGCCTGAAGGCTTGCTCGGCCGTCTGAAACAAGCAAATGTACGCATGTAAGGCACACGTGTGCACAAAAACACGCACCGGGGAATTTTGTTGCGTTCTATCAAGAGATATTTACAATTCTTTTATAGGTCAAATTGAGGTCAACCAGCCTGAAAATGGCTAAAAATGGTGTCAATCGTTTGTGCCGTAACCGAAAGTGGTGCCGTTCGTTTGTGCTGCTATCGTTTCATAGATATTTAGATTAGGGCTGCAGCTATCGATTATTTTAGTCGTCTATTAATCTATCAACTAGTTAGTTCGAATAATCGAGTAATTGGATTAGGAACATCTAATGCGTTGCAGAATCAATTTTAGGAGCTGTAAAACCAAAAGTACTTTTAAAAGAGCATTACATGCAAATACAAAATAAAATTCCAGAGTGTTTCATCAAACTATGCAGAATTGGCCCTTTTTTAACAACAAATTATAATTAGGGCTGTCAAACGATTAAAATTTTTAATCGAGTTAATTACAGCTTAAAAATTAATTAATCGTAATTAATCGCAATTCAAACCATCTATAAAATATGCCATATTTTTCTGTAAATTATATATATATTCTGTAAAATAATTTGTTGGAATGGAAAGATAAGACACAAGATGGATATATACATTTAACATACGGTTCATAAGGACTTTAGTGGGCATTTCACTCTACTGTCATTTAAATCTGTCTATGCTGTCCTCACTCCGAAGCGTCTACTTTTTCCAAAGCTAGACAGCTAGTGAACGACGCCTTAATAATCAGACTTCTTCCTTTTTCATCTGATTTATTAATAAAATGGCCTCAAACCATTGTCCTCTTTAGACTGTAGTGAAACTACAAAAAAAAAGTACACAAGCATTGCATTAGCAACAACGTTAGCTTAGCACGCGATACAGGTTCACTAAACATAAACAAAAAGCCTCTCATACAAAAAATATAACATTTCGCTTACTAACATAATATGTACATTCTTTACAACAACCATACTTACAGACAAATCTTGTCCAAGGATCATATAAGCACAACATTACAACGTAGGCGTCAGCCTGAGACGTCGTGCAGCCATATTGAACTGGCAAGAAAGCAATAAACCATGTCGCAAAGCGACCACAAGATTTCGCTGTTAGACAGCACAAAAAACCTTGCAGTAAAACTTACCAAAAGGCAGAATACTGTCAGAGTGGGACATGTGCATTAATTGCGTCAAATATTTTAACGTGATTAATTAAAAAAATTAATTACCGCGCGTTAACGCGATAATTTTGACAGCCCTAATTATAATACCTTAGCTTAAATTAAAAAAATTAAAAATCTACTTACAAAAAAAGAACAATTAGCTCACTTGCATAGCAAAAGTCTGCTAGCTTAAATGCTATAAAATGCTAGGTTTTTTTTTTTTTTTTTTTTTTTTTACAACGCACGTAACAAATTGTTCAAAAACGGAATTCCCCCAAAAACAGCTTAAGATAGCTAATAAACTAAATTACGATTGCATAAAAAAAACATTAGCTCAAACAAAAACTTACCTGATGTTGGTCTTAACAGGGAGCAGCTGGATTCAGACAAGTTAAATGAGTTGCGTCATATTCACTGTTGCCAATATTGGGAAATGTATCCACCCAAATCAATAAAACTTAATGCAAACACTTTCAAAACAAACCATTGCAACGTCACCCTAATTAAACGAATACTTGAAGCAGCAAAGTTTTATTCAAAGCTTTTTATCAAATCGAATTACTCGAGTTAACCAATTAATCATTGCAGCACTAATTCAGAGTTTCATTTCACAGGAGTGTTTGTGTTGGTAACGTTACAACTACAACTTAAAAATACGTGGCATATTGATAAACTAAAACATAAAAAAAACTGTAATATTTATAAACAGCGTTTGTTTATGGTGGTGACACCATCGGTGAAAAAATTAAGATGTTTAATATCTATAATACCGTAGCAGCACAAACCAAAATGTATGCACTGCTCAAAAAAATAAAGGGAACGCTAACGTAACACGTTGTAGATCTGAATAAATGATACATTTTGATTAAATACTTTGTGCTTTCCATAGTTGAATGTGCTGACAACAAAATCACACAAAAATTGTCCATGAAAATAAAATGTATCAATTCATGGAGGTTCGGATTTGGAGTTCCATTCAAAATTAAAGTGGACAAACACTACTACTCCTCAATCTTCTCTCAGATCTGGACCAGGGCATTGCTGAGCTCCTGCACATTCTGAGGAGCACCTGGTGGCCTGTAGGCCATTCAAATAGACAGGGAGTTATTCCAGGAGAGCTGGACAGGGCCGTAGAAGGTCCCTAAACCCTCAGCAGGATCGGTATCTACTCCTTCGTTTAAGGAGGAGCAGGATGAGCACTGCCAGAGCCCTACAAAACAACCTCAGACAGGCCACTAGTGTGAATGTTTCTAACCAAACAATCAGAAATGGGCTCCATGAGGATGGCCTGAGGACCTGACATCCTGTAGTGAGCCCTGTGCTTACTACCTAAAACCTTAGAGCTCGATTGGCACTTGCCATAGACCACCAGAATTTGCAACTGCGCCACTGGCTCTGTACTCTTCACCGATAAAAGAAGGTTCAACCTGCGAAAGAAGTGAAAGGGTCCGGAGATGCCATGGTGAACGTTATGCTGCCTGCAACATCATTCAGCATGACCGGTGTGGTTGTGGGTCAGTGGTGGTCAGGGGAGGCATATGGAAGGACCAACGGGCCTCTACAAGTTAAAAACTATCACTCAGATTGCAATTAGGTATCAGGATGAAATCCTTGACCGGTGTGGTTGTGGGTCAGTTGTGGTCAGGGGAGGCATACCCCTGGAAGGACCAATGGACCTCTACAGGTTAGATAATGGCACCCTGACTGCTATTAGGTATCAGGATGAAATTCTTGGGCCCATTGTCATAAGCAACACTTGTGCAGTTGGACCTGGGTTCCTCCTGGTCCACGACAATGCCCAACCTCATGTTCCTGAAGGAAGAAGGAATTGATAACATTGACTGGCCCCCACATTTGCCTGACCTAAATCCAATAGAACTCCCCTGGACCATTATGTTTAGGTCCATCTGGCGCTGCCAGGTTGCTCCTCAGATTGTCCAGGAGCTCAATGATGCCCTGGACCAGATCTGGGAGGAGATTCCCCCCAGGACACCCTCCGTCATCTTATTAAAAGCATGCCCAAGCGTTGAAGGAGGTCACACAGGCACGCGGAGGCAACACACACTACTGTGTCTCATTTTTTACCTAAAGGACATCACATAAAAGTTGGCTAAGCCTGTAGTGTGTTTTTCCACTTGCATTTTGAGTGTAACTCCAAATCCATACAGCCGCGGGTTGATACATTTGTTCATTGATAATTTTTAATTATGTGATTTTGTTGTCAGCACATTCAACAATGGAAAGAAATAATTTGATAAAGATGTTTCATGCATTTATATCTACAATGTGTTACTTTAGTGTTCCCTCTATTTGATGAGCAGTGTAGTTTTTAACAGGACAAATCAAAAGTAACATTTCTGGTTTGATTAGGAGTGAACCGGGTGTGGGTCTTGATGACCTAAAGAGAATTATTTGTAATGACTGCAAACCATGGCAGCACCAACATTGGACAAATGAACAGCACCATTTCGGACCCATTTTGCAGTAAATGAAAGGCTCCGAGTGACATCACTCGAAATCACTATCTCAATATCTATAAAACGATGGCAGCACAATTATACCAAAAACGAACGACGCCACTTCGAGTCCATTTTGCAGTGAATGGGCTGTGTGACGTCAGCAATACAAATTAAAAGCAGAATACAGTGGTACTAGGGGTGCAGCTATCGAATATTTTAATAATCGAGTAATCGACTGAAAATTCTATCGATTAATCGGATAAAACTTTTTTTTTTTAGGTAAAGAGCAATTATTAATATGCATGAGAAAACAAGACATTTCTTCTAATATTGAACCATTTTCAGTCAATGTCTTTATTTTTGAAGTACATTGTTAAAAACAGCCAACAATTGCATCTCAGATGTGACTAGAATAAAAAGACTAATTCACTGCTTTTACTTAAATAACTTCTAGATCTTATAAAAAAATATATTTATTTCTTACCTAAAATGTCATTACGCTTGATAACACACATCACTTAAAAGTTAGGTGTTTTTCCCACTTGTTTCAATAGAATTTCCATTTCTGTCAAGCTATTTTTAATTTCTAGTCAAGTTTTAAGTTAGTCTAAACTGTAAGTTCTGATAGGATTTTAAGTTTTTGCAGTGTTCAAAATAAATGTACGTATGATACCTGCTGTATTGGAGCATATTAGGGACCAGTGCTACTTGGTGTTTTATCCAGCAATGACTACTGAGCTAAAATTGACAGTTAGCATTATTTTTTATTCTACACCCCAATCACTCTACAGCGCTATGTTTTCACAGATTAAATAAAGCCTGTATGTAAGACAAGTTAGCCACTCATCGACAGTGGTCTTAATTAATAGAAAACTAGCCCTCCGCAGAGCTAACGTTACGTGAGCTAGTGACAGTAACGTAAATGTTATTTATTAGCACTATGTAGTCTACTGCTTTAAGATGGCAGCTGTTTACTAAGGCCGCCCTGTCTGTCATCTCGCATGTAGTTCTACTAGTATTCGTTTCAGCTCTAAGTGGTACCTCTACAGACAAAATTAATTCGTTCCAGGACCTTGTTTGTCGAAATGGTCGTATGTCAAGCAGGATTTTCGAATAAGAATCGATTATGATTCCATTATTTCGTTCCATAACCCGAAAACCTACACTAAATCCTTAATAAATGCTGCTAGTACTATTGCAAATAGCAATTACACAGAGCAAAACAAATAAATTATGAATACAAATCAGAATAATAGTAATAATAATACCTGTGACAATGTAACGAATCGGGTTCTAATGTGGCGGATGTGTTTTGCGTGATGTACCTGAATGCACCGCGTGGCTGACTTGACAGAGTGAGAGAGGACATTTTACTTCACTTTGTTCAGCTGTGGCGGACAGTAGGCATGTTGTGTTGCACAAGTTCTGAAATAAATGATTAAAAACCTGACGGAGCTGGCAATTTTTTTGCGATGGTACCACAACAATAACTGTCAACTTATAATGACCAGCGAACTGAGGTCGGAGGAGCACCGTCAAGACGGCAAACCACGTTCATATTTTACCATCATTCCCATCTTCATTTCAATGATAAGCCTCACCTTTTCCTTTTTCACTACATGTACTAACATTCTTGGAACCCATGTTGATTTCTCTCACAAGAAAATCCACCGTGAGTCAGCCTTGCGGTGAAACAAAGAAACTTAGGCGCTGTCATAAATCGTCGTATTTTGTAGAAACAAATGGCGAGTCAAATTTTACCTCGGATGTCAAAAAGATCGTGTCGAAGCGATCATATGTCGAGGTACCACTGTATCTACAAAGCCGTTGCAGCAAACAATTGACACCATTTTTTAATTAAAAAAAATGCAAATATTTAATTGATTTCATACAAGATAATAAAAAAAATCAAATTAATCAAAATACAAATTAAAAAAAAAATATAGACCCCAAAATATAAATACCGAAATAACTGGGAAGAATTCTGTTCAAATTGAAATGAATGTTTTCTATAAAAAAAATAAAATAAAATAAAAAAAAGTAATAATAAATGATATGATATTGAAATAAATATTGAAAAGCTAGACAAAAAATATTGAAATAAAAAAATTTAATAAAAATGTAACGACGCAAATATCAAAATAAAAACGTCAATAACATTAACTCATTTGGTGCCATTGATGGCACTATGCGTCCAATCTATTCTTTAATCAAAATGGATTGGACAACTATCACCATCAATGGAAGCCATTGTGTACAGTGTGCAAAACATCCAGTCATATCCTATTCTTTCCTGTCCTCCCCCTTGGTTGTCACTCATTTTGGCACTCCTACCTAAGTTTATTTTCTAGTAAAATGTTAACTGAGGGTGACAGACGGCATCAATGAAGCCTACAACAATTTTGACACACTAACAAACCAGTAGAACACGTTAGCAGCTCGCACGTGCCAAAGCGTATCCGAGCATCCGGAGAACCCGAGGACATGCTTTCAAAACTATTTGAATAAAAAAATGCGCTGACACATGTCCATTCACGCCCTTAAAATAAAAAATGAAAAAATAAAAAAAAGAACAACAACGTCTGGTTTACCTGCGGCGGGTTTTCAGAGTCCTCAGTTGGATACTTGAGCAGGCGCAGAACTTTGGACAGCTGCGGAGAAACGAAGAAACATGAGGTTTTGACGTCGACTTTGAGTTGGTGACGTCGAAATATGAAGAGGAAGCGTTCCTTCACGGAGTGGGAAGAGGCCCATGTTAAGTGACGTCAACCACTTGTTTTTGCGGTTTTCTTGGTGTAAGGCCCCGGGCCAGAGTTAACAAGGTTTACCGGTGTTTGTTTGCAGAAGAGCGGGTTTCAGGAGTGCCAAAATTCAATTATCACATCATTACAGAAATGTTCAACGTGTCATTAAATATGGGATTACTTCAACTTTCATGTATTTCAATATGTACTTCTGTATTTCCATTTTATTCCCCTATTTCAATTAGGTTTGTGACAAAATATTGAAATGGTGATATATCGTGATACTTTGTATCGCAAAAGATCATCGATATGCTCTTGCCAAGAATCAATAAATCGTTTTAATAAGGTGTCACTGTTTTAAAAAAAAAAGCTCGACAGTGGACACCAAATCCATTTATAAAGGGAGGGGCGAATGAAGGTTCGTTCATTGGAAACCAGAGCATTTGTAGCTAATCTTTCCGATTTTCGGGGCATTTACAGGTAACTTTCTACTCCAGGGTTTCCCCTACATGTAAAAGATGTGGTGCACCTCCACACCAGAATAAAAGCCGCCTCACCGTGCAAATGAGATGTTTTAAAGATACATTCTCATTTATTTTTAAAATTTAACAATACGTCTAAATGAATATCTATTAGAGCTGTCCCGACTAGTCGACATAGTCGACGTCATCGATGACGTAAATCCGTCGACGAGCACAACATCCCGTCGACGGTTAATGAAGGGTTAAAAAAAAAATATGCGCGGAAAGTTCAGAATGTCGGATGCTCTGTATGCAAGCGGGGAAAGCGCCACAAAGCCAAAAAAGCGCACCAGAGTGTCCAAAACATTGACTTATTTCAAAGAAATAAAGGAGGGTACACTCTTGTGTCCTGTCTCTTCACTGCCAAGCTTGGCTGCACGTCGGCCGTGAATAAACACCTCAAGCGCCGTCACCGTTTGTAAAAATGTTTTTTTTTTATTTTTTGTACACCAGAGGGTGCTGTCGCTTTACTAAATAATAATGTTTCATTGACAATGGGCCCTATAAGTGCTATTAGTATTTCCAACTGAAAGGTTTATTTCATGTTATGGTTTATTTTATGGTATAGAAAAGTATATAACGTTAAAAGGTCATAAATATATACAGTATATACAGTGATTGCACTCAAGGAAGAGATTGTCAATGATAATAAATTAAGGTAAAGGCAATTCATATAGGCAATTCATTGATATATAAATAAGGTTTAAAAGGAAAAAGTGAAAAGTTTTCGTTAATTTCTAATTGTGTTGTTTTATTTGTGTGCACCATAGCTTTTACAGTGTGATTACATCAAGGATGGAATAAAAGTTGTAAACCATCAGTTTAAGAGACCATCTTTTCAATCGGGATGCTACACTAGTTAATTCTATCAGCATTTGAAGTCATTGTTTATTTGTGATTTATTATTGTTATTTATGTGTTTATTTGTACTTTAGTAAGTAATTTAAGTGTTCCAATATGTTTTTTGTAAATTGATAAGCGTCAACAAAAATTTCATTGCTAAATTAGTAAACAAAAACAATTTTTTTTTTTTTTTAATTATTAGATTAGTCGACTAATCGTAAAAATAGTCGGCTGACTAATCGGGAGAAAATTAGTCGTTTGGGACAGCCCTAATATCTATAGCTCATTATTTATGCACTATTTGCCAGAAGTTGTCTGAAATGGCACGTCAAATACAAATTGTCCCTTTACACGCTTTATTTTGAAAATCACATCGGTTCTCCAGTTGCAAGGGTGAGTCTGACTATGTTGGCGTGGAGTTGGGAGAAAAATCCACAGAAACATATTTCAAGTTAATGAATGTAATTCTGGTTTAAACCTGTGAAAATGACCTTAATACTGGCGTTGACATGACGTTTGGGTTCTTTTTGGCGTGTTTTATCCGAATTGTCCTAGCATAGCATTTGTTCGTTGCTGATGTATCTGGTAGTAATTTCAGAGGAGCATTTTGAAGTATTTAGAAAACATTTAACTTGTCAGTGGACAAGGGTCTGTTTACAGAAGGACTATTATTGTTGTGGTAATGTAGTGCATATTAGGGCCAAATAAAAAGAAAAGATAAGTCGTACTATTTCTACAAGGAAAAACAGTCGGACCCAGCTAAGGTACATATACGTAAAGTGTGTAGCAGATAACAGCGCATTTCCCCGATGTAATAATATTTGGCCCCAATACGCCATCGTAAATGTAGACTGTCACATTTCGAAATATTACATTAGCCTGGCTTATGAAAATGTTCAAATAGATCTTTGTTGTGGTTTTTCATTTTTATGGCATTATGTACTCATTTTATGGCATGTACGGGAGTCCTAGACCAATGGAAACTGGAGTACCGATTTGATACCGAAAAAAAGGTGGTTAAAATAATAAAATCACATAGTAGAGTAGAAAGTACAGTAGTACAGTGTAGTAAAAATTATTACACCAAAAAATATGCCTAAGTACAGTCACAAATTACTTCATGATATTTTACCACTGCCCGTAAATGCCCCAAAATCGACAGGAAATGACCCAGAAATGTCCGAAAATCAACAAGAAGTGACTGAAAATTAACAGCATATTACCTGAAATGCCCCAGAGTTAAACTCATTGGTTGCCATTGACCACCTTAAACGTCCAATCAGTTTGAAGTTGGAGGGATGGCAGCCAACGCTTATTTGCTCATCTGCTGCCTCCCTTCCCACTTCAGATAAATTGGACGTCTACTAGTGATAAACTCAATTAAATAACTCTCGAAATACGTTGAATTGACACATACAAAATAAATAGGAAACACTGTACTAATCTCGATAATTGACTGATGCGTTACTTGGCTTCAAAATTACCGGATAATAAGCTGCATTCATGTTGGTCTGTTGAAAATCTGTACTTTGTGGTATGGCTTTGAAAAATATTTTTTTGTCAACGTCGTGTCAGTGCATGAACTTAAAAGACACACCCAGTGTACACGGCTAATCACAATAATTAGGCTTGGCAGGAAAACACATTCCTTCAATCAGGACCCCCCCGATCCCCCAATGACGATGGACGTTTAGCCCATTTGAACAGTGTCAATTTTGTTTTTAATTCAGATAAAACCTTTATTACCTCATAAAAAATCTGTGAGAACAAAAGCTGTCCAAGTGAACTCAGAGTTATCTCAGAGACGGGTAAAATTTTATTTGTGCAAGAGGTGGGAATCTTGGGGCACCTAACGATTCGATCACGATTCAGAGGCTACGATTCGATTATAAATCGATTAGTAATGCACCCAAAACCCTAAACCAATAAATACCGTAATTTTCGGACTATAAGCCGCTACTTTTTCCCCCTTTTGAATCCTGCGGCATAAAGTCCAGTGCGACTTATTTGTCAACTTATTTGGGTTAGTAGGTAACGCTTTATTTGACAGTTGCGTCATAAGACTGTCATAAAACTGTCATAATAATGACATGAGACTATTATGGGCATTACTGAATGCTTATGACAGAAGTCGTTGTGTGTCATTAGGCAAATTATGTCACCAACTCCATTTATGTCCAGCTGGGATCTTTTACATCCATTCAAAAGTGAGATAATCTGCAGGATGACACTAAATGACATCTGTTATAAGCATTCATTATTGTTCATGGCAGTGTCATGTCATAATTATGACGGTCTCATGTCAGGCTTATGGTGCCATTGTCAAATAAAGTGTTACCAAATACCATAACTAGCAATGGGGTACCGTACGCTACACGTCACTTCTGCTCATTAATATTTATGATGTTAGCTTCTGTGGCTCTGCTGTTAGCTAAGGGGGGGGACAAGCTCTTGTCTGTCCCTAATAGGAAATTAACTGGAATAGTCAACGAAGGAGATGTTTACAGAGCTAAACCTACCAATTCTATCTGAAGATGATGCCCCTGGTGCCAAATTCACTGGTAAAGATGTGGAAGAACATACAAATGTTCAGTTAAAGAGATGGTTTGAGTGTCGACGGCTGAAAAAGACGGAAAAAAACGAGCCGACCTAAGCTTACCCTTAGCTTTTTTTATCGACACCTTTTTCTTACGCCACTAACAATGACATTCTCCTGTTCCAACAATCTATCCTTTACCACCATAAGCCCCATCTTTCTTATACATTATATACTCCGGTTGTCTTACGTCTCTGACCGTTCTTTTGGGGGACATTGCTGTTTTGTGTTGCGATCGCAAATGTTACTCGTTGACAGCCAACCAACACTTCATTTTTTTATTAATAACAAATATTAATTCTATTAATTTATTTACATTTCCCCCTAACTAAAGCTGTTTCTTTACAACAGAAAAGGTAACAACGGTGGCAGTCAGATACCACTTTTAATTTTTTTTCAGGTCATGCATTGTCAGACAGAAGCAGCACGACAAAACTCTACGCTAAAAAATAAGTCGAAATATGAAAATGGCTTACCTCTTGGCCCTAACAAAAATGTTTACTGCATATGAAACGTGAACAACTTCACTTTGCTGGCGTTAAACTGGTCTTTTAGACGTCCGCGCCATAGTAGCATAGTAGCTGCAGTCTTCACATTTTTTCCTCCGAGTTTTTGGTTCCGGGAGAGTATGGAGAAAACATCCTTTATACGTCGTAATGTTTACAGTCGTTTCTACAAGTTCCATAGTAGCAGTAAATAATCGGCATGTCAGTTTTTGAAAGATTACCGGAGAAAGAAGGCCGAAAAATAATGGTTTCCATGCGAGGGCGTGTATATAATGTCGTACTTCCGCTTTACGATGCGACGTCACAGTCTAAAAATAGCCTGCGTGCGGTACGCTATTAATGAAACAATTGGAACAGTCATTGAGGAAATAGCACAGAACATGAATTTTGATTGTTATTTACATCTGTAGCGCTGCAATGCATGCTAGGAGGCATGTTGGATGACAACAGTGTTGACAGCTGGTGGCCGCAGAGTTTGACTGTCTCCCCCAAGGGAGCAGCAATAGCCAAATGAAGCTTCTTTTATGACAGTGTTATCATGCTGCTGCCAAATAAAGTGTTACCGGTTAATATTTATTGGTGTAAATATCCCATAATACAGTGAGGACAGCTGCGGCCTATAGACCCCAATCACGTAACGTCATAACTCCGCCCCCCTGACTGGTGGCGCAATATTGTCCGTCAGCTCATCGTGTTTACATATTACCGCTACGTACATTCCTCCCATTACTGCGTGTTTTTCTGCTTGTCTAAGGAATCACCGCCAAGTAAACAAACCCATAAACCTTCCTGACAATCGTTAACATTGATTAATCAAAATGGTGAAGGCATGTGTGATGGTTGGTTGCAGTAACAGAGAAGATAAACGGTCATTTTAGTAGTTTCTGTGTGCCCATTGTTAAAAGGGCAAATCTCTAAAGCAGCACGGTTTGTTTATCTCGGTCCATGATGCGTTATGTCGACAGCCGTTAGACAGCGGCGAAAACATCAATATGATGCCAACACGATCGCAGACATCATCGAACGGAGACTGCGATGCTCATCGCCACGGTCGCGCAGCAAGAAGGTGAGAGCAACAGCAGGTGTTGTGCCGAAAAATAGCCGCCCTGCGTGAAATGTCCCCCCTGACGGAAGCGCCCACACGGAAAAGACTTTCTTGTACCGTGAATATGTATTATTTTACTTTGCTTGAACTAATAAATTTCATACCTGTGTGATTGTCATTGGGATATGGTCGTGAAAACCTGTAGAATAATACATTTCTGTTCAAAGATGGTTATGTGGCCCAGTCCACGATTTGTTACTAAAATACATTACTAATGTTTTGTGTAATTTAATCATTTAAAACTGACCTTAGAGTCGTAAATCCATTACTGTAATGCGTCCATGAAAACATTTGATGATTTCTCGACTCACGTCAATAAAGCGTTATAAATAAGCGCTCCCGTCAGGGAGGACATTTCACGCGGGGCAGCTATTTTTCAGCACACACCGGCCCGTTGTCGATCAAGTTTCATTTTACAATCGTGACAACGGTGACGCTTAGCTGACCAAATGTCGGTTTATATTCGGGCCGATGCCAATTTTGGGTACCCGACTCCTCATCGTGACATAAACTGGAGTATGATTGGAAATTTTCTGGGACAGGACGGGACCGGACGGGGGGAAACATCGGTTTGGGCATCATATATGGATCTGGCGACTGGATCGACCGAAGCTTTTCCAAATAACGGCTTTTATGCAACTCATCCAATTAGTTTACAGCGTCTGAAAGCACCGGGGCTTCCATAATTTGCAAGCGAATCCACCTTTAGAAACTACGGTCATTGACAATACGGACACACAATGACGGACAATATGGCGGCACAATACAGCAATCACGTGATTGCGTGACGTCGGTGATTGGGGTCTATAGTCCAGTGCAGCTTATCTATGAACAAATGTCGTTTTCGTGTCAAATTTGATGCGTGGCGGCTTATAGTCCAAGAATTGCGGTATACTGAATTTCTGGGAGATGATAGGATTAAACTTTTCCAATCGAAATCAAATCATGAGGTTTGGCACGCCCTCTTTGCCATTTTGGGCTCTTCAAAAATGGCTGACCAAACGCAAAATCGAATAGGAGCACAACGTAAATAGCTAATTTCTCATTAAAAACACATTAACATTAAAAATAACCAATCAAAGCATGAAATATCCCCAACCTAAATATGGCATTTTGTTCTGGTGTTTGACCAGATTAAAAATCTGCACACTTTTTTTTTTTTTTTTTTGCCCAGCAGAAAAAATTCGGGTCTGAAGGGGTTACCTCAATGTCAGCCATAGACATCTAATCCATTCGAGCTGGAAAGGATGGCAGTTGATGTGAAAGTGTGCTAATTACTACTTTTAAACTCATTATACAGAATGTTGTTAAAGCAATTCATCTCAGTTAATTACGGTGCATTAACTTCGATTAATCGCTGCCATCACTTCCACTTCAAATGGATAAGACATCCATCGTCGTATTCGGGAGATAATGAGTTAACACATTATTTCACTGAGATAGCAATACATTTAAAATAAGTGTGCTGATTATTACTTTTAAACTCATTATACAGAGTGTGATTAAACGAAGTAATTGTGCAAGTTTAATCGGAATTCACCGCAATTACG
This sequence comes from Corythoichthys intestinalis, assembly GCF_030265065.1. Lineage (NCBI taxonomy): Eukaryota > Metazoa > Chordata > Actinopteri > Syngnathiformes > Syngnathidae > Corythoichthys > Corythoichthys intestinalis. The sequence continues at coordinate 44,730,093 of NC_080403.1, read as the reverse complement.
TGACTGCTCGCGATTAATCTCTTAAAATCCGTAGCCCTTGCCCAGCCCTCGTGAGTACACGACGTGCCGCCGTCCTCACTTGTTGCTCAACGTCGGCATGCTCGGGCCGGTACCACTCCCACCGCCTCGAGGGGATGGGCGGACCAGTGTCCCTGAACGCACCGTTTCGACTGGGTCCAGTCGACTGGCACCGAACCCGGGAGCACCTTCGGGATGCTCCGTGATTAACAGCCCCCCAGTCCCTCCACCCTACTCCGGCTAGCGCGTACATACTGGACGTGACAATTATTCGCGACGTTTTGTAGCATTTTACGCATTCTCATTGATTACGGGCGAGCTAGCTTGAGTCGTTCCATACAAATGGGTGACACCTCCGCCCCCCTCGTAAAAGACGCGTTCCGTTGGCGTTTGTAAACCGGATGAAGGTGAAGGAAAGTGTCACCCGGTGAGCCCTTTAGCCCAACTCGCCTCTGCGTTAGCCTAGCCGACTCACCTGTACGTGGGAGACAACCAGGCTCTTGTTGCCCTCGCCGTGGTAGCGCCAGTCGTTCTCGTCCATTTTGTCCACCTCCATGGCGGTCTCCGTGGCCGCCGGAGAGTTGAAGCGCTCCCAAGCCGCGACCGAGTCCTCCACAAGTTGCGAACTCAAAGCGGTTAGCGGCGCATTCGCACACCGACCGACGACTTTTGGCGACACCCTGCCGACTAGCGCAGCCGAACACGCACCTACTTCCGTTTACGTTTTCAAAGTAAAGACGACTTTACTTTACCGTGCAGGTTACCTTGCGACAAATTGCGTATATTCCTCCTTTTACACGTTTCGAGAGACACACACGACATAAATTGTTAATACATCAAAGAACCTAAAGGATATGACGGTAATTACTTTATGACGACTGCCATCATTTTGTTAGACAACTGTAAGCGGAAGTTTAACACTTCCGCTTTGACAAAAGGGGGAAGCGAAATAGCTTGACGCCTTGCTTTGATTGACAAGCTGACAAGCAAATCCCGACACTATGCCCCAAAAAGCCACGCCTACCCAACTTTGATTGGCCGCGGTCTTGCGGAACGGATCTTCCGTATTTTTTTTTTTTTTTTTTGTCTTAATCCGCTTGTGGAAAAGTCTCGGTGATCATATGATCGATGAGTAATGTTTGCCCACGCGAGGGGGGAAAGCGATGTAAATGATTATCAGTACAATACTGTCAAAGAAACTGAAAAAAAAAATTGTCCGAACTCTTCATTTATGTCATACTTTCATGAACTAGTTTTGTTCTTGACAGCTTTACAATGATAGATTAAAAAAAAAAACAGGTTGGTATGTTAAGGAAAAAAGGTTTTAGTCAAAGTTTAGTCAATTTTAGTCAAAACTGGCTGGTTAAATTACTATCTTCATGTGTTCAATGACATTGCAAAGGTAGCCTGCAAACGACAGTCAACGTGCCTTTATTTTGCAGGTGTTTCTGCGCCCTCCAGTGGAGAATGGCTCAAGTGTCCTTTTTCCATTTTCTACCAATGACAATTGACAACCAGTCACGACGAGTTAACCAATTGGCTGCCACGGATTAGCACAGACGTTCAATCCGTTTGTGCTGGGAGGGATAGCAGTGAATTATCTTTTTTCAGTGCCATTGACGGCGATAGACGTCCAATCTATTTCCCTCCAAACCAAATGGTTGTCTATTGTCGGGTCTATTGGATATAGGCTACATTTTCTTCCTTCTCCAGCCCAGGTCACAGAATTTGTGTTGTGGTAATTAGTAAAAGAGGGAAATTAATATTCAAAACACCTATTCAAATCAAACGATCACTTCCAGCTGTTCCCAGTTGATCCATCTATTGGACGTCTATTGCCGTCAATGGCAGCCAGAGTTAAGCTATGCGAGGTCACAAAACAAACCCAAAAAATTTAATTCACACATGAAAATACACCCGGCCCACACTTAATTTTTTTCTTCAATTTATTACAATGTTTTAATTATCTTTTTAATATTTAGAATTATTTCTATTTTTTATACTCATGACTTGATTTGGGAAAAAAAATAAAAATAAATATTGCTATTTAAATAATTGATATTTCCCCCCATAAACCGGATCCTTTATTAATACTATAAGTGGATGTCAAATGGGGGAAGCAAAATATTTGCAATTGGCCCTAAGGCCGCAAGTTTGACTTCTCTGTCCTACATGAATGCAATAAAAACATTTAAGAATTAAAAAAAAAAAAAAAAAAAAACAAGGTTTGACAGATGTTTGGCATATTCTAATCATAATAAAAATAAATAATAGAAAAAGAATGATGAAACAATAAAAATATAATAAATCAATAAAAACTTTTCATTTCAAAATTGTTTTAATCAGTATAAAAAACAAACAAAAGCATCCACACACTCGTACGCATTCACACACTTACATACAGTTTAAGGACACGACAGAGGACAGTCTGAACATGACATGCGAGTGGCGTCGTCTTTCGTCGCCGCGTCAGTCCATGCCTCCGATGTCGTGCTGCTTGTATGGCTGAGTCACTAGCGTCCCTGGGAAAGGACACAGTCAATCATCGGGAATCAATTAAATTTTTTAAAAGTATGATTTGAATCCTAATAGGACTGTTTTAAAGTACTTGTGGTTTAAAGCAAAATTATTTTGATAGTTGAGTCATAGTTTAAAGACATTGTAGAGCTAAAATTCATCTGAATTCTTTTGTCTGACCACTTACTAGTGAACATTTTTACAATTTTTATTTTTAAATTTTAAAAGTATATATGGAATAAAAAGGGGAAAAAATAGTACATTATTAATTTCCTTTTTATTATTTTTAATTTGAATTTTTTTCTCATAGAAAAGACAAAACATAATAGTAATTATTATTTTTGTTCGAACTCTATTTTTTTAATACAAAATTGGGAAAAATGGGGGGGGTCATAAATATTATGTTTTATTGGGCTGGAAAGGGTTTATTTTACTTTTACAGCAACACTGTGTAGCTTTACAGGTCATTAGCGACTCTGGTGGACAAAAGCGGTAGTGTTTTGCATTAAAGTACCTATGACAGCAAAAAGCATGTTTATTTTATATTTCACGCGGTATTTTATGCTCCTGAATGAAATGGACTGCTTGGATGTGTGTGGAAGCAATCGTTTTAATGATTAAATTTTTTGAATCCCGCGCCATGAAAATGGGTGACTTCTGGGTTCAGTCTCAGGTTGAGGAAGAATGCGAATCTGACGTCACCCGGGTCGGCATCTCACAACACAGCCATTGCTTTATAGCATGCAGATAGACTGCGGATTCAACCGATTTTTCGGATTAATTCGTTTATTTTATCGTATCACAACAGCCTAATGTGCTGCAGGCTTTTGTTGCTGCACAAGGGAGAGTGGTGTGAGGCTTTTTGGATTTCCAAAAGATTAAGATGAGCAAAACAAGTGCGACAATCAAGAGACCATTGGACGGATGACTAATTGAGTAAGCTTCGTGTTTTATATTATGTCAAATACTGGGATCATGGCATTTTAATAAGGAGGTGGCTTGCATTTTGTGGGTGATAATACTATGCCGTGGGTTGGCCGATCAGTGGAGACAATCAACCCCGCCGCCGTCTGTGACATGAGTTGGGGTACTTTTGTGTGATTTGTCATTTTCGGCGTTTCCCCTTCTCTCCCCGGCGACGAGCACTGCCTGCCCGCCGCAGAAAAAACTCGGAAACACCACTCGGTTCGGGTTAGCATGTCGGCTAGCTGTCACGCTTCCTGCTTTGTTTATGCTCAATCTCAGAAGCCGAGGCAGTGAAATGATAAAAGCCTGACTAACTCTGGTGGCATAAAATACCGTTCGGGAGGTGCAAGAAGTCAACTGTATTTACCGTTATGCAGTAATTTTGTCCTGTCGTACTGAATAAATGCATTTTAAAAATATCATATTCCAATCAGCACAAGACTGTTATTTGTCATGACCATACCATTTGTTTAGCAATTAGGGAAAAATACTTATATGAAAAGAATATCCTGTAAAAATATTTTAGTAGAGAGATTGAAACAATTACATTTTGCTGCTCTCTGCCGCAATTTTCCTCGTTCTGAATCGTCCCCCTAAATGGGCTGAATTCTAAATCAGCTGAAATCGTGACCCTGCCAACGTCATCCTCCAGCTGGGGACGAGAGAGCGGTATAATGACAGGCGGGACTAAACGGCAGATTAAAAGACTAATCTCACATCAACTGCACTTTGCCAAATTGTTGTATATAGTCGAATCGTCTCAAAATATGATTCTAATTCACATAATAATGCTATTTAAGATTTTTTTATGCTGTCACAGGCACTTTAAGTTAGACTGTTTCCCATAAGGACCAGTGCTGCGTTTCCCATGAGGATCACCGCACACCCACATTGTCGTAAGATCGTCAATCAATCAAAAATCAATCTCCCAGTTGCTTGCAGATGGATTAAACAACATTTCTGTTTCCAGCTGCTGTGTGAAGGATGAATAGTAATAAGGTAATGAATCCAGTTGTGGCTAAACAATAGCATATGACGGATAGCAACCTGGGGCTTGGACTAGCCAGCGCTGACAAGTTTGGCGTCACGCCAGCGAGTGAAAGCCGGGCCAATGTTTAGTCTGTATATCCTGGAAGCCTGCTTTTTTCCTCAGCAGACAACACTTTTTGTCTCTTTTTGCTCTGCCATCTTTGCAGAATTCGCGCAAAAGTGTATGCATCGACGTCCGCCTTTATAATGAATGGGGAAAGGGGGAAATGACGTATGCCGTAAAGTAGTCAGCACATTTGTAGTTTTTTTTTGTGTGGCAGGGCTCCTGACACCCTCCTCAAAGTTAATTAGTGCTGGTGAAAGCAATACAGACCCCCTCAGGATATAAAAGAGGTGTCATTCAACTAGTTGTCAGTCGACATATAATCACAAATGTTATGAAAATATTTTATAAAGGTTGAAAATTTACCCAGTTTTGCTTTAAAACGATACATTTTCATTTAAAAAATGGCAGAAAAAGTATTATTATTTAAAAATATTCCCATATTTATATTATATATTTATATATATATTTGCATATCTGTTTTTAATTGGGAAAAACGGTGCAAATATTCTTTTATTAATCAATTTAAAAAATATATATATTATTTAAAAATTATTGGATTTTTTTTTGTATTATAAATAAAAAATGTTTAAAATAAAACAATACATGTTTGTATTTTCTTATCAATTTTAAAATATTTTGTTTGTTAATTAAAAATAAATAAAATGGGAGGAAGGATGGTAAATATTCTCAGATTTTTGTAGTCTTGGAAAACAATGTTATAGTTGTATATCATGTTCATTCAGCGTTACAAATTTCCCAAAGGCTTTTCTTCTAAGCCACATTTAAGAAAAAGCATTTGTTAAGATGGCGTTAGTCTACCAAGGAAGGCAGAAAAGACAGGAAGTAAGCGGCAGCACACCGAAAAAGGCCAAAGGAGCGAGGCGGGAGCGGAACGGGACGGAACAGGACGGGAGGGAGCAGGAGGGCCAAGCAGGAAGCAGAGCAGCCAATCCGCCGTCGGACGCCAATTCATCGGCCTCTTTGTCGTTTTTAACTCAGTTCTCTTGCTATTGACGGCGACCGTTTTGGATGTGTATCGCTGTCAATGGCTGTTAAGTATAGGCTGATTTCCACATTGCTAACTCCACACTGAGCCTTGTAATCAATGTGCATGATAAGAATTGATGCTATTTTGTTGGGGTAAAAAGTTGTAATAAAGTTAATATTTTTCACATAATAAAGTCATAAAAAAGTTATATTTAGTCATGAAAAAGGTGAAGTTGTAGTTTAACAAGTTTTTTTTTTTTTTTTTAAGTGTAAAAAAGGAGTTCTTATGTAATATGTATGTAGCTGACCAGTGCGAACCGGTTACGACTGGTCAGGAGTCACTTTTGCGGCAGGTGCTATGATTAGAAAAGTTGTCACATTTGAAAAGATATTCATTTTACTTTTTTTTTTCTTCTAAAGAGACAATATTCTTGTGAAACAATTTAATTAAAAATTCCAATTAAAATTAAAAACTGACTATTGTTTTGGAAACTTTTGTTACTCAACAATTGACATTTTAAACATTATAACACTAAAGTTTCATCAACAATTTAAAAAAAAAAAATTCTTTTACAGCAAATCACATTTTGTCAAGATAAATATTCATTATACTGAGTTTAAGTTGTAATATTTATATTTAAGGTTAGTAAGGAACGTAAAAGTCTTATTTTGAAAACTTCCATTTCTTCTTGCAATATTATGCCTTCAATACTTGAGGAAATACTAGTACAACTTAGGCTTTTCTAAAAAGTCACCAAAATTAAAGTTGGGAAGTAAACATTATCAAATGCTATGCCCAAACTCTTTGCCTGCCACTGACGACCATAGACGTCCAGTACGTTGGAACTGGCAGGCGCTGGCCCTTCCAGTTCAAACAGATTAGACGTCTACTAGTGATAAACTCATTTCAATTCACAGCAGTAGGATCCTTGGATGCCACTTGATTGATAACCAAAAATATTGGACATTTATCGATGTTAACGTTGGCCAAGAAATTCATTTTCCATGTTTGACGGCAGTTTGAGAAGCGGTTTTGGCCGGGGTGGGGAGGGAGCTGCACACGCTGAGCTTAGTGGAGTGGAAGGATCAGCACGGCACCCCCTGTCAGCACGAGGGGCAATGGCACGCTTACCTGTAGCCAGGCCCCCCTCTGCCCTGCCCTTCATCGCTCCGCCTCCTCCGGTTCCGCCTCCGCCTGGCGGGCCAGAAGCAGCCAGGACGTCCAAGGCAAAGGAAGGCCGCTCGCCCCCCCTGTAGGGCTTGGGCCTGAAGGGGAAATCTTTGTCTTTACCTTTGGAACCTTTGGGCCGGCCCGCCGCCTTCTTCTTGGACTTGCTGTCGCCCTTCACGCCCAGCAGGGGGTGCACCTCTGCAAGACAAAGAACGCAAGGATTAGAATGACCATATTTTTCAGACTACAAATTACTACTTTTTTCACTCCTTTTGAACAAAACGGCAAATTTAAAGATTTCAACAAGCTTACTAGCATACCGCTTCCTTAGCGCCGGTCACTACCCGATCGTGACAGAATACTTTTGCAAATGCGCAGTAGCAATCCTTCGCGATCCGGTAGCCCGTCACGATCGGGTAGTGACAGCGCCTAAGTGGATGTGTAACCTGTGTTAAACCTCACCGTCAACCGGCACTCCCTGCAGTTCAATGTTGGTGGTGCGTGCCTTCTTCTTGGCCGGCCCTCCCTCGGACGACGGCGGCCGCTGCTTCTTGTCGCCCCCTGCCTGTGCATCCTCAGCAGGCCCCGCCTGCTGCGTGGAGTCCGGAGGTGGGCCGAAGGGGTTCTCCTCGGGGTCCTCCACTTCGGGGGCGATGGGAAGGTACAACAGAGCTTTGTAGTCTTCCAGCTCCTCGTCGCTGTAGGTTACAATTACAAAGGTTGCAAAAAGATGCCAAATCCTGTGATATCAAATTCAGTGGCATTCTTTTTAATATAAAGGTAGTCCCGGGTTATGACGTACCCAACTTACGTGACTGTGACTTTACGACTCCTGTCTCGTCAATTTTTTTTTCCTAAATATTGACTTTTGTTTTGGGATTCGTGCTTTTATTTTGGCGCAGGAAGCGCAGAGCAGGTTGTACTTCCACACGCGAGAGCATTTACACACCGCCTACCCACACACACAATATGAGGATGAGTGCAGCCGAGGGAAGAGGTGACAACTTGCGCGCACATTTGTTGCTTGTGAAGCATCCAGAGGCGACGACTGTATATAACCCCTTTTGCACTGTTTATTGTGCATTTTCAATTTTGGTCGAATACTTGGAGCGAGTTGACGTGATTGTTTTTGGTGATGTGCAGACGTTTTTTTTTTTTTTTTTAACAGATTTTTATCTAAAAATGTTGTGCAATGAACAACAATAGACATATAAAGAGCTAGCTATAAATTGTATTAAGGGTGCCATTTATTTAGTTACAAAATAATGTATTTTGAGCTAATGATCATGTTTCAGTGCCAATTTTAACCCCCAAAAAATATTTTTTGAAAAATTATACATTTTTTAAGATATCATCTATATTTGCCATTGATGGAAATAAATGGCTGATCTATTTTGACTGGGAAGGTTGGCAGTGAGTCCTCATGTTTCTGTGCCGTTTTTTAGTTTAAGAAAAAAAGTTCACTTTTTTAACTCTTATCTTATGAAATATTATCAATTATTATATTATTCTATTTATTATGATAGACATTCAATCCATTTTGAGGGCTGGCAACAAATGATTGTTTCAGTGCACTAATAAAAGAATGAAAATGAATAAATAATAAGATGAAATTAAATAAAAAACAATATTCAAAAAATGTTTCTATGCCTTTAATGGCAATGGATTAAGAAGGCTGGCAGCTAAAAAAAAAATCCTCATTCAGTCTGCCATTGACTACGCTAGATGTCCAATCCATTTCAAGTGGGAGGTTTGTCAGCCGATAAACAAAAAAACATTTGTTCGCTTCTAACCCTCACTTCAAATAGATTGGAGGTCCACTAGTGACAAACTCATTTAAATTCACCCCCACCAAAATGGCCTCGGGGCGGCCATGTTGGTAGGGGCGATATTCCCATCAAAGTCAATGCATTGATATTAAAATCAAGTCATAGTGATCTTATTTTTTAAAAGTTTTTAGTTTGTTTGTCAATATCAAATCATCCGCTATTTACACATTAGCTGCCATTGACTGTGCTAGACGTCCAATCCAGCTCCCACTTCAAATGGATTGGACATCGTCCAGCGATAAACACATTTGAAAAGTTCATTTTTAAGACCCACATTATTGGACGTCTATCACCATCAATGGCAATGAAAGTTTATTAGATTATTGATATTGAGTTGAAAATTTTAGAATCGTGATCTGTTGATTCCATTGCTGTTAATATTATTGACATCCAATCCATTGGATTTGACATCAACTAATGATAAAACTCATTTCAATTCACAGGAAAAGAACGATTGGCTGCAGCATGATTGGACTTCCGTCATCGTCAATGGTACTGGAAAAAGTTAAACCCAAATGGACTGTCATTCTGAACAACCCAATGACCAATGAGCCTTCCTCACCTGCTGCAAAACGCCACAATGGGATCCACGGTGGTGACGTCCACCTCCTCGTCCTCAGCCGCGTCCGCACCTGTCAGAGAAGCGGTTAGAGCTAGTTCCAAGTGGTCAGCTGCACGTAACCCCTAATCATGTCCACGTACCCGTCTGCTCTGGCTCGCTCTTGTCCTCGTCCTCGATGTCGAACTCAGACTCTCGCTCCTCGTACTCTACATTCTCATCCAGCTCTTTGAAATCAGGCGCAAACGCGCTCCAATTTTCCTGTCAACAGCAAAAGAAATAAATAAAGTGGTTCCACCCTTTATAATGCAAGTTACCATTTTTGGTAATAAAAAAAAAAAAAAAAAACTAAACTTAACTTTAAAACCTGACATCAATTATAATTTGATGTTTCTTTTACTTTTTTTTAATGAATAAATGAAATTATAAATTTGTCAAATATTAATTTAAAAAACTTAAAAAAAATTTTGTACTCTAATAAAACACTTTGGTTGATTTAAAAAAATATATATTTCATATTTCATAGTGTTTGACGCATTGCCTGCCATTGACTAAGATAGACGTCCAAATCTTTTAAACTAGGAGAACTGGCTGTGAATGCTCATCTTTCAGCGCCATTGACAAAGGCAGATGTCCAATCTCCTTTGAATGGGTGGGTTGACTTTGTATATATTTTTTTCTATTCAAAATATGGCTTTTTTAAATAAAAATTCTTAAAAAATAAGATTAAAAGGATAATTTTCACCACTTATTTTTCATTTTCAAATGTGAGATTAATTTTTAAAAATGGCCATTTTTAATAACGGTTATTTTTATCCCTTTAAAAAAAAAATCAATCATAATTAAAACAAAAAAAATCAACTCTTATTTTAATTTAAATAAAAAATATATATATATACTATTTACTTACAAGCAGTGCTAGACGATTCATAAATATAAAAAAAATCAAAAAATTAAATTTCCTGTTTTTAATTCAAAATGAATATAGAATTTTTAAAAACTAAATAAAATTTTAATTATTTTTTTCTTCATTTAAAAAAATGTCAAATTATATGTAAAAAAAAATAAATAATAAAAGAATCATTTAAAAATGAATTTCAAATAACAAATTCAATAAGATAACAATGCTGCAAATCCTACATCAAAATGAAAAGAATATTTACAATTAACTCAACTATTAAAGCAACACTTGGTCACTTTCAGTTTAGTTCGATTTTAGCGACACCCGTGGACAAACGGGCGGCCGTTTCGGAGTTGTCCTTGGAACGAAGGGTCAGCGGTACAATTCCCGCTACGACTGCCAGCAGTCGAAGTGCCCCTGGGCAAGGCACTGGACCCTAATTTGCCCCAATGGGTTGGCAGCACCTTGCATTTTGTATGAATGTATGCGTGAAAGGATAAACGTGTGCAAATGTAAAGCGCTTTGGGCATGGCAACCATGTAGATAAATACGCTATATAAGTATTGTACATTTACCATTTTACCATTTACAAATGCGGTAGTGTTTTGCCTTAAGGAAGACTGCGTTTCCCATGAGGACCAGCGCACACCCCCACAGTGTCGCAAAATCATCAATCAATTAAAAATCAATCTCCCGGTCGCCTGCAGATGGATTCAACTACATTTCTGTTTCCAGCAGCTGTGTAAAGGATGAATAGTAATAACGTAATGAATCCAGTTGTGGCTAAACAATAGCATATGACGGTTAGCAACAGTGTAGCTTAGTGTGGGTCACCCCACCACCCCAACCAAACTCGTGTCACACCAGCGCAAGCCGGGCCACTGTTTATTCTGCATATACTGGTAGCCTCTTGTTTTTTTTCCTCCTCAGACAAAACTTTTTGTCTCTTTTGTTGCTCTGTGATCTTGCAGATTTCGCGCGAAAGTGTTTGCATCGACTTCAGTCTTTATAATGAATGGGGAAAGTGGGAAGTGACGTATGGCGTAAAGCAGTAAGCACATTTGTAGGTTTTTTTTTTGTGTGTGGCAGGATTCCTGCTACCCTCCTCAAAGTTAATTAGTGCCGGTGAAAGCAATATGGGCCCCCTCAAGATATAAAAGAGGCGTCATTCAACTAGTTGTCAGTAGACATATTATCACAAATGTTATGAAAATATTTTATATAGGTTGAAAAGTTACTTTAGTGTTGCTTTAACTACTGCCGTCTATTCACATCAATAGTACTAGTGCACGATAATTATTGGTCCGATAATTATCGGTCCGATAATAGGAATTATGACGTCATCCCGATAAATCCAATAACATTATTAAAAGGACCGATAATATGAACTGTGCTGGCTTTACAGTTCACACACTAGCATGGGAAATCAGTTGACCATTTGCGGGGCACTGCTGCCAGCTGTTGGTCAGAATAATTCGCTGCATCTATTTTTTGTTACAGTAGTTTGGTTCATTCTAGAGCTGAAACGAATACTCGAGCAACTCGAGTAACTCGAGTTTAAAAACTGATCCGAGTAATTTTATTCACCTCGAGTAATCGTTTATTTTGACAGCTCTAAGCATCACGTTTCGCTCGGACTACTTTTAATGCGGGACAACGCGCTGACGTCACGTGCGTAGAGGAAGAAGCAATAAAAAAATATAAAAAACATTTCCGCAGCCGACAGCCGCTCCAAACTACGCCGACGTTGCTAAAAACTAGCCCGCATGATGTTAAGTTGGTAGCAGGTAGCATCTGAGGAGTCTCATAGAGATCACATGTATGTTGAACTAGATGCAATGTGATAGACTCGGCCGCGTCTGGGCAGCGTTAATAAACAGCGGCCATCTTAAAGCAGTAGAGCGCTAAGCGCTAATAAAGAGCGCTAAGCGCTAAAAAATAAGATTAACGTTACTGTCTGAGTCACTAGCTCACGCAACGTTAGCCCTGCGGAGGGCTAGGTTTCTATTAATTATGACCACTTTCGATGCGTGGCTAACGTGTCTTACATACAGGCTTTAACATAACATAGCTTTGTGGAGTGATAAGGGTGTAAAATAAAAACTCAATAATGCTAACTATCAATTTTAGCTTAGTAGTCATTGCTGGATAAAACACCAAGTAGCACTGGTCCATAATGTGCTCCAATACAGCCTGTATCATACATTTATCTTGAACACTGCAAAAACACAAAATCCTATCAGGACTTACAGTTTAGAGTAGCGTAAAACTTAACTAGAACTTAAAAATGGCTTGACACAAATAGAAATTCAATTGAAACAGGTGGGAAAAAATCCTAACTTTTAAGTGATGTGTGTTATCAAGCGTAATGACATTTTTAGGCATAAATATATATATTTTTTAATAACATCTAAAGGTTTTTTGAGTGAAAGCAGTGAATTTGTCTTTTTTTTAAATTCTAGTTACATCTGAGATGCAATTGTTGGCTGTTTTCAACAATATACATCGAAAATAAAGACATTGATTGACTGAAAATGGTTCAAGAGTAGATGAAATGTCTTGTTTTCTCATGTATATTTATAATTGCTCTTCACCTAAAAATATATTTGTTTTATCCGATTACTCGATTAATCGATAGAATTTTCAGTCGATTACTCGATTACTAAAATATTCGATAGCTGCAGCCCTAGTTCATTCACTTACACATTGAGGTGTCTAGCGGTAGCATTGACAATCCTGAATGCTTTCTGTTACATTTCCGCCTCAGAAATATATGTCTGTAAGTATTTCATGCTTACTATAACATATGTATGTGCAATATATCTTTACTTCTGTGGTGAAGTGACATATGTACAGAACTTCATAAGTTGTTGTGTTATAGAGGCCAGCCAATGCTTTAGTAGCTCAAGCTAGTGCGCTATGCTATACATATAATAGTTGTGTATATAAGTGTATTGTGCAGTTTGTTGTATAGTGAGTACTGAATATGTCTATTTGTCTGTTGTACTTTCACAATATTAGGACGAGTGTCTTCCCATAAAAGCAGTAGACCAAGCCTTGTGGTTTATGGAAGTTCATTCATTTTTAGCTGGCTGTTGGGCAGTGCAGAAGTGAAACGCACTGTTTTGTTTATGTTATTATGAAAAATCTGGTGAGATCAAAGGCAAATCTATGTTGAATCCACCACTAGTTTTTCTTCTTCTTTAACTTCCAGGTGTTCAAAAACTCAGGTTATACATTTTAAAAAATTATATATTATGTATTTATTATCGGTTATCGATATCGGTATCAGCTTTGAGGAGCAGGAACTTATCAATATCGGTTTCAAAAAATGGATATCGTGCACCCCTAATCAATAGACATCCAATCCATTCGGCGTCTTCTAGTCCAAATAGATTGGACATCTCGCACAGTCAACGGCAGCCAACGAGTGCCCTACAAAGGGTTAACACAGCATCACAGCTCCAGTGTCAGTTCTCAGTACTAACCACTTGATTCTGGGCCCAGATGGAGACCACTCCGCTTGAGATGGATGCGATGATGGGGCGCACGGGATGCCACTGGATGATTGAAAAAAAAAAAGACGCTGATGCGATTGTAAAAAAAGATTGACGTGACGTCCGTTCGGTTCTTACGGCCACGTCCAGCAGCAGCTCCCCTCTGGTCCCGTGCAGGATCTTGACCAAGTTTCCCACGCTCTTCTCCCAGATGTACAGTGCGTGCTGGCGTGCCGAGCCGGCCACAATGTACTCGCCGTCCCCGGAGAAGCAGCAGCGTTTCCACGGAGTTCTGGATGACAGCGACAGAAATTAAGATCCGCCCCTTGCCACAATAGTCGGTAAAGTGTCGGACGCACCTGTTGACGAGATCTTGGAGCTTCTGCATGGGTTCCGGTTCGCCGTCGCGGCCGCAGGTCAAGATCTCCCGGCCGTCGTACACGCGGATGATGCGGTCTGCCGTGTTGATGAGGAAGCAGCTGCCGAGGAAAAGGATTACGTTACTGTTCTTTGGCATTTTATTGCTCTATAATGAGAATTACGACTATCATTTTTTTTTTTGTCGTTAGGTTTTATTGATTTTTTTTTTTTTTACCTCTATCACTTTTAATTACATGTTTGGTTTTAAGTTACTTATTTAAGTTACCATATTTTTCGGACTATAAGTGGCACCTGAGTATAAGTCGCATCAGCCAAAAAATGTGCAATGAAGAGGGAAAAAAAAAACATATACAAGTCGCACCGGAGTATAAGTCACATTTTTAGGGGAAATTTATGTGATAAAACCCAACAACAAGAACAGACATGCAATATTGAAAGGCAATTTAAAATAAAAATAAAGCAGAGAACAACAGGCTGAATAAGTGCACGGTATGCTATCGTTACATTTTCTTTTCAGTGCAATTTTATTCTGCCCTTTTCAGTTGTTTTTATAAGTTACCGCCAATGTTGAAACACAGGCCTTGTGGTTTAGTGTGAAAATAACATGTGAAATGATATAATAACGTGTTAATAATTTCATATATAAATTACTCCAGATTATAAATCGCACCCCCCGCCAAACTATGAAAAAAAAACTGCGGCATATAGTTTGAAAAATACGGGTAAGTCGATTGTCAAAGTCAAATTCAAGCATATGTCAAACCTTGAAAACACAACAGTAAAATCCAAGCATTTTCAAGTATTTCAAGGACCAGTACGAACCCTGTAATAAATAATAATAATTTTAAAAAAGTATTTCAATATTAAATATACTGTTTTTTTGTAAAATTTTATTTTTCTATTTAGACATGCATTTGAACAAATCGCTTTTATTCATTTCTATTCAGTAAAAAGTTTGTTTACATTTTGTAATGTTTATTTTAAAGATTTTGCTTTTTATATTCATTCATTATCTATGTGCTATTTAAGCATAAATATCACTTACAGTATATTTAAAATAAAAATAATTATGTTCTCAAAGAGCAGAGAAATACATAAACACTGAGTTTTAGATAGAAACATAAAAATAAGGAAAATGCTGACCTTCCCTTGCGTGCAAATTCAATGGATTTTATCGCGGTGGTGTTGCTGGTGCCGGTGGTGACTCGGAAGGACGCCACCAGGTCCTGAGTAAACGTGTTCAACACCAGAATCTGCCACGGGCAAATGTTTCGCCGTCAGCACTTCAGTCTCATTGTAAATGTAACAGGAAGAGAATGTCGGCTAACCTTTCCTTTGGCGTTGCCGGTGTATATGTAGTCGCCCCGCCTGTCGAAGGCTGCCACCACGTTCAGGTCCGAGTCGTCATCCACAGGCAGGACCACATGTTTGGAGTCCGACAGGGTCAGAAGCACCGGCGCTGATTTCATGGGGCAAACCAGCACTTTGTCCCTATGGAACACAGTCAATAATAAATGTTTATTCTCATACTGCTTATTCCATTTCTAGTGTTTTAACAATTTCATATAAAATAAAATGCAAAGAGAATGTTCACTATGGTCATTTATTTATAATTTATTTATTTAAATATAAAAAATAATAATTTTAATGAAAAAAAATGAGTGAACATTTGGTTCGTCTAATCCGTCAATATTTATGGCAACAATGCCTCAAAATACTCCCTACATCAGGGGTCGGGAACCTATGGCTTTTGACGGCTGCATCTGGCTCGTAGACAAATCTTTAATTATTAAAAAAAAAAAAAAAAAAAAGTTTCGTTATACTCCTTTGCGCATTGTGCGAAACAGCGACAGTCACCGGTCATATGCATATGCTGGTGTTGTGCAGTAATGAGCAGACGTGACTTTTGCAGCGTTTGTTAACTTTTTTAATGCTCCGACAACACTCGCGCAATTCGCACTAAATATCATCAAATAGCACCCTAGATGTGCTACGTTAGATCCCTCCCCAAGTCCCATGCCATTGGCTCCGTGAGCCCAGGGTGATCATGGGATACGTAGTCCGTATACTACAACCGGCGACTAGAAAGCCGGTTCGCAGTAATTTTAGTGGGAAAGTGGCAAACATACATGTCATTGTGTCCATCTATATTTTTATTTATCTATCAATCGCATTGGCAACGCAGATGAGGCAGAGACACTGTTCAAGTGGGGTCGCCATATTTTGCTGTCGAAAATCGCAGCCAATGTGCTCATGTGCGTGAAGTAAACTTCCCTCGTTTTTAGTTTCGTTTTCCGCGTTTATCAGCTAATTTTAGTCACCCTTTGAAAAAATGGAAAAAAAAAAAAAAAAAAAAAAAAAAAGACGAAGTGTATCGTAGTTTTCAGCAGGAACTGACAGAGGAATTTGCCTTTGTGGAGTTTTTGACGACTTTTCGGATAAAGACCGTCATGATGTCAAAACAAATTAAGGCAAGGCAAGTGAAGGGCATATATGCTGCACTGTTTTTTCTCTCGCTTTTGATGAATCAACAGACGTAAGCAATTTATCCCAATTCAGCATGATTGCAAAGTTCTGACTATGAAAGGGACAAAAAGAGGGGAGGATTCATTCAAGTCCTTCACTGAGTTTGCTAAAGAAAAAAAAATCTACCGATCGATAAACTTGTTTCGGTGTACACTGACGGTGCTCCGCGCATGGTGGGGAAAAACAGTATTCGTGGCGTTTCATGAACATGAATGTGACGCATCCTAAGTTTCTCAATACCAAGTATCAACCAGACTACAAAGCCATCAGCAAAACCATGCAGCACCAGAAGTCGCATTAATGGTAAGAAATACTCATCATTGATTAGCAACAGCATAACATGCTAATGTTATTAAAAAGAATTCAGAGACTAACCCAAACCCTTGCACTTTAAATGTGTTGAAATTACATACAATGCACACATTACTTGTATTTTTAGTTTTAAACGGATTGTATGGCTCTCAACAGTGTTGTTAATAACGGCGTTACAATATAACGGCGTTACTAACGGCGTTATTTTTTTCAGTAGTGGGTAATCTAATTAATTACTTTTCTCATCTTGGCAACGCCGTTACCGTTACTGAGGACGGAAAGGAATGCTTTACTATGCGTTACTATATTGGTCGAAAAGTCTTAGGGAGACTGACTCACCGAGACGACAGAGCAGAGTAGGAGTGGGGAGAAGGCAAGAAAGTTGTGACGCCGAGCAAACGCGATGCTAGGTAGCTCCAATAATACATCTTGTAGCCGATAGCCTACAAACTACGCCCGCATGTTATGGTAGATATGGTAGACATGGTAGATATCACATGTACTGTATATAGATTAGAGCTGAAACGAATACTCGAGCAACTCGAGTAACTCGAGTTTAAAAACTGATCCGAGTATTTTTATTCACCTCGAGTAATCGTTTATTTTGACAGCTCTAAGCATCACGTTTCGCTCGGACTACTTTTAATGCGGGACAACGCGCTGACGTCACGTGCGTAGAGGAAGAAGCAATAAAAAAATATATAAAACATTTCCGCAGCCGACAGCCGCTCCAAACTACGCCGACGTTGCTAAAAACTAGCCCGCGTGATGTTAAGTTGGTAGCAGGTAGCATCTGAGGAGTCTCATAGAGATCACATGTATGTTGAACTAGATGCACTATGATAGACTCGGCCGCATCTGGGCAGCGGTAATAAACAGCGGCCATCTTAAAGCAGTAGAGCGCTAAGCGCTAATAAAGAGCGCTAAGCGCTAAAAAATAAGATTAACGTTACTGTCTGAGTCACTAGCTCACGCAACGTTAGCCCTGCGGAGGGCTAGGTTTCTATTAATTATGACCACTTTCGATGCGTGGCTAACGTGTCTTACATACAGGCTTTAACATAACATAGCATTGTGGAGTGATGAGGGTGTAAAATAAAAACTTAATCATGCTAACTATCAATTTTAGCTTAGTAGTCATTGCTGGATAAAACACCAAGTAGCACTGGTCCCTAATGTGCTCCAATACAGCCTGTATCATACAATTATCTTGAACACTGCAAAAACACAAAATCCTATCAGGACTTACAGTTTAGAGTAGCGTAAAACTTAACTAGAACTTAAAAATGGCTTGACACAAATAGAAATTCAATTGAAACAGGTGGGAAAAAAATCCTAACTTTTAAGTGATGTGTGTTATCAAGCGTAATGGCATTTTTAGGTATAAATATATTTATTTTTTAATAACATCTAAAGGTTTTTTGAGTGAAAGCAGTGAATTTGTCTTTTTTTTAAATTCTAGTTACATCTGAGATGCAATTGTTGGCTGTTTTCAACAATATATATCGAAAATAAAGACATTGATTGACTGAAAATGGTTCAAGATTAGATGAAATGTCTTGTTTTCTCATGTATATTTATAATTGCTCTTCACCTAAAAATATATTTGTTTTATCCGATTACTCGATTAATCGATAGAATTTTCAGTCGATTACTCGATTACTAAAATATTCGATAGCTGCAGCCCTAATATAGATATAACTAGATGCAAAATGACAGACACGGCACTGGATGCGTTATAAACAGCCGCCATCTTAAAGCAGTACACTTTTTAGGACGGCTCTGTAGAGAAACTTCCTGGCGAACCTAAGTAACTTTTTATCTAAAATACTTCTAAATCGGCAAAATCTTGACTTGAATCTATCTTTAAATGATGAAACAGTTTTAAAACTTTCATAAGTCGAAAGTAGAGAGAACGGAACAAATGCAATAATGGGAGCAATTTTAACAACTTTTAACAGTTGATTCAGGGTAAAGGGTACATTAGGGTAAAGAATTGGGCTCGGGCCAATTGTACCAAAAACCTTCACAAAAAACTTCACATAGTGTGGCCAATGTTGTGTTTTTTTTTTTTTTTTTTTGAGGGGAAAAAAAAAAAGTAATTATTTCCAATTACTTTGCCAAGTAACTAATTACTCTTACATTCAGGTAATTGAGTTACTAACGCAATTACTTTTTGGGAGAAGTAATTTGTAACTATAATTAATTACTTTTTTTCACTAAGATTAACAACACTGGCTCTCAATGATTTACTTTTTAAAAAATGTGGTGTTCATGGCTCTCTCAGCCAAAAAGGTTCCCGCCCGCTGCCTTACATCGATTAATGGCAGTATCCCTGTGTCATGTGGCTGTGTTAAAATGTAATTTACTGTACTTACATATCTCTAGGATGGCACTGCAGCTTCAGGATGGGCGAGGGGAAGCGGAAGCGCTGATCACAGTCACCCGTCAACACGTCCCACTGTGATACGATGTTGTCCGTCGACGCGCTCACCAGCTTGTGGCCGTCTCGACTCCAACTGGACACATTTGAATTTAATTTTTTTTTACCAAACAATGAGATGGACCCAAACAGACCAAAACCCTTTATAGAGCACCTAATGATTTTTGGTCATTTTAAAAGACATAATATTTTGGGTTACACAGACCACAATATTAACACTTGCTATAGAAGCGAAACCCACATGACCCAAAATGTGATGTCCACATATGGTGACACCAGGTCTGAATGATTGCTATAGTATATTTGTTGAATAAATACAATTATAATAAGTTGACAAAATATTAATAAAAACAAAATAAATCACCTTGAAACGAATAAAAACAGTCACAGTCTGCTTACGGTGCCCAATAACACTCAAAAGTAAGTTTTTTTGTTTTGTTCAATTTCTTAATATTTAACACCTCGATGCCTGAATTTACAATTGACAAATATACATCAAGCATTACAGGAATACGTAAGTATGTAAAAATAGTATTGATGTTAAAAAAAAATAAACATTGAAAATTAGATTGAAAAATACAACTAGAAAAGAAATCCTTAATTAAAAAAAAATTGAAATAAAAGTAAATACAGAAACTAAATATTAAATATATTTACAAAAAAGTAAAATAATCAATATACTGTATATAGCAATTCATTGACGAATTCCTTCTTATTTCTGCATATTTTCAAAAACATTTTTTTTTTGGTTTAATGTAATTTCAGAAATCAAGAGTTTCACTCATTGGCTGCCACTGACAACGATAGAGTTTACACTGGTAGGACTGGCTGCGATCGCTCAAGTTTCAGTGCCATTGGCGGCAGTAGACGTCCAATCCATTTTGACTGGGAGGGGCAAACATTCGTTCCTTCGCCCCTCCCAGTCAAATGGATTGGATGTCTACCGCCACCAATGGCAGCCAGTCAGTTCAACGAACACCCAATAAAAAGTTCTGATTTGAATCAAATTCCTGTCTCACCATAAGGAGCAGACAGGATGTATGTGAGCACTGATGATCTTTGCAATTCCGCGCGTCAGAAAATCCCAGATCACTATGCGGCCGTCGTTGCAGCCCACCGCCAGGAGGGTCCCCCAGCGGTTGAAAGTGCAGGTGAGCGCCATGCTGATGCAGTCCAGCGTCCCATCGGCCTCCTGGAAAAACAAACGGGAGTTTAGCCTCAGGTACCAATGTCTGCATAAGACGGGAGATGATTTACCTCTGGATAATTTTGCCCAAAAGACTCTACAAGAAGAAAAAAAAGGAGGTCAGCATAAAAGCGCATTATGATCCTCAACTTGATTCCAATTAGTGCTGTGAAATATGACGATTCAAAAATTTCTATCCACATTTTAAATGTCTATCGTCACAATCGCCATAAATAGAACTGTTCTTTTAATGCACATATAGGCCAGCATATAGCGTCCAATTTGCACTGACAAGCCATAGTTGTACCACCGATCCGCCGAAAGATAGTTAGCCAATTGGCTCCTACCAATCTTACGCAAGGCATGCAAGACAATTGAAAATAGCAATTCATAATCCACACAGACAACATAATTTGTTCCAATATCAGTCTTAATTCATTTATTATTATTGATGTTATGCTAATTTTAAGTCCTCATAGTTAAAACTACTAGTCACAAGTATTAGTAGATAATTACATAGCTTTACAAAAATATGAAAGCTACTGTGCTGTTTCTGTTTACACACTGGATAGCTTTAGGTTGCAGCACTACTTAATTCATTGAACATTTGTGTCAGGTCAGTTCAATGTCAATTCACAATTAAACTCATAATCGGATATTTTCTTTAAATCAAATAATTAAAAATGAATTATACCCTGGCATATCGTGAAAGATTATTCCATATCGCACAGCACTCTCAATTCCAAAGAGTAAATTATTCTCAATATTCTATTGAAACATATTACATGGGAAATAATACCGTAAATGAAAATTGTGGAAAATAACGTGAATGCACAAATTAAGATTTTAACAAACAAAGTGGTCGCAAAGTAACATGTACATGTAAAAAACTATTAATCGGTACAAAAGAAGGAAATGGCTTTAAAACTAGAAACAATACTTTGAATAAAGATTTGTATTTTTGCACAAAGTTTCGATATAATCGAAAGTGCGCAAGATTTAAAATACAGTGAACTTCTTTGAATGCATTATGACTTATAATGTTTAGGATGCGAAAACAGGCGAGCCTACCGTTAGCACTGTGGTGGACACTCCGTTTATATTCTAAAACCCATCATTTAAAATATTTTTCAAGTAGCTGTGTTCTTTTAGTAAACATATGGGCAAGTGTTGAAAAGATTTGGAAATAGCAAATGTACCGTATAACCTCACATAGCCTACCGGGCTAGGCTAGCTCAAAATGCTAACAACAACAACATACACAAGGCTATAAAGAGTTTTTGTTAATTACCGAGCAGTTCTAGATTCATTGTTGGCCGTGCGAGGGTCCAACGATATTTAATAAGTTAAAATTAATTAATATTTCCTTTCAATTTCCAGTCGATATTCACTTGAGTTGTTTCTTCCCGCTGAGTCTTTCGCAAGGACCCCAAACAATGTGACCATAAATATGCCTGAACAGCACGCAAAGACATTTGCGTCAAATAATAGTGACCATCTGTGTCCAAATGAAAAAAAAACATGTGTCCAAATTCATATATTTGGCTTTCCAGTTTATGATATTAGATAAAGTGTTTTTTTCGATCATAATTTATCTAATTTTAGTCAAATTTTATTGCTAATTTGTTTTCTCGTGTGGAGACAGCGAGGAATTTATCTCATGGCTTTCCATTTTGTTATATTAAATATGTTATTTTAAATTTACACTATTATATATTTTGGCTCAGATTTTATTTCTGATATTGTTTAAACCGAGACAAGGACTACAGACAACAATATAACAACGTGCCTGACTGGAGAGGGAAACAGCGACATCGTTTGTCCATATTTCAGTATTTTCTTTCCTCAATAACTGCAACGAATATACTGTCTCTATCTTTTTTAAGAAATATGTCAAGTTATATTTTATACGTGATGTCAAAAATAATGTTAAGGATTTAACCATTTTTGGAGGGAATATTTTTGCTAAAATAATTCATATTAATGGTAATGAGAAAAAGTTGGTGGATTTGTTACATAACATCAAAAGTAAGTTGTTTCTGATTGTGTGTCAATCAAAGTCGCTTCCAACGTCATCCCGCTGCACTTGACCTTTGACCCACTACTGTACACTGACTTTTTATTGCTTTACTCTGGATGTGACTGCCTCTATTCAGGTGATGTGGGGTATCCGGAGATGGATCCTTCCGGAGATGGAGTTGCAACGCCCCCAAGTCAATTTCCTGTTTTCACAATAAAGGCAAAAAAAAAAAAAAAAAAAAAAAAAAAAAGAAAAGTTGAAAATATCACCGGGTCACATTTTACTCATTGGCTGCCAAGATGCCAACCACTCCTGGTTCAAATACATTGGACATCTAGTGCCATTTCAATGGCAATGTACTGAACATAAATAGTCCACGTGATTATTTATGTTATGGGGGCTATGAAATCAATCCATGTTTATTGACAGTGTTGGTCACGTTACTTTAAAAAACTAATTAGTTACAGTTACTCACTACTTCTTCCAAAAAGTAACAGAGTTAGAAACTGAATTACTCTCTAGTAAAAGTAACTAGTTACCAGGGAAAGTAACTATTTCCGTTACTTTAAAAAGAAGTTGTTGTATGTCAAAGAACTTGAAATTTTCTGAGCAGTATTCGACTCAATTGAATAGAGAAGAACAGACAGGTAGTTGTGTTATAGAACTTTGTAATATTTATTGCACTTCACCAGCAACAGATTTATCCTACACTTGAAGTGCAACAAAAATAAACAGTAAGATTTTTCGCCACTAGCTTTGTGGTAGCGTATGTAGTTGTTAGGTGCTTTAGCAGATTTGAATTGCTTACCACAGATGTTGACAAAAGCTTTGCCCGGGGACATAAATTACACTTTACATGCACGTTCTTTCCTTTAATTTCGAACAACTTGAAAAAGTGTTTAAATCTCCACCTCGTAAAGGACAAATTTTCCTCTGAATGCTCTGCCATCATATCCCTCTGCATCTGTTTTGGGTGTGTGTGTTTGCCGCACACGCTGTTCCGGTTTGTGTGTGAAAACACTGGCTCTGATTGGCTTACCATGACACATGACTCTAACCCTCAGCCAATCACAATCACTTCCATCGCATCTATCTAGGGGGTGCATTCAGGTAGCCTCGTCCCCCTACTCTTCTCGTCACCCTCAAAGCGTCTGCCATCCTCAAGATGGAAGCAGCATTCTTGCTGGCTGACAGTGGGGGATGGGAACGAGGCTAGCATTTAGGTGTAGCAAACACAGAAACGTTAGCAAGCTTTGGAGAGCATTGTCTAATTGAATGAGCAGGGACAAACAGCCTGGAGTCATAAGAAGTATGTGCGCTATTCTTGAACCTGAACGCACCCCAAGTCTTGGATGACAAATAAACAGAGCAGAGTAGACTCGCTACCGCTAGTAGTTTCTTCAATTTATTCCGAGTAAGTAACGCACCGCTTTTGACCATCAGTAACGGTAACGGCGTTGCAACGGCGGAAAAAATAATTAGTTACATTACTCCGTTACTGAAAAAATAACACGTTATTTATAACGACGTTATTCCCAACAATGTTTATTGATAATATAATATAATATAATGTAGTATAATATAATATAATATGAAAAGTATTTGATTCTGTTCATGCTGTTATTTTTTAAAATATTTTTTAATTGTCTTGATTTTTTTTTAAACATTTGAAATAACATGTAACTTGCTTTGCATTAATTTATATTGTCTATATTTCATGTGTAATAAATACATGTTTAATTGAGGTTATAAATTAAATACTAATGTATGAATTGAAATGAATTGAATATTTTTCTTGGTTCAATCTGTAAATTTTAAAAAGGTTTTTTTTATATTTTAAAATGTTTAAAAAAAAAAAAAAAAGTATAATTATTATTTTTTTAATTGTCTTCATTTTGTTTTGTTTTTGTTTTCCAGAAAGCGCAAAAAATAATTTAATTTAACCAACATCAATTCTAATCACTGACACTTTAACATAAAAGTTATTCATATAAGAATATTTACATAATGATGAGTCCATGTGTTTTATTTTGAAGGGTGTGGTCGGAAATACCCTGCGCGTGTACGCCAAGAAGTGCGTTTGCATGTTTAAGTGCGGGGCGCCACGTAGGCAAAGTGCAGAAGAAGAGAACAAGACGTGACCAATCGTGGAAGAAGAAGCAGTACTAGACCGGCGGTGCGTGCGTGGCGCTGCCCGCGAAACGAAGCTCATTTGCGGAGATAGAAGACGGTGAGGCACCGCCACCTTGACGGGCTCCGGAGAGGCCGAGCAGCTCGAAGAAGGCCGGCCAGGGTGAGCCGCTTCCCGCTTGGAGCTCGTCGTTCGACTCGGTGGCTCGTCGGAGGCTCAACAGTGACAAACACTGTCAAGTTTCTCCTGTGCCAGGTGCGACTCGAGCACGATGGTTAAGGTAAATATTCGCATATTGAATCATATTTTATCATATTAAAGTACTTTCACGATTTAGAGTTGTGTTGTGTCGAAAGCTGTTTTCCAAGAGCTTCAGGTTTTTTTTTTTACGTCCCTCCCATATAATTTTTATTCCAAGTTCACATGCAAATCTTTTAGAATGTCCTTTTATAGTTAAAAATGCACTTTTATATGAATCTATTAAGTACGTTAAACTTTCAAGTGTTTTTCTTTTCAAGGCTAATTTTTTTCTCGACTTTTTTTTTTTTTTTTTTTTGGGTGTGTTTTTGATCAAGCTAATTTTTAGAAGATGCTTTGGAATATATTTTTCCACCATTAATTCATTTACTGCCATTACGATATAGGTCAAATCCAATTTAACTGGAATGGATTACATTGTCATGTTTCAGTGCCATAGACGGGGATACATGTCCAATCCATTTTGAATGGGAGGGCTAGCAGCGATCTTAATGCCAGCTATCCCAGTTAAAATACGTTTGACGTGTATGACTGCCAATGGCAGTGAATAAGTTAAAAATGCATATTTTAATTTTAAAAAAGTGTTTTAAAATTGTCTTTTATTTAAAAAGACTGCAAAGTATAAATCAAAAGGAAACAATTTTACATATTGTCTTCATTTTTCTAATATATATAATATAGTTCAAACATTATTGTATTCATTTTTTAAAATTTTTATTTTTTCATTAAAATTTTTTTTTAAAAAAATAAAAATGAGCTACGACCATACTGCTTGTTCCCTTAACGTCTCATCTGCCCAGAGATATGAAAAGCCCAACTGAAGAGCGCGCATGTCTTCTACTGCCTAACCCGGAACATACAGGCAACAATAAGTCCGCAATTAAATAATGTAAAACAAAATATTAAAAAATTGTGCTGACGATTATTCGCTGCCAGCCCCTGCCTGTCAAAATCAATTGGACGTCTGGAGTCTTCAATGGCTGCCAATCAGTTAAAATAGTTCCCTATACAGGTTTAAATGAGTTGTTGATGATGCATTTTACTTTAAAAATGAAAGATGTCCAATTGATTTATTCTGGGAGGATTGGCTGTGATTGCTCATCTTTCATTACCATTAACGGCGCGATATCCAATCAGTTTCGACGCCTTGTGTTGAATTGTGCTATATAAATAAATTTGCCTTGCCTTGCCCCTCCCAGATTTTGGACGTTTAGCGCCGCAATGAGTGTCTTTTGAGTGTTTTTTCGATTTTTCATGATTTTTTTTTCAAGATTTTTTTCCTCGTTTTTGTGTTCTTTTGTTGGTATTTTTGCAATGTTTTTCCCCTGCAGTTTTTTTTTTTTTTTTTTTTTTTTTTTTTTTTCAGTTTTTTTGTGATTTTTGCTGTTTTTCACGTTTTTCATGTCCAGTCAAAATGTCCCAATCAAAATGGATTGGACGTCTAGTTCCGTCAGTGGCAACCAACGAGTTGAGAGTCTGACGATTAAAAAAAAAAAGTGAAGTATTTAAGTTGTAAATACCTAAAACCTGTAAGGGCGCCGTCAAACTCCGTGTTAGCTTTTTGAAATTGCAGTCAGTGTATATCAATACACCTGTGGATCATAGATGTATAATGTTGTTAATTGTTACATTCCAAATGAGTATGTGGAAACTGTTGGTTTACTCAAAATATGTAAATAAATTATGAACTTTAAAATTGAGATTTTTCATCCCTTTTTCTGGCAAACTACACTACCCACAATGCTATTGTGTGTTCAGTGACTCGGGACAAAAAGCAATGTTATGCGTTCAACCTTTTTTTTTTTTTTTTTTTTTTTTTTTTTTTTTTTTTGTAAATGATTTCCCCCCCCCCCCACAGAATGTGAATAACGTAAACTTGGAGCCCCTGGCTGGGACCACCCTGGCCTCGGACCAAACAGAGCCTGCCTGTAGTGAGCCTGCAAACGGTAAGCCACCGGTCCTCGAGGAACCATCGAAGCCTGAGGGAACGTGGTGCAATATGTCTTTGTGTCTTGCTACCAGCTATATTATGCTGTTGGGAGGAATGTTTTTTTGTTTTTTTCCTCCGTCTGTTTGAGCAGCCACTCTCGGTGTGCTGTGCATTAGGGACCGATTAAAAATAAGCTTTTTTGTTGACAGATTCCCACATTTGGTTAAAAAAAAAAAAAAAAAAAAACATCCTGAAAATGACTTTGTGGGGGGGGGGGGGTTGTTCCTAAATACTTACAAAAGCAAATATATGAATTAAAGGCAGGATGTTTGATTTTCACATTTGTATGTTTTTTATTTTTATTTTGGGTCATTTGATTTTTATTAAAAGTGGAAAAAATGTATACATAAAAAGGTTGACAATAAGATGAACAATGAAATTTAAACATGTTGAGATAAATATTCAAATAATAAATTAAAATTTGAAATAAGTTAATTAAAATTGACATTAATGAATATATGTTTAGATGAGATAATGAAATAAATACAGGTTTACAGGAAATAAATTGATAAAAAGAATTTAAATAAAAATTGGAATGAATTAATTAAAATGGACATATATGACTATATTTTTAAATAAAAGTTGAAATACAAAATGAATAACTCAAAACAATGAAGTAAAAAAAAAATGTTGAAAAATGAAAATAAAAATATGTTAGTATTGACATTTCTTTATTTCTTAAAATCAAATGTTATTGAATTATTTAAGTATTGAAATACTTAAATATAAATTTAAATACTGAAATGAATATAGACAAATCAATGTTGAAATGCCCCCCCCCCAAAAATACATATATCAATACATATTTAAATCTACAAGCAACTATTTACAAAAATAAAAATACTAACATAATATGTTTAATGACACATTTAGCTATCTATTGTTTAATTGTCCCACTCCTGGCTAGTAAGTGTTTAGAGATCAAAAAACAAAATTATGACAAAAATATTGTCATTCCCTCACCGCCCACCAATCCCTCACCTCTAACGCTTCGTTTTTCCCCTGCAAGAACCAACAAACACAAATCGGTCAGTTGTCCTTAACTCATTAACTCCCATTGACTCTAATAGACATCTATTTGAAGCAATAGACATCCAATTTGTTTGTAGTGGGAGGGCTGGTGCAGTAGTAAAAAAAAAAAACATTTCCCAGAATTATTCTTGGAGATATTATATGGCGTCCAATCATCCTTCTGCTGTGAATTGAAATTAATTCATCACTAATGTTATTAATACCATGGTCATTAAAATGTTATTAATTAAACCCTAGAGTGTATACGATGAGCCCGTACCATTCATGGCAATTAATTGGTTTTAATATCTATCGCCATTGAAGTCTACTTCTGTTGAACTCAGTTAAAGTCACATCCACATTATTGGACATCAACCCGTGATAAACTCAAAGAGTTAATCCATCTCTCCTGTCGCCTGGTAGATTCGCCGAAAGACCACGCAGCGGCACAACCCGGCATGGTGTGGCGGGTAACTGGCGGCCTCTTCAACGTCACCAAAGGCGTGGTGGGTGCGGCTGTAGACGGCGTGGCATGGGTGGGCGGCAAGAGCCTGGAGATCACCAAGAGCGCTGTCAGTGCAGTGCCTGCCGCCGGCGCTGGCCTGGTCAAGGGGGGCGTGGCCGCCGTGGCTGGGGGCGTGTCCTCGGTGGGCTCCACCGTGGCTAACAAGGTCCCCTTCGTCGCCAAGAGGAAGGACAAGGCGGAGTGATGGAGAGAAAGCCAGCAGAGACTGGAATCCGTTCGACAATCAGGTGGACGAGCGGATCACTCTTTGGTCTTTCAGTCCACGCACGTTCAAATATTTGGACGTTTGTCTTCAGTTTCACTAGTCTCAATTTCAAGCTAATGGAGAGATTTGTTATATATAAAGAGTGCTGGGGCCACGCTACGAGGAAAAAATATAGTAGTAGTCGATGAATGTACAAGATGGATTAAAAAAAAAAAAAAAGTTTTCTTTTATTGTTGCAAGGGATCACAGTAGTGCATCGATTTTTTTTTTTTTTTTTTTTTAATAAAGGGGACATTTTTTTTTTCTTTGGAGGAGTACTTTCCACACTCTCAAATCACAAAAGTACAACAAAATCATGTTTTTTTCAATAATTTATTTAGTTTTTTTAAATTTTTGAATAACTTTTTTCCCCTTATTGGAAGTTTTCCCAACTTGGAACTTGTCTGTTCTCAGCATTTCAACTGTCCCTTAAATGCACAAAATACATGTATGTAAAAAAGCATGTTTTTCAATTTTTGTTGTTGTTGCAAAATTAACTATTTTTTTCCCGGGGGTGAATCCCTTACATTTCCCCCCCAAAATATTACAATTTATCATGTAAAAAGATTCCTACAAAAAAATCAAAATGCAAAAATATTAAATTATTTCCTGGACATTAAAATCAGTTCTCGAAACATTCCAACTCTTACATGCACAAAAAAATAATGTCTTTCAATAAATAAAATATATTTTTTTGTATATATTTTTTTAATCCTTAAGCGACCACATCCCACTAAAAAAATTCAGCCTTGTGGAAATCACTTTTCTACAACAAAATTTAAAATGCAAAAATATTATTTTTCCCTTAAATTAAAGTGTCCTCGTTAAATTGTCATATTTTTTCTTTTTAGTGTGGCCTTGGACTCCTTTTGTACACAAACAAATATGAAGCTGTACACACAAGAAAAGGACTTTACCTGAGCTGTTTTTGTCATTGAAATGTTTTCTGCATTAGAAATAGCACATAAAAAAGAGAAAAGTGCCTGATCAGTCGGTAGAAGCTGAATTAAATTCACCACTTTTGCTGTCTTGACGTTTTCTGACATTTCAAGCTGCCAGTGCAACACAGAGTGAGCCGAAGTTGTTGCCATGGGACTCAAGTGTTTGAATTTAAAATTTGTGTGTGTTTACATTATATCAATAAAGTACTTTTTAAAGGAAAATGCGTCAAGCGCTTTGTTTCACCCTTAATAGTGCACTCATTGAACTCACTGGCTGCAATTACATTCATTAGCCCTTCTCGGTCAAAATAGATTAGATATGTAGCGCAGTAAATGGTAGCCAATCATTTAACAAGGAAGTGACCCAAAATTAAATCATTACCTTACATTGATCTATGCATTGACAATGATAGATGTCCAATTCATTTCAAGTGGGAGGACTGGCTATGAATGCTCATCTTTCAGTGCCATTGACTACGCTTGACGTCCAATCTATTTTCACTGACAAATTTGCCATCAATCGGGAGTTGACTGTTTTTTTTTGAAAACGCAAAAAAAATTGTTATTGAGTTGACTATTGAAAAATGCAATAAATTTGTAGTCAATCGTATGTTAACTTAAAACTGGGGGAAAATTGTGATTCATCATGGTGCAGTTGGTAGCTGGAGTTGTCCTGGGACCGATGGGTCTGCGGTTTGATACCTGGCTATGATTGCCCATTGTCGAAGTGCCCTTGGGCAAGGCATTGAACCCTAATTTGCCCCCAATGTGTTGGCAGCGCTTTGCATGGCAGCAGCACCATTGGTGTATGAATGTGTGAGCGGAAGGGTAAATGTGTGCTAATGTAAAGCGCTTTGGTAATGTTAACCATGTAGATAAATGTGCTATATAAGCACTGCCCATTTACTATTTAAGGAATTAAAATGTGACCAATTTTGCGATGAAATGCTTAATGATTCATGGATTTAGTCAAAACTAGGTTAAGTAAAAGTAAATATTAATTTCAGAATTTTTTTGGAAATGTAATATTTTTCCATCCATTGTATGTTATGCTTGTAAACAAGTTAATGAAGTTTAAAAGTAATATTTACTTCTCATGAAAACAACAAAAACTGACCCATAGTTAGCGTTTTTTTTCTGGTCAAAAATGTGTTTCGTTTGTGTTATTAAAAATTATTATTTTAGTTTGCAGTTAATTTACTGCACCTCTGACATTTAAGAAAAAATCTGTTTAAAATCGATTAATTTGTATCTATTTCAAACTACACACTCCGATGCAAAATGGCCGACAAGTGACGATGGTTTCCCGTTGGTCACAAGGCGCAACAGAAATCTAGTGTTTTTTTTTTATTTATATCTGGTTTTGTCCATCAAAAAGTTCACAGAACTTCACGACCATTATACGCACGCGCAGAAGGATTGATTCGCGTCCATAAGTACGCATGCGCATGACAACAGCACGGTACTCAAGAGATTGACATCTGCGGTCCCGCTCCTCTTTATTGGAGATTATTTTAAAGGCGTTTTATAAACTAGTCGAACGTCTGTTTTGGAAATGGGCTACGTCGAACGCTGTGGAGGATTTTGCTCGTTTGAGTAACGTAAGTGTCCCCGAGGTGGTAATGTCGTAGGGCAAATTTTTAGACGAGGAAGTAGGAAACGCGTGTAAACGCGGTTGGAATAGCAAAGCGACTAGCAAACATAAAAATCAAGCCTGAATTGGCTTGCCGTAAAAATTGGTTTGTGTTAAATGTTTGAGTGATAAAAGTTTGCCAAAAAGCGTCTGCTACCAAGCTACCTCTTCGAACCGTTACAATCGAGTATAATTGACTTTATTCACACTGGTATGTATCACATGGAGTTTGGTTTTGCGGTTGAACTTTCTCATTGAATGCATTAACATAAATTTGTGTTTCACTTTGGCTTCCACTTCTGTCGCCATTTTTTTAACCTCTAAATATTTTTTTTCTCTACTTGAAGAACTATAATGGTTTGTCAGGAAAGTCTCATGACCTCGATTCGAACTGCTGCCCAGTAATTAGTTTGATCCCGAGCAGTGACGTCACCTGATTTTATTAGGCGCACACTCCCTAGAAAGTCAACAAAAAAGATTATGTAATATTGCACAAGATTTTCATTAACAATGTCAGATTATAGAATGGGTCATTAACTCATTGGTTGCCATTGACAGTTACAGACGTCCAATCATATGGCAGTTCAAAACTGATTATAAAACTCTTTGAATCATAGAATGAGTTGCGCACTAGTAAACGTCCAGTCAATGTGAAGTGGGATGGGGAACATTCGTTCGTGTGCTGCCATCCCTCCCTCTTCAAATGGATTGGACGTCTATCGACTTCAGTACCTGAGTTAATCAATAACGTTTCTTTTTTAAAAACTACAGGCTGAGGAGGAAGTCATGTGGTGGTTCCAGCAGGGTCTATGCTTCTTGCCCACCTTTCTGGTAGTCTGGACTGCAGCGGCGTTCGTCTTCGCCTACGTGACGGCAGTGGTCCTCAGACATGTCGATCCTCTGGTGCCTTACATAAGGTAACTCCCAAGTTTACTTAAAAAATACAAGCAACAAAATCGGTACAGCAATGAGCAATAAAACATTGTAAATCAGGTTATAGCTATTTAACTAGGCTTCATTGTCTCATAGGGAAATTCATTGTCACAATCTGTCAATCACCAACATTAATACAAGGAAGCTTTTACTTAAGCGAGCCCATTTCCATCTCAGGGTTTAGTATCTGCAACCAGAAGCCAGCAGTGTAAAGTGTGAGTTGAGAAGAAGATCCAGGTGTTTGGTTATTGAAAGTGGAAGGCGTGTAATAATGTATTTGTTATTGTTTGTTCTTCTCTTCTGTCTGCCTCCTTCCTTTCTGTCCCCCCATAACACCTTCCTGTTTGCTACTTTCTCCGAACAAATAAAACATGATGAACAAACCCAATGGGAGTGTATCAAACTCACATGTTATACATTAAAATTGTTTAAACCTTAAGGACACTCTGATTCCTATTCTTCTTGTCGAAGCAGCTAAACAGGACAGGTTAAAAAAGAAAAAAAGAGTGCAGGGCGTGACTGCTCTGTGGTTGGATTGTTGGGTGTGGAGTTTTTAATGATAATTAATACAGCGTGTATTACGTTGGTTTGTTCTCTTGTTGTCGTTTGTTATGACATGTAAAGCTAGCACTGTATGTCATGAAGGAATTTTGTTGTTGTTTTTTTTTCCAGCGACACAGGAACAATGGCGCCCGAGAGGTGCTTGTTTGGCATCATGCTGGATGTGTCGGCCTTTTTAGGTAACCAGAATAACAGCCACTAGCGCAAAACATTTTCCATTGTACATGTAAAAATGTCTACTAGACATTTTGTTTTTCGTATTTGTACTTTGTCAGGGAAATTCAACTTTGAACTCCAAGACAAGTGTCAACTCGATAGCTCGATGAGAAATAAATCAGACTCCAACTTGCGTCCTGTCCGCATGTGGACCCGAGAGTTCTTGTTCATAAAGTCTTCGAAGCAAAGCAATCAAGGTTGGGGTCTGATTCATTTCTCATCAAGCTATCGAGTTGACACTTGTCTTGGAGTTCAAAGTTGAATTTTCCTGACATACTTTATATTATTTTGCTATTTTAGAATTGAAGGCGATAGATGTCCTGACTCTTTTGACTGGGAGGGATGGCAGTGATAGTTTAATTATATTGTATTGTATTTTCCGCACTATAAGGTGCATTGACGTATAAGGCGCACCTTCAATGACTGGCCTTTTTTTCATTCATTGGGCGCACCGCATTATAAGGTGCAAGCAGCAGCAGCAGCAGCAGCAGCAGCAGCAGTAGTAGTGGTGGTGGTGGTTGGAGTTGTTATAAATCCACTAGATGGTGAATATCATGTCATGATTAACCAACATTGATCCATATATAAGGCGCATCGGATTATAAGGCGCTCTGTCTGCTGTTGAGAAAATTAGAGTTATAGGTGCACCTTATCATGCGGAAATACGGTAATTAATTAATGTCCCAGAAATATTCTATGGGATGCCATGTGGCGTCCAATCATTTTTCTGCTGTGGATTTAAATGAATTTGTCACTAGTATTGTTGTTACTAAACCATTACAATGTAATTACTTAGTAATACCTGTATGATGAGTCCAATCCATTTAAGGCGCTGAATAAGTTAATTTAGTGTGATGTTTCTGGGAATATTGTTAAAGTGGATTTGAAACCTATCACCATTGACTGGCTTTGATGTCGATAAATATTCAGTCTGTTTTAAGTGGGAGAGCTAGCAGAGATGGTTACAAAGAAAATGGCCCCAAAATATTCTTGGGTATGTCAGATGGCGTCCAATTATCATTCTGCTGTGAATTGAAATGAATTCATCACCTTTATAGTTTTTACGATATAATTACAAAGTAATTACTCCATAGTAATATCTATGAGTCTAGGCTCACCATTAATGTTTGTTCATTTGCTTCTATCCTCCAACTTCAAAAGAATTGGACGTCTATGAGCTATGAACTCCAGCCATTAAGTGGATAACTTTTTTTTTGTACATCTGCCAGCCAGGAAATTGCATTCTTGTACATCTGCGCAGGTATGGCCACAGTGTACGTGCGCTACAAACAAGTGGAGGCGCTAATGAGCAGCGATGAGGACCGGATCGCGTACCGACTGAACCGTTTCGGGCTGCTTCTTGGCCTCTTCAGCTCCGCGGGCATGTGCGTCGTAGCTAACTTCCAGGTGGGTGTCCGAGTTATAACATGCCGCCAACTGGGAGATATGAGTTCAATTTTGGGTGTGAGCGCAGAAGACCACGCTGTTCTCGGTTCACCTGTTGGGCGCGGCGTTGACGTTCGGTGTGGGCGCCCTCTACGTTATGGCACAGACGGCGCTGTCGCACCGCATGCAACCGAACGTGCACAGCAAGGCAGTGTTTCATGTGCGGTTGGTGTTGGCGACGTGGACGCTTGGGAGTATCGTCACCAGTATCCTTACAAGGAGAATTTAGTTTTTTTTTTTTTTTTTTTCCCATTTTATTTTTATTTTTTTTCACACACTGAAAACAAGGATACTTTCCCCTGTTTTGTTTTATAATTAAAAGAAATATATAAAAATACTAGTATATATTGAAGTTATTTAATGAAAAATGTAATATTTGCTGTTTATCATTTTTTTTAAATTGGGAAAAATCTAAATACATTGAGAATCTTAAATGGATGATTTGGACAATTTTATGGGCAAGTTTTTTTTTTTTTTTGCCCTGTGTTTTTAAACATGAAAAAAATGCAATTTTTCCCCTTTTTTTCCATTTTGTTTAATTGACTATATAAAATATTTGCCGTTTTTTTTTTTTTTTTTTTTTTTTTTTTTTTTTTACTTTATGATAGTTTTTTTTTTTTTTGTAGAAATGAATAAACTTTTACATAAAACAGAATACTTTTAAAAATGTATTTTAATCCAGATTTGAAAGTAATAAAAAATACTTTATTAATTAAAAAAAAATAAATAAAAAATACAATATAGAATAATTAGGGGTCTCAAACTTGAGGACCCCTATTTGTGTGTCGTATAAGTTTGACCCATGTATATTTTTTGATTGGCAATTTAAAAACATTAAAAACCTGTATATATATATTTTTTTAAGAAAACAAATACTTTATTGGCCTGAATATAAGACTGTGTTTTTTTGCATTGAAATAAGACTGAAAAAGTGGGGGTAGTCTTATATTTGCGGTCTAGACATTATACCCATTCACGACGCTAGATGGCGCCACATATCATTGAAGCGATGTTCTGTCATGACAGATCTCCGCTACTCTCAAGTTTAACCAATTTGCATCATTTTATTGCAATGTTTTTCCTTATTCAGATTTGTTTCAAGACTACAGTTACAGTAAGACTTCACTTTGATGGTTAATGCAGTTATTGCAATTTTGTTGTTTTATCTCAATAGATTGGTTTATTTACATTTCAAAAACCAGAAGCCATTCATTTACGAATGTGATTGCGCTTCAGTTTACATATTTAAATGTTCAGATATTAAGATTTGAATGAGGCAAAATAACATGCTTTTTCTCTCAAATATGTTGTTATAATTTGTTTCAGATGTACTGTAACTATTTTCTGTATAAAAATTAATTTTGTGTTCAAAAAGTCTTTTTTTTCCCCAAACTTGAGTATTGAAAAAGAGGGGGTCGTCTTATATTCGGGCCAATACGGTAATACAGAAATTCATGGTCACCAGTGGTGTTTGTTTTTTATTTAAAATATTTTAAAATGTATAAATGAATAAAATTGGTAAAATATATTGAAGTGACCACTTTCTCTAAACAATTTATTGACTACCAAAATATTAATTGAAGTCAAGTGAAATGTATTTATTGCACCAAATGATCAAAAAGATACCAATGGGCTTTACAGACAAATATCACTTACCAGTAAACATTAAAATACTAAAGATAATAAACAGTAATTGAATCATTAATGTAAAATAAAAATCTATAATAAAAAGCAAGTTTTAAAGTTGGTTTAGAGCTTACTGGTTGAAATAAATTTTCAATTCAGGTCTGTTTGCTTGTCAGTCTTTTGTCTTGGCTGAGGTCTTCCTTAAGCTCCACCCATCAGTGTTTGTATCGTCTGTCGCCATGTATGGCAGTCTGCCCGGAGTGGACGTCGCACGCAAGCTGCACTGGACGCCCGGAGAGACGGTGAGTTGCTCATCTTGCTCACTAATTGCTTTCTTCTATCGACAGACGGGGAAATAAATGGAGGTCAGCAAAGACTAACTACTGTATTTTATATTTTTCAGACCTTATTAAAAATAAACTAGTTTTAGCTGCTGTCTTTTTATTCTTGGGGAAAAAAGTCATGAAATGATGCCTATCAAAATTTGGAGACTGTTTGGGGTCACCCTGTAAATGGCCCATACAATTACTGAAATACGGAGAAATGATGTGTTGACTTGCATGAAATGCGAACGGTCGCCGCAGGGCTACACGGCTCACATCATCAGCACGGTGAGTGAGTGGTCGCTGGCGTTATCCTTCATCAGCTTCTTCCTGACGTACATTCGGGATTTCCAGGTGCCTTTTCTTCTCATCTTGCAGACTTTTTCCCTTCCGTCCTTTTTCTCATATTTCTGTTGTGGTAGAAAATCACGCTACGAGCGGAAGTGGACATGCAGCACGGCCATCTGTACAACAACCCGTGGCAGTTTGCCGCCGACAGAGCTCAACCCTCCGAGTCATCGCCGCTGTTGCCGGGCGGAGACACGTAAAAGTACTCCAAACGAACA
The DNA here is from genome assembly GCF_030265065.1 of Corythoichthys intestinalis. Taxonomy (NCBI): domain Eukaryota; kingdom Metazoa; phylum Chordata; class Actinopteri; order Syngnathiformes; family Syngnathidae; genus Corythoichthys; species Corythoichthys intestinalis. The sequence goes on along the minus strand of NC_080403.1, from coordinate 44,693,279 downwards.
CAAATGAGCACTCTTCACTTTTTTTAAACCATTTCTTATGTGCACTTACACAAGCGACTAAATGATTTAAGAAAATCTCAGGAAGACTGTGAAGCTCAGTGCTGAGCCTTCAAAAAATGGGAAATATAAACTGTATGCTGACTAAGAAAAAAAATAAAACTTAAAAAGCAAATGAAAACTAATTTTGAGAAAATGATTGTCATTACTTTTGCTTTTTCATTATAAACAAACCCATTGAAATTTCTCATTTTAATGGACTGATGGTGGTCACGTAGGATTATTTTTTTAGCAATTAAAAATGATTCACCTAATTTATTTAAAAAAAGTGTTTAAATTCCATGAAAACGTTAAAATTTTAATAAAATATACTGTATACCAACATATTTGCCTATTTTTTTGCAGATGTTTTTATCCAAAATTAATATCTTGTGAACCTTTAATTCTTAATTAAAAAATATAAATCCTTGTAAAATGTATATTATAGAATCAAATTGACTATTCACCTATTAACAAATATAAAATGTCTTTTAAAAAATATATGAAGGTTTAACATCTTTTTAATTATAGGAATAAAAACAGATGGTGGTTTAAAATGTACTTACGTATCCACCTAGTTTTTCCATTTTTTTTTTTTTTCTATTAATCTTTTTTTCAATAGTATTGCACTTTATCCTCATCTATGCAGTTATATTGGGCATTGAATCCATTTTGGTTATATCATTGGTGCCCCTTAACCCCGCAGATTTCTTTAAAAAAACTTAAAAAAAAAAAAAAAACTAAGAAAAATAAAAGCACAAACAAAATTCCTTCGAAGACATTCATATTTTTTTATTCATTCATCTTTCAATCATGTTTTTGGTCCCACGAGTTCAAAATTGCAACATTTTAACACATATAATACAGAATTCTGTGTATATTTGTGTCACATACATCCAATAACAGCAATAAATAATACAGAAAAAAAACAAGAGAAGCAGCCTTTTGTTTTTTGTGTGCAAAATGAAAAACTGGTAAGCAGGTCCAGGAAGGTGGCACCGAAAGTGTGTCATTCCAGGACCGTTTGTGTGGGTGGGGCAGGGGGTTGGGGTCACACTTGTTGATTGTACAGCTTGGCGTCCTGTTTTTGGCACGTGGTGCTTTTTCGCACCATGTTTCCAGTTCCCTTGGGGATATAAGGCATCCTCAGCAGAAGGGACTGTGCCGTCCAAGCGCTAAAACTAGGGCTGCCAACATTAATCGACAAGTATTTTGATAGTCGATGAATCGTTGAGAAAAATGGTTGACCTGGAAATTGTACAGCCCAAATTAAAAAAAAAAAAAAAGACTATATTCTTTAATTTTGCAATTTTTATTTTTTAAGTTAAAATATAGTTATTTCATAGTAAGTTGTTTTTAGTTTTTACTTCGTTTTAAAAACACATCAACCATCTTTCTTATGGTCAACCGATATATCGGCGGGCTGATTATATAAGCCTTTTTTCAAGCTCTGCTGGTAAGATAAAATGCTCAGGTTTGGTATTTAGTAATTGTGATTTTGCACCACCTAATGGACAGTATTACAAAAGGAAGTAAGAGAAGAAAAAAAACCTTCTAGTTAGACGTTGACAACTATGGAATTTTCAGCTTCCAATACAGATTTAATTTAAAAAATATATATATATCTGCCAGTTGCCTATTTTGTAAGCATATACTTACAAAAAAATCCATGTCCATTATGAAAGCTACATCAAGTGCTCAATATATAAATGTCAACCAATATGTCGGGCCAACATATAGGCTTTTTCTAAAGATTGGCTATCAGGCAATATAATAAGATAACTTGATTTCACTGTTTGGGTGAGGATCTTTAAAGATCGGCCAATGTAATAGGATAACGTTCACTCTTTTGGATCATTATCTTTGTTGTGATTTAGCACCCTTTCTAACATACACATTTATAAAAGTGTTTCAATGGCCTTTCATGGTGATTTAAAAAAAAAAAAAAAAAAATTATATCTTATAAAATCTACTGTAGACATGGGCTAAATTAAAAAAAAAATTTAAATCTCTATTGGCCTTTGAAAATCCCGTACCCACCAACCTTCACTCCTCTGGAGCAAATGACCTGAAGATCTGAGGTGAGCTCAAACAGTTTAGCTCCTTGTTTACTACAACGTATTCATAACTGCCCCACTTGTTCAAGTACTTTTTTTTTTTTTTAAATCCATTCATCTGTGTTTTTATTTCTATTTCCATTTCTGTTTTTTAAGTCTTTATTCTCATGATGTAAAGCAGTGATCCACAACCACCGGGCCGGGGACCGGTACTGGTCCGTGGCGCTTACTGAGCCGCAGAGAAATAATTCATCGACCGCATTCTGGCCTGTTCCTCTTGACTAATCCGAGTATATTTGTGTACATCGCCCTCTCGTGCTTGACCGCCATTACTGATGTTTGCACACCTAGAGTCAGTCCATGTAAACAGTAACGTTAGCTGCTTCTGGCTGTGTGCTGGGGGGGCGACGTCTTTCGACAGCTTTTTTAACGGGGAAAAGGCCACCTGATGAGCCAAGGGAAGGAGCCTACAACCAAGTTCATTCTGCATAATATGTGGCAAAAAGCTAGCAAACGAGGGAACAAAAGCGAATGCACTGAGAGCGTACCTCGTGGAGAACAGTTATGCTGAAGCAAGAAAACTTCTCACGATTGGAGAACTCATTATGCCTGCGACCAAGGATATTTGCCGTCAAGTTTTAGGAGAGGCCGCTGTTAAAACAGGTTGATTCAGCGTATGGTGAATTTTTCCTGCACTTATTGTTCGTTTTTAGCGCTGTTGTGTTATTCTATATTTACTGTAATTTTCTGCCACACATTGCCAGTTTGTGGAGGGGGGGGCACTTCACACCGGTCTGTGGTTAAAAAAAACACTGATGTAAAGCATATCATAATGCAGACATGTCCAAAGTGCGGCCCGGGGGCCAAATGCGGCCCGTGGTAAAATTTCATCCGGCCCCCAGCCTCTGTCATAAGATCAATAACGTCTGGCCCGCGCACAGACTGAATAAATTGGTCAGCAGTACTGCTACCAGCATATGAAGTAGCTTACACACTAAATGCTGCTCCTCATTTACCCAATAAAAGGCAGCAGCACTCTAAGCAACATTATGTCATGCGATCCTTGACTTCCAATTTTCTAAAATGGCGACAATCAACAACAACAAAAAAGTTGACTGCGACGGCTGACGCTTCAAGGATAGGTGGAAATTGGACTATTTCTTCTATAAAATACGCAACAACTGTGTCTGCCTCATTTGCAAAGAGACATTCGCTGTTTTTAAAGAATTCTATGTGAGGCGATATTACCAAACAAGACACACTGACATGTACGACAAGATTACGGGAAAGATACGCAGCGAGAAATTGAAGCAACTTTTGAAGCTAGTTTAATTTCACAGCAGCAGTATTTCGCAAGAGCCCGAGAGTCGAAAGAGAACACTAGTTGCGAGATTGTTGAAATTATTAATTAAAAAATAATAATAAAGCAAATGTGACACACAGAATGGCTTGCTAAAATTTGCTTAAACATATTGTTCTGCGTAAAGGACGTCAGTCAAGGTCGGCCCCCCACATTTTTACCACACCAAATCTGGCCCCCTTTGCAAAAAGTTTGGACACCCCTGTCATAATGTGTTGACTTGTGCTATACAATTAAAAATTCCTTGTACATTTCTAGGTAAAATGCTATGAGTTGATCCACCCCAAAAACAATGTGATTGATCGACTATCAAAATAATTTCAGCAGACCTAGCTAAAACGCCGAACCGTCGCACACAATGTTCTGTCCTGGTCCGGGGAAGAGCGCCATCTGCCAGTAGCGAGGGTCCGCATACACTATAACGGCAAAGCAATTTCAGTTCTAGTTCAAAAACTATTTTCAGTTGTGTGTGTGAGTGTTACCCATATCTCCAGGGTTGAGCCACAAGTTAAAGGAGCTGCAGTGTTTTTGGCACCGTGGAACGGGAAGAACTCTCACTGTGGGAAGCCCCTCCCCCACGACCAGCCATCCGAGGACTGCCACACCCTGACATAGAAAAAAAAAAAAAAAAAGTAAATACAGTACGTAAAATGTATTTTTCTTGCAATACTTGGGACTAGCCTGCTTCTGTGTGTCCGTGTTGTGTGTGACCAGGCAGCGTTGCAGGACAGTGCCGGCGCTGTCCAACAGGGGGCACAGTTCCGCCTTTGGAAAGAGCCACCGTAACACTTTTTCTCTTGTTGCAGAGCTGAACTTCCTGTTTTAATTAAAGGGAACATACTACAGTGTATCACAAAAGTGAGTACACCCCTCGCATTTCTGTAGATATTTAAGTATATCTTTTCATGGGACGACACTGGCAAAATGACACTTTGACACAATGAAAAGTAGTCTGTGTGCAGCTTATATAATAGAGTTCATTTATTTTCCCCTCAAAGTATAGCCATTAATATCTAAACCCCTGGCAACAAAAGTGAGTACACCCCTTAAAAACTACGTGCATCCCTAAATGTACAAATTGAGTACTGCTTGTCATTTCCCCCCTAAAATGTCATGTGACACATCTTCTGATGACGGTACACAAGAAAGCCCACCCTTCTCATCAGACCATTGGACATGGTTCCAGTAATCCATGTGCTTTGTTGACATGTCTTCAGCAAACTGTTTGCGGGCTTTCTTGTGTGTCATCTTCAGAAGAGGCTTCCTCCTGGGGTGACAACCATGCACACCAATTCGATGGAGAGTGCGGCGTATAGTCTGAGCACTAACAGGCTGACCCCCCACCTCTTCAATCTCTGCAGCAATGCTGACAGCATTCCTGTAACGAGTCACATGACATTTTAGAGGGAAAATGACAAGCAGTACTCAATTTGGACATTTAGGGATGTACATAGTTTCTAAGGGGTGTACTCACTTTTGTTGCCAGGGGTTTAGATATTAATGACTATTGAGTTAGTTAATTTATTTTCCCCTTAAAATATTATATAAGCTGCACAAAGACTACTTTTCATTGTGTCAAAGTGTTATTTTGTCAGTCTTGTCCCATGAAAAGATATACTTAAATATCTGCAGAAATGCAAGGAGTGTACTCACTTTTGTGAGACTGTGTGTGTGTATATATATATAAGACACGATACATAACATTAAATATTCTCTAATTTAACTTTCTAAAATGTTGTATTTCGATTTTTTTAATCTAATAAAATTAGGGAAAATATTCCCTCATTTCTAAAGAATAAACAAATGAATTAAAAAAACTTTTTTTTTTTTTTAAATTAGAATATTTTCATTTTCCCCCCTTTTTTTGATTTGTTTACAATTTGGAGGCCAATGTTTCTACTGATTATCAAAATAGTTTGATAATCTAATATTTGTCGATAAATGGGGGCAGCCCAATACATATGGATCCAGTTACTGCTGGCAGCCTTTCCCAGATTCATGATTGGACATCTACTGCCGTCAATGGCAGACAATGAGCAAATTTATTAACATTCATTTGAACGACAGAAATGGTGTTTTCTGAGTTTGAGTGTTGATATTGCTAATATTACTGTCGATTGTTGAAACAGTTCATTTTTTGATCAACTTTGGTTCATCTATCACTGTCATTGGCAGCCCCGTTTCTTAAATGGATATATACATCGTACCTTGGATATATACATCGTACCTTTTGGTCCAACATACGGTACTTTTATCATTAGCTTTCATACGCTTGTGAAAAGGAATGTTGCTGTATTTTACCATAGCAGCGTGAAGTTGGCGGGTCCTTGCGGAAGCCCGGTGTTTAGGTTGTGTGTCGCCTCCTCGTCATCTTCTAGCAGGACGGACACGGAAGCAGAGTGGGCCAGGTAGAGTTCCTCTAGCTGGCGTCGCTCAATGCAAAGTGTTTCGCCGCCCTGTGGGATGACAGTCACAACGATCTTGATATGCTACTATATGATACATTTTTAATTATTGGGTGAAAAATGATGACAACTGTGACCCCCCCCCCCCCCCCCCCCCACACACACACTTTATATTTTAATTGACATTAATCTGACCTACCACAAATGTTAAATGCGTTACGTAGTGCTGCAACCTATTACTATCCAGAGTAAAAAGCACTGTAGGTAGTGTATCTCCTAATATTTGTGACGTTTTTTTGTTTTTTTTTTATTTTTAAAAATATTTAAGTCTGGTGTGTATTAAGTTAGCCTATTATTAAATCTTTGCCTACCATTGGCCATGATAGACGTCCAATCCATTTTGACTGGGATCGGAATGGATTGGACATCTAGCGCCATCAATTGTACTAAAAGAAGAGCATACAGTCAGTCCTACCATTTTAAATTGGGCGTTTATCATTGTCGATGGCAGCCTACAATTTCTCACATACGGTAGTACCTACTTACGAACGTATCTACGAACGTAGTTTTCAGGTTACGACACGACTAAACAGGAAAATATTGCCTCTTGTTAAAGAAATTTCAGGTTACGGGAGGCAAAAATACTATACAGTACGGTACTGTTAGCAGGGGGAGCCAATTGGCTAATGATTGGCGGTACAACTATGGCATATGGAGATTTGGCGTTACCTGCTGGCAAAAATGTGTATTGTAAGAACAGGTCAATTTATGGCAATCACAACATGTAAAATGTCGACAAAGTTTGATATCGTTTTGCTGATGATATATTGTCATTACACAACTAACAAAAACCCAGAAAAATCACTTTATTTGCCCAAAATCATCACCTAGTATGTGAGTTTACCTTTAATAGCACTAGTTGCGGCCCACGTCGCAGCGTGACTGTACCTCGGAGGCTCTCCGGCACCTCCAGAACCGTAGAAATCTCGGCGCAACCTGAGCAGTTGACCAGGCTATGTCTGGGCGAGCCCAAACTCCACCACTCGTGGAAGCCTGAGCAGATGTAGTGGGACACAACTCTTTAGTGTGGCTCTTGATAAATCAAAGAAACACGGGGGGGGGGACGACTGAAAAATGTCAAACTATTATGATAGTAAAGTCGTAACGCTTTGTGACTTTTTATAACATTACGAGAAAAACAACGTACTTTTACATAATGTAAAAAACGTAACGTAATATATTACGAGATTAAAGATGTTTCATTACATATCATTACATAATGTATATGGATGCAGTAGTGTTAAGTTAGATAAATATTATGTAAAGCTACGTAAATTAGCTATTTGTAGTAGCTGGGAGCTACTACAAATAAGACTTTAATCTCGTAACATTCCTTTTTCCCATAAGATTATATAACATTACGACTTTTTCTCGTAAATTACGTAAAATTATGGAATATTAGACTTTTTTGCTTGTATTAGTACAGCTTTTACTATAAATATTATGTAAATTATTTCAACTTGGCAAGAGCTAGTACTATTATGAATAAATATTGTAATATTAAAATTCAGTAACATTACAACTTTATTCTCGTAATGTTAGAACATATGACTTTCGTAATATTACGACTTTATTCTCGTAGGCCTTCTTTTCTTGTGGTCCTCATAATTTCATAACCTGAAACCGCCGGCAACAGTAAGTTTACCTTGCAGGTTGTATTTTTTGGCAATGGGCAGCGCCAGCAGTCTCACGTGGCTAAATGGGGACGACCAATTGCAAGACCCTGGGCGGGCAGTGCCCATATACGGGTCGTCATGTGGGTATGTGAACACCAACGCCGCCAGCAGCAAGAAACCCACCGCCAGCAACAGCTACACAAAAAAACCCATCAGTTTCACGCAAGATGACAGGAGCGCAAGCAAGAGTCTTTCCCGTACCTTGACTGTGGCCCTGAGGAGTGGGAACTGTGGGGGCTCGTGTCGGGGCTCGTTGGTCTCAAGCATGCGCTTGATGAAGCGCTCAATCTCCCGCTCGGACATGCCGTAACGGTAGCCTGACTGGCGAAGTATGTCGATGCTCTCTGAGAGCTTGTCGTAGATGCACGGCTCGCTCGTCGTCGTTCCCATGGCGACGGGGGCGGCTCCCAGGACACCTGTCATTCCATTTTTTTTTTTCCACAATTTGAAACAATTCTTTGCTGTCATGATCATCACGGCTAATTGATAATAAAATGAATCTGTTAGCAACATTGTTGACCTTTTTGTTTTTTAAATTCCATTTAATACGAAATAAAAATAAATAATGTTTTGAAAATATTTTTAAATTGTAGTGTTGCACCAATTTGTAATGTCCCGATCCGATACTCTGTATTGGCACCCGATATGGCTGTTTCTGGAGTATTGGACAGTATTGGATATGGTCAAGCGATTTTTAAAAGATTTGATCAATGTCAAAGCATATTATCTTAACATTACCTGCTACTGGCGGCGCTACTTCACGTCCAATTCATTTGAAATGGGCGGGTTAGCAGGCCACCCTCCCATTTCAAATGGATTGGACGTCTACTAGTGATAAACACATTTGAAAAATTTTTTTAGGAACCCTATTACTTTACATCTATCACTGTCAATGGCACTGAAAGTTAATAAAAACATGTATTTATTTTTTATTTATGAAATGTCAAATATGGCATCGAATATTTTGTTGAGTTGAAAATGTTAGAATCGTGACAACAGTATTATCTTCAGCGTTTGCACTTTGGCACTAGCAGCAAAGGCTAGCTTGTTTACTTGCCAAGCTAGTTTGTTAGCAATGTCATTGCGTCGTTACGTTCAATTGACACAAAACGAGTCGACTTACCTTAAAGGAAAACAACAATTCCCTTTTTAAAGGTGCTGTCGTCTTTGTTGGTGTTGTGTTATTTAGGGAAAAATCACTGTTTTTCCCGCAATCTTCCATGCATGGCTACTTCCTACAGACACCTGCAGGAGGCGTCTTCTTCTCCGGTGAACGCTATTGGACTCGGTCTTGCCACCTGCGGGCCGTTTGGGGAATAACCTGTTGGACAAACGAAAATTTTGGCGAAAGCCGTGGGGGCATTTTTTTGACAGTAATTATTATTTTGAAAGTAATGTTGAAAAAACAACAACAACAACAACTTCTTAGTCCGAGAAATGTGTTGACGCCGTATTTTGAAGTTAAAGAAATTCCAGTACGTTCACGTCACGGTTTTACTCACTTTGCCACCATCTTAGAAAACTATATGTGTGTGTGTAAAAATGACAAGTTATTTAGAATGTAATAGAAGAGAAAAATAGAAATGAAATAATATTGTATTTAATCGGAAATCATACATCATTTTTTCTTGATTTTCCGTTAAAGCAGCCAATCAAGATGAGAACTTTCCCTCCTTTTACGAGTTGTTATGTTACCAACCAATCACAGACCAGATTACAAAAGTTCCCTACACTCAGCCAATGAGAGCGAAGTAAATACACGGAAACTTCCGCTTCTCGTGCGTGACGTTTTTTTATCATGTCATATGTAACCTGCTAGTGTGAAACACGCTTACCAAACAGTAGTTTCTCGGTGTCATTGTAGTCGATTCGTTACTGTGAACATTACCGACCAGGGGATTAAACTCGGTTTGAGAATAGTAATAAAGTGTGATTCCGTAATTTGTGTCTCTCACCCGGTGAGGCTCTCTTGTCGCCCTAATGCTCTCCTCGAGCAGAACCGCATCCTCTCGTCTCTGCTGGCCGCTCAAGAGGGTCTGTCCCCGGCTGAGCTGCGAGCAGAGAGCCGCCGCCAGCACTCAACGGAAAGGTACGGATAGAACCTTGTTAACTGTTAGCTTAGCATGATGCTAAACCCAATGTGACGCAGTTTTGTACAAAGACTGAAATAAATGCCAACTTGAACTATTTTAACATCTTGAAGACACGCAGAGAGAGAAAGTTTGGAGTTACGACTCGCTTTTAGATGAGATTTTAAATTGAGTATATTGTTGTTGGTGAGCATCACAAAAGGGACACAAGGAACGGATTTTAAACTAAGTTTATGATAGAAACATCACAAAGTAGTATAAAATGACACTCATGTTCGTGTTTTTGTAGCTAGTCGAACGCCAAACAAAATACTAATGAAAGTAAAATTATTTGCTTTTTCTAACAAACTTTGCAAAAGATTTCCTTCTGTCAAATCAAAGCCAAAATTTACTAAAAAGATGAGGTCATTGGCTGCTTCTGCAATTAATCTCAAGCAGTCATGATTAATCTAGCAATAGATTAACACTTTTTAAAAATTAAAACCAAAGTTTGTAGCAGATTGACTTGAATCGAATGGCAGCTCTGGTTCAAATGGCAAAAACGGTAATAATGAAAGTGAAAGCATCCGTAATGAATTCAGCATGTGCATTCAGTGAGTAATTGCGATCAAAATATTGATGTTTTTATCGTTAAAGTGACTCTTTGTATTAGCTTTGGTACACCAAACATTCCAAAATCACAAGTGTCAGGAGAAGAAGCTGACCAGGAATGACTCGGCAATTTGAGTCACAGATTCAGGGTCAGTTTGGGGACACGCAGCTGCTATTACAAAACCGACTTCTTATTTTTTTAAATTGTATAATGTTTTTTATTTATTTATTTTTAGAACTAATCAAGAAAAGAGAACTAAACCAAGATGAACTGCGACCCCTCTACATGGATTTTCAAGCCACCACACCTATGGTACTGCCACAGAAGAAGACTTAACTGACTTTATTGTGACACAAATTCAACTAGGCTGCATGTTGACTTGCAGGATCCTCGTGTTTTGGATGCTATGTTGCCATATCAGGTGAATTACTACGGCAACCCTCACTCCAGGACGCACGCCTATGGCTGGGAAAGCGAAACCGCCATGGAGACGGCAAGGAAGGTAAAAAAACAACATTTTTTTCCTTTTGTTTTCCCAAAAATAAACACCACCTTGCTTTGTCACCGAGCAGCAGGTGGCTGATCTGATCGGCGCCGATCCCCGTGAGATTATCTTCACCAGCGGGGCAACTGAATCCAACAACATGGCCGTCAAGGTGTGTTTAGCGAGGCTGCTTGTTAAAATTCCAACAAAAGTCCAACAGTACCATTTTGTGTTATGGTTTCGAGCAGGGCGTGGCCCGATTCTACCAAGGAAAGAAGCGTCACGTAATCACCTCCCAGACGGAGCATAAGTGCGTTCTGGACTCGTGTCGGATTCTGGAGTCTGAGGGATTCCGCGTAACTTACTTGCCCGTGCAGACGAATGGGCTGATCGACCTTGAGGTATGGTTAATAATTTATTGCGCCATTTAACTCATTGGCGGTCTTGGACGTCCAATCCGTTTGTACTCTGAGAGCTGTTGGAGAGCAGTGAATGTGTTAACTCATTTGCTGCCTTTGATGGTGACAGGCTACCAATCAAATTTGACTGGTAGGTATTGCAGCGTTTGCTTACAAGCCCTCCCAGTCAAAAAGGGGATTGGACATCTCTCACAGTCAATAGTAGTCACTGAGTTACAAAAAGTTAATATTATGCTAAAAGTTTTTTAAAGTTTTTTTATTTAGTTGTTTATTATTATTTTTTCAGCTGCTGGAGGCATCCATGACTCCCGACACGTCTCTGGTGTCCATCATGACCGTCAATAATGAAATTGGAGTCATGCAGCCCGTTAAGGAAATTGGTAAAGTTTACTCTCACCGACCAATCACAGGCTTGGAAAATGCTGTTGTAAAATGGCAAATTGGGTTGACTGATTATGAAAACCCTGGGCAGACTACAATAACGTGGCAACAGGGCACTGAAATCTGATTGGACAAAACAAATCAACCCCAAAGCAGCCAAAAAATAGGCTTTCGGGAGTACATGAAAACATCATTTCGGTTGTAATTGTAGAGATTTCTTTCGGATTTTGGCAGGTCGTCTCTGCCGCTCCAAGGGCGTCTTCTTCCACACGGACGCTGCACAGGCTGTTGGGAAAGTTCCCATCGATGTGACAGACGCCAACATCAACCTCATGTCAATCAGCGCCCACAAAATATACGGCCCTAAAGGTAACAAAATGCCTCTCAAGCCTTCTCTATCCTATTGTAGTTTCGTCATAATGATCTTTTAATAGGTATCCGTTGACGTAGAGCAGGGGTGCTAATTGTTTTCCTCCAAGATCTACCGAATTGGCCCGAATATAAGACGGCCCCCTCGTTTTTAAGACTCAAGTTTGAAAAAAGACTTTTTTGAACACCAAATTAAGTTTTATACAGAAAATAATTACATTACATCTGAAACAAATGATTATAACAATATATTTGAGAGAAAAAGCATGTTATTTTGCTTCATTCAAATCTTAATATCTGAACATATAAATATGTAAACTAAAGTGCAATCACATTCGTAAATGAATGGCTTCTGGTTTTTGAAATGTAAATAAACCAATCTATTGTGATAAAACAACAAAATTGCAATAACTGCATTAACTATCAAAGTGAAGTCCAACTAACTGTAGTCTTGAAACAAATCTGAATAAGGAAAAACATTGCAATAAAATAATGCGAACTGGTTAAACTTGAGACTAGCTGAAATCTGTCATGACAGAACATCGCTTCAATGATATCTGGCGCCATCTAGCGTCGTGAGTAAGTATAACGTCTAGACCGCGAATATAAGACGACCCCAATTTTTCAGTCTTATTTCAATGCAAAAAAACACCGTCTTATATTCGTGCCAATATGGTGCTTTTCAAGGAGACAACCTCCCAAAATCTACCTTAACAGCGGCTGTTGCATAACTAATGTTTTTTAAAAAATCTTTTTGATGCCATGATCTGCCCACTCTAGCGTTGTGATCGACTGGTAGAGCGCCATCAACATAATGAGAACCCCTGACGCAGAGGATAAAGAATATAATTATGTTTGTGTGTGTGTGTTGTTATTTTTTAAGTATTATTTTCTGGCAATTGCTTCAAAGTTGTGTTCAAATGTCAATTTCGTCTTAACTGGGAATGCTATAAATGAGCCTGTCAAAGGCATTTTCCTTTTTGTGTTAACGTTGAGCTATTAATTCTTTTATAAGGTAGCTAAGTATTTATGGTCATTCTAAGGTGTCCATTCACAAAATATTACATTAAAAATGAAACAAAATTAAGGTAAAGTTGCTTATTTGGACGCTATGTTTACTTAAAAAGAGAACGCATTGCTTTAATAGCATACTCATAGGACTGTGCCATAGCAACTGCCAACGAAGACGTAAAGTTAACCAACTTTAGCTAATGAAACGGCTATACTTAGACATTACAGCAATCACATCCTAGCAAGATATAATATTCGATAACAGTAACTACAACTTTGATATCCAGTTTTATGAATGTTCATGGCTCGACTAAAGCCATTTAGGCAAGACTGCTCGCTCTGGCTAACCAACACAAAGGGATCATTCAGTGTTTTAACAGTCAGCAAGGATGAATTAATGCACATAAATGTGCTTGGAAACATTTAGCTGACATTTAATCAATTCATTTATGATCAAGGATCAAGACAAATTTGTTCTAGTTCTGTTCCCTGTGTGCATTAGGCGTTGGTGCGCTATATGTGCAACGGCGGCCGCGGGTGCGACTGGAGCCGTTGCAGAACGGCGGCGGCCAGGAAAGAGGCCTGCGCTCGGGGACTGTGCCCACCCCACTAGCCGTGGGCTTGGGGGCTGCCTGCAGCATTGCACAGCAGGAGATGGAGGTCAGTCTTTTTTATATTGATATTCAAAAGATTTGTGTACCTAATATTCAATTCTCTTGCATGCTTTGGGGGAGCAGAGGGGGCCAATTGGCTAGTTACTAAGTGGAGGTAGGGACCTCTTGAGGCCGATTAGCGGTACTGCTATTGTATATTGAATCCCATCAAATTGGGTGCCATCTGCCGGTCAAAATGTTCATTGCAGGAACAGCTCTATTTACGGCAATAATGGCAATAGACTCGTAAAATGTCCAGTGAAAGTTTTACATCGTTTTAGCGATATATATTGTACTGCACGACTTTGAATGTTGGACTTTTGATTTTAGTACGACCACCAAAGAGTGACCATGCTGTCAAACCGTCTGGTCCAGAAGATTACCTCTCAGATTCCTGACGTGATCATGAACGGAGACCCGCAGCAACGGTACCCAGGTAGACTCAATCGCTGCCAATTATTTACACTGACGATTAGTTTGATGGCTGATTAAATATTGATTATTGATGTTACAGTTAATACTTTTGATTGAGCTGGAATTTTGCACTGGAACCAAAAATTATGCGCTGGGAAAATTCGAACTATTAATATTAGGCATTTATTTCACCGTATCGTTGTTTTCCAAAGCAAAATACTGTATTTTGACGAATTACAACCTTTATCATCTACAGAACTTTAGTTGAGGACTACAGCCGAATGAAGGCTGGATGTTTATTGTTACTATTTTGTGGTCAACATTACTTCTAAACGATAAATAGTTGGCGACTCATTTGATAATCCATTAGTCCATTGTGGCAGTCCTAATTTACAAAGACAAATGTGTGTGATGTCACTGTGTCATTGTTTATTAGGCTGCATCAACTTGTCGTTTGCTTACGTGGAGGGAGAAAGTCTACTGATGGCACTCAAGGACATTGCGCTGTCATCTGGCAGGTGAGATTGAGCACCAAAATCTAATTTTACCGTCACATTTTAGCATTCTTAAATCTCGTGATCACTGTTAATGTGCGCCCAAACTTGCATTTTTATGTGTGCCTATAGTGCGTGTACATCAGCTTCACTGGAGCCGTCATACGTCCTGCGAGCTATCGGTGCTGATGAGGACCTCGCCCATTCCTCCATCAGGTAGAATGTCATCGTTATTTACGACCTTCAAAAATACACATGACATAAATGTGTTTCTATGTCGAACAGGTTTGGGATCGGTCGCTTCACCACAGAGGAAGAAGTCGACTTTACAGCGGAGAAATGCGTCCATCAGGTGCAAAGACTTCGCGAGATGAGGTGTGACATCATCACTGTCTAAAGAACACTTATTAAAAGTGTTAATAGGTCAAGGTCAACGTCAGAAATCTGACCTTTCATGCCAATTATATTTTTAAATTTTTTTAGTCCTCTTTGGGAGATGGTTCAAGAAGGCATCGACCTGAAGAGCATCAAATGGACGCAGCACTAGACTCCTCCCACTTGCCGCTTGACTTCCCTCAGATGTCAACAAAAACTTCTCGGAAATGATTTTATGCTATTTCTATCCCCATTGCCATACTCAAAACACGCACAAGTGAACCTTTTGTATTATCATAACTTGTAGGAGCTGCCACGTTTTTGAATGAATGTGCTTTTTTTGTCGCTTGGTGTTCATGTTGGGGTTTTTTGTTTGTTTGTTTGTTTGTTTTGGTTTGGTTTAAATTTCACAAGCTTGTTTTTTGGTCAAGCTGCAACATTTTAACCCAGTAGAAAAATGTTGAACAAACAAGAAAAAAGCAAACTGTGAAACCAATGTCTCGCGTTCATGTCAGTATTCACGTAGCGTGTCTGTGTATTAACATCATTGTTTGCAGCTCACATACATTAAATAAAGGCTATTTATCACTCACCGTAATTAAACTCATTCATTACATATTTTGAGTTTATGGTGTTTGTTTTCCGTAAATTGTTCTCGTAGGAACCAAAATATCGTTCGTGTGTCCAGCCGAGGGCGCTATTTTGAAACGGCGTTTTCAGCGGGTCAATGAACGTCTTAACTTACGCCGTGTTTTATTTTACGCAGAATTATTTTTTGACCATAACGAAGCAAAGTGTGGATGTTGAGTGCTATGTTGTTATTTATTGAATAAAGTAGCTTTTGCCTTTTTTTAACAAGCGGAACCATTATTTAGGTTTCGTGTTTGCGGCATATAATTGTAATTATCTTGGTCAAAGCCTTAACAAGTTTAAAATAATATAATGCTTTATAATATATTTTGGGTTTTTTAACAGTGAAACCGGTGGACGTTAGTTACTTTAGTTCCGTGTTTCTATCGTGGAACTTTTATTGACGCACCAGACGGAAGCGGCGTCTCAGCCAGTTGCCACGTCGGAATTGGAATCAAATGAGCTCATAATTCATCTTTATTTCAGGTTTCAAGTTCATTTTTGGGCTTCTTCGTAGTCTTTAGTCATGGTGAGTCTTTTGACACTTATTGTTAATTCCACGTGAATCAGCGTTTTGGCTGTGCTTACATTTAGCCAATCGAACTAGTGTGTTAGCATAGCGGCTAAGGGATTTTTTTTTTTTTTCAAGCTGCAGCAAACCGCACCAAAACGTCATTTTAAAAACTGTAATTTCTGCGATATCATGAAAATTTGCTCTTTGTTTTTTATTTTTAGGTTTCTGTCATCAACACCGTGGACACCTCGCACGAGGACATGATCGTAAGTCCTGTTTGAGATTCAAAGTTAACTTCGTAAATATAGTATTTCTTCTATTATTTGTTTTTTCGGAAAGAACTTTTAATCGGTTGCCTCTGCTTTTGAACTGGAAAGGCTGTCATTGATTAGTTTTTTAATTGTTTAAATATTTTTTTCCGATATCAGTCTTTTTCTTACTCTTACAACCACTGGTTTCCATAAAAGAATAATTTGACGACAGTTTTCTTTAAAAAAAAAAAAAAATCTATCTATGAATTTTGACCTTTTTCCTTAACTTGGAAATGGTTTTTCTCAAATACTGTTATAAAACTTGTAATACTTATTATTTTGACTCATTCTATTTTTGTTTTCATAAGAAGGACTGTTCAAAAGATTATTCTTATAAATGATACAATTTATTCATGAAAAACCCTTTTCTTTTTCTCAAATGAGCAAACGTGAACTGTTTTCTCTCCAAAAACATTGATATCCCACTTTTTTTTTTTCTTAAAAACAATTTTTTACTCCTCATAAATATCCAACATTTGACTTGATTTTCTAGAAATATTTTCTCAAAACTGCCTCGCCATTGATAAACATATTTTTAAAAAATATCATTTTTACAAAATGCTTTCCATTTTTCACTGTTCTTCCAATTTTTTTTTTTTTTTACACGACACAACTTACAAACAAATGCGATCCCTAAAATGTGCCACTTTTTTCCCTTCGAATGATGAAAATATATAAAGTTTGTGTGCGTTTTTGCAGCACGACGCCCAGATGGACTACTACGGCACGCGTCTGGCCACCTGCTCTTCTGACCGCACCCTCAAGATCTTCGACGTTCGCAACGGCGGCCAGATCCTAGTGGCCGACCTGCGAGGGTGAGCAATGACTTTACTCCGGCTTTTAAACCCATTTCAATCAAATGTTTTTGTTTTTCCCTTGTAGGCACGAGGGTCCCGTGTGGCAGGTAGCGTGGGCGCACCCCATGTTTGGCAACATTCTGGCGTCCTGCTCCTACGACCGCAAAGTCATCGTGTGGAAGGAGGACAACGGCACCTGGGACAAGATGTACGAATACACTGGGCACGAGTCATCAGGTGCGTCGACTGAAATTGGAAGAAATGCTAAAATTGGAAACAAAGTATATGAAGTTAGTTTATGATTTTTCAGTTATACACCGTAGAGGAGTTCCAAAAAATCGATTATTACATGCATCGTGATTCGACACGTGATGATTCGATTACGATTCATAAAGGTTCAAAAACGATGATTTTCACTCATAACTTTATGACAGCCGCTTGTTGCCGAACGAAATTCAAGACAGGTCTGCCGCCTGGACACCGTTAACGGAAGTACGCACAACGTTATGATGGATGCTCCCAGTTACTGGGAGAGATATTTACTCCTTTTTAAAAGACTCTAAAAGACTTTAAGAGGTTCGTTGCTCCTTGTCTTTCCTACTGTCCAGCTATAGTTTTAAGGCATTTCAATTGAAAAATTTCCTGAGTGTGTTGCCAAGAGGGGCGTCTATAAGAGGTGAGTACACGAACCCTCTTGTACTGTGTAGCCTTTATTGTTGTTGTTTTTGAGATGTTAATAGTTAGCGCCGAGCGCTAAACTAATTAACTAATTCGCTAACGTGTATTTCATATACAGAACGTGTAATACCATGATTAAGTACAGTGGTAACACTACAAACATGCGAAATAGTACAGAAATCTGTTGTTGTGGGAGAGAAGTGCGCGCGCTGTAATGAGTGTGTGCGTGGCGGTGTCAAGAGCAGATGTGTATTCCACCTCTAACACTTTGAAAACAGAGTACGGTCTATTGGTTAAAATAAGTCTTTTTTTTCTAAAGACACTTTCTTTGTGTCTAGAAAATGTGGAATTCATTCCACCAGTGTAAATGTTATTGTATTGTTGAGAGAAATGAGTACTCCCTTTAAAATGGTTAATGTTTTTGCACTTTCTTGTAAAATGATAAATAAATAAAAAGCAGCTTAAGGGGAGCTTTTTGTTGTATGGGCCTGTTTCCATCTTTCCTGTTGAATCATAAGGATATTTTAAATAAATAATGGACATGAATTTGTTTGGCTACTTTATTGAACAGTACTGTACGATGCAGCGATAATCGCAATAACTGCGATCATCGTCAATACCGCGATCATCGGTCAAAAATTGAATCGGAGCACCCTGAATCATATTCGAATCAAATCGTGGGGTGCCTATGATGGCACACCACTAATACACCGTTGGTCGAAAGTTTTGAGACTTTTTATGATTCAATTGAATATAAAAGTCAAAAGTTTTTCCACTGATGTGTAGAGGAAAATTAATGTTATGCTGTTTTTTGAATACAAAAATAAGTAATTTTAGTTTTGGGTTTGTCAGATTTTTTTTTTTTTTTTAATTGATGTTTTTTTTTTGTTTGTTTGTTTTTTTAAATCTGAAAAATATGTGAATTTAGTTTGGGGGTTTTCAGATGTAAAAAAATGGAGGCTCTTTTTTTTTTTTTAAACAAAATATGTGAAGTTGGATGTTTTTCATATTTAAAAAAAAAAGTGCTTTTTTTAACAAATGTGTAAATATAGGTTCTCAAATTTAATTTTTTTATTCACAAAATATTTACATATACAACACATAATTTTAATTTAGTTTGGGGGTTTTCAATTTTTGGGGGGATAAAGTTGCTGTTAAAAAAAAAACTAATAATAAATAGCAATATTTCCATATTTTGTCATTAAAAAATAAAACCTAAAAAACTCTAAAAACCGAATTTCCTCATTTTGTATCCGTTTACTTATACGTCTACGTCTTTTTCCCCCCACTTAAGAACATGACTTTTTTGTGCGCTAATGTTATTTTTTTATTTTTTGCAGTAAACTCTGTGTGTTGGGGTCCGTACGAGTTCGGCCTGATTCTGGCATGTGGCAGCTCGGACGGAGCCATCTCGCTGCTCACCTTCACAGGAGAGCAGCAGTGGGACATTAAGAAAATCAATAACGCACATACGGTTAGTGGCAGAACCATTCTCCCAGTTTGAATGGATTGGACGTGTATCACCGTCAATGGTTTTCTGCGCTCAGATCGGCTGCAACGCGGTGAGCTGGGCCCCCACGGTGGTCCCAGGTAGCCTGATCGAGCAGCCCTCGGGCCAGAAGCCGAACTACGTCAAACGCTTTGTATCCGGAGGCTGCGACAACCTCGTCAAACTCTGGAAGTAAGTCCACATTGTTTTCTTTATTACTAATAAACGTCTAATCCACTTAAGTGGGAGGGCTGGCAGTGAAAGAATGTGGACGTTCATTCGATTTTACATTGGTCAAATATTTTAAAAACCGGTTAAAAAATGAGCTAGTTATGATGTTATTTGAACGTCAATGCATTGACTTTGATGGGAAAGTTGCCCCTACCAACATGGCCGCCCTGAAGCCAGGTTTGTTGGGGCAATGAAATGTCTTTTCATTCTCCTGCTGTTAATTGACTATCGCTGCCAACCTCCCACTTCAAATGGATTGGACGTCTACAGGTGTCAAAGACAGACAATATACATAACATTTTTTTTTGCTTTTAATCATTTTGTTAAAGAGGTATGTTTTCTCCTTTTTTTATTTATAATGTGGGAAAAGTTTTTTTTCCCCTTATTAGTATTTCTTTCTTTTTTTTTAAAACTTTGTGACAGTTGCCTCCCCGCCATTCCCGCACCTCTTTTAACGCAACACATACATTATACTCCTGGGGGGTGCTTTGGCGAGGGGCGTTGGGATTTGCGGCTGGGAAGAAGTTCCATGCGGCAGTCCCACGCCCTCAGTCGGGCTCTCCTATTTTAATGCATACACTGCACTACCCTTCCCTTCCCTTCACAATCCCATCAAGGTGCTGGGTAATGGCTGCCAGTCGGGGACCTGGCATCCACAGTAATAGGGTGGTAGGTGGGGCCCACACTTTTTCTCTTTGTCCTGGCTCCTGGGTTGCGGCCCCCTCTTCGCCTGGCTGCTGGTTAGGGGGGATATTAGGGCTCCGGTGCCACGCCGCTCCGCGGTGGCTTCTCAGCACTCTCCTGTTTCCGCCTTCCCCCTCTCTTTTCTGCTGCGGCGCGGGTCGCTGGCCTAGCGCCGATGGGTCGCTGGGGTGTCACCCAATCCGGGTGTCCGCTGTCCTGCCCCGGGTCTAGTGGGCCGTGGGGTCTCGTGGTGTGCTGTGTCGGTTGGGGGCGGGGGGGTTGCGGCAGAAGCTGGTTGGTGCTTAGGGGCAGGTGTGGTGGCGCATCCCCTCATCCCTTCCTTGAAGGCTGGTTAATGGGGGTGCAGAGTGTCCGGTGGACCACCCTGGGTCCTGGGGGATGACAGCGACTCCCTTGCTAGAGCTGCGGGAGGAGGGACAGGCTGCCTGACTCACCCCCCTGACTGGCTGGGGCGGCACCTGCGCGGAATTTCCACTTGCCTGCAGGATTATCACGCATGGCAGGGTGCAATTAGACACACTTAAGTAGAGAAACTATCGGTGCCAGGATTAGTGATCAGGCAGCATGGAATAAGATTTCAACATATTCACACTTATAAGGGATTCACACAATACGGGGTTCTGCACTTCACATTGCCGATTTGTGTATGTTTCACTCAACCTAATCACATGTCTTGCTGACTGACACCCACTCAAATTACCATTCTCCGTGTCAAGCAGATGAACAGGACAGGTTAAAAAAATGTCTAAAATTTGATCTTGAATGAGTTGTTAATTAATGGTGGCAGTAGTATCACACATTAGTACAGTGACTATCCAAAACTTTGGCCTGACGTGTCTTTTTGGTTGGGCAGGGAAGAGGACGGCCAATGGAAAGAGGACCAGAAGCTGGAGGCGCACAGCGATTGGGTGCGAGACGTAGGCTGGGCGCCTTCCATCGGGCTCCCCACCAGCACCATCGCTAGCTGCTCGCAGGTCAGACCCGCGCCAAGACTAACGAGCCTGGCTTCCGCCCCATTTTTAACGTTTTTTGTTTCCAGGACGGCCGTGTCTACATTTGGACGTGTGACGACCCGGCGGGCAACGCCTGGACGGCCAAACTGCTGCACAAGTTCAACGACGTGGTCTGGCACGTCAGCTGGTCCATCACCGGCAACATCCTGGCAGTCTCCGGAGGCGACAATAAGGTCCCGCAATTTGTCGAGCTTTTTGTCTGTGTGTCCATGTTTGTCCTGTTGTGGACGTGTGCTTACATGGTAATTTGGGAGAGTGTGTAAGTGTGTGACAGTATATCATAATGGTGGTGTATCGCTATACTTCTTTTTCTTTTTTTTAAAGGAACCAACCGGTTGCTACCCTGAGCTATAATGATTGAGAATATGTTTTTGAACGATTTGTTAAACAAAAACAAAACGTTAGCATTTTATAGTATTTAAGCTAGCGGACTTTTGCTATGCAAGTTTGCCAATTGTTCTTTTGTTGTACTTCGTAATTCGTAAAAGAGTCTATCGATTACTTCAATAATCGATAGCTATAGCCATAGTCTTTGCATGTTAGTTTCTATTTGTGTGTAGTGCATAATGGTGTTGTGTTAAATTGGGGGGTTATTTTTGTGAATATGTTGTAGTTACGTGTTTGTGATTATGACATTTGTGTTGGTTTTTTGTTTGCATGTGTTGTTTTTGTGTACATTTGCATTGTTTTTGTGCGGTTTTGCATGTGTACTTGTTGTGTGTCAATTGTTTTCGCATGTTTTTTGTAGGTTTGTGCATATCTTGTATGTGTGTGTTATGTAGGTGGATGAAGGTTTTTATTTGTGTGCATGGCAGTTTAATTTTTTTTCTGAGTGTGTGTATTTTGTGTATGACTGTGTTTTTGTGCACTTAAGTGTTTGTGCGTTAGTTTGGATATGTTGTAATTTTATGTGACTGGTGTGCATGTGTGTACACATATGTTGTATTTTTGTGAATTTTGTGTATGTTTGTGTGCGTGATTGTTTTGTTTATCAAGTTTGTGTTGTTTTTGTGAGTTGGTATGTGCATATGTTGTTTTTGTTAAACCGTAGTTTGCTTGTGAATGTTGTGTATGTTTTTTTGTACACGAGTTTTGTGTATCACGTTTGTGTTGTTTTAGTGTGTTAGTGTGGGTTGTGTGTATGTTGTTTTTGTTTGTCTAGGGTGTGCGTGTGGCTACGTTTATTTTTGTAAATGTGTTTTTGTGCACATGAGGTTTGTGTATCACATTTGTGTGTTTGTGTCCATGTGTAATCATTTTGTATGTCTGCACAAATGTTGTATGTGCTATATGGTTGTCTCTGCTGTCTATGCGCGCATTATGGTTTTGTGTGGGTTTTTCTGGTGCATAATTATTATTTGTGTTCTTTGTGTTTGTAGGTGACATTGTGGAAGGAGTCGATGGATGGCCAGTGGGCGTGTATCAGCGATGTCAGCAAAGGGCAGGGAGCCGTGTCAGCCATTACAGACACGCAACAGGCCGAGCAGTGACACACACACACTTAATTAGTCCTTACTGTTATAAATATAATTCAATACTTTTTTTTTTTTTTAAATGTTGCCCATACAAGGACTTTTGGCGTGCACCACCTCGCCCAAACATTCCCAACCTATTCTTTGGCTCACGAAGTAAGACTGATCAACCAATCAGGTGCAGGACAAATCCTGTTCCAACTTGGATGTAATTAGAAATAATAAAAAAAAATAAAAAAATGAAAATTAAAAAAAAAAAAAAGGAAAGTGTCAATACCAATGCAAAGTTTTGTGTGATTTTGTTGCGCCGCCTCCTTAGTCTCCATAATCTCCTCCCCCCAGCTACAAAAGCAGGCTGCATCCGCGTTTGTCCACACGTCACGATGAGTCTCAGTCGCAGCAAGAGGATCAGCTCAAGCGCCTCAGCGCGCCGCTCTGACGGCTTGGGCTCGCCGGCACCCGCTTTCGGCGGCGTACCGCTGTCCTCTCTTTCCGCACTGTCGGTCAACAAGAGCCTGCTGGCGCCGCTCAACCTGGAGATCGACCCCAGTCTGTCCATGAGTCGCGCTCACGAGAAAGAGCAGATCAAGAGCCTCAACAACCGCTTCGCGTCCTTCATTGACAAGGTGATTGCGTTTCACTGCCGTTGACGGCGAGAGACATTTGAACTGGAAGTCAGCTACAAAGTGGTATTTTAATAGGTTTAATAATTGGTTCAAATATAAACCACATGTCTGGACATAACATTTCAGTTATAAATGTGCAGTAGAACCTAAAACAATGCATTGAGAAAAGTTGAAATATGAGTATGATTGTTTTCCAAAGAAAAAGATGTTTGCATACATCTTTTGATTTCTAATGATTTAAAAAAAAAAAATCAAAACTATAAATAAAAAAGCAAAAAATGATATTTTTATTTACAATTTTTAAATTTAACAATATAAGAAATTTTACTTTAACAAAACTCAAAGCTATATAAAGAAATATTTGCTATTTTTGTTTATTAAAATGCTTCAAAATATGGGCAGAAAAATTGACAAATATTTACAGTTTTTTTTTTTCCAGTTAAAGTATTTGTTTTAAATGACAAAACTTTTTTTTTTTAATTTAACAAAAATATGTAAGAATATTTACTGTGTTCTCGATCATCTTATGTCTAAAATTAAAAAGGGTATATTAAAAAATACTTCCATTTTTAATTGAAAATGTAAAATACGGGAAAAATAGTAAAACATATAATAATGTAAAATATATTAAAATAATACTAAGGGCTCAAAATTGGATTTGGGTCATTTTTTGGGTTGTTGTTGATGCACCCTCACGACTTGAGAGGTTTGGCATATGAACAAATGTCTCCGGCTGAATGATCAGTCCAAATGGAACAGACGTCTATCACCATCACTTTTAGCGAACCTGAGAAGTTTGACATGAAAGTGTGTCCACGATTCCCACAGATGAAGCGGATCTCTTTACTAAAATTGCCGGACACAGATACCTGAAATGTCCTTTTCTCACGGCGTCTGTGGCACACCCACACAATACCGCCTTTGTCGCCTCCTCGGATACATTTCACAGCAATTGACCTTCAAATTTTCATCCCGCTTACGCTCAAACAATCAGCAAACTCCATTTCAGTACAGATAAAAAAAAGAAAAACTTCTCTAGTTTAGCCTGGAAAGCAACAGTGGATTTTAAAAGGTCACTGGAGACATTGTGGCGAGGATATTTAAGCTTCCCATCCCACTTTACTAGTTGGTAATCTGATAAACCAGTTGGGGTCATTCTGCTATTAACACAGTAGCTTTTGTGCATGTAATCGTAGCCAGAAAACCGCTATCTGATCGGCCATTTGAGTTGACATAGTGAGACCACAAAAGCATACAATTACCATTTTTTGTCCTATGGATAAACTTGAAATTTGGTAGACATGGCGAAAAATAAGTCTTGAGACCATCGTGGAAAAAATGTAGGAAGTCTGCCATTTTGGTCATATAAAATGACTATAACAAAACATCCCTAACAGACCTCGATTCCGATTGAAGTGGGAGGGTTGGCAGTGAATGAATTAGCTACCACCCTCCAAATTCAAATGGATTGGACCTCTATTGGCGATAAACTAGTAAGTACCGTAATTTTCGGACTGTAAAGCACACTTGACTAAGCCGCCACACACCAAATTTGACACGAAAACAGCATTTCTACATAGATAAACAGCACTGGACTATAAGCCACAGCTATCCTCGCTGTATTATTGTATATTTACACTAAAAGATATTAACCCATAACACTATATTTGACAGCGGCATTATAAAACCAAAATGAACCACTATGAAACTTTGAACCAATTGGCTGCAAAGTTTCATTGCTTCCAGAAATTTGATTTGGCCATCATTCCCTTGGGGAAGACTGTCAACCTCTGCTGCCACCTGCTGTCAACATTGTTGTCATCCAACATGCCTCCTAGCATGTATTGCAGCACTACAAATGTAAATGGCAATTAAAATTTTAATCTTCTGTGCTAATTATTTATTCAGTTACTGATCCAGTTGTTTCATTAATTGGTAGTTATGGTATTTGGTAACACTTTATTTGATAGTGGCGTCATAAGACTGTCATAAGACCATCGGAATTCTGACATGACACTGCCATGAGCATTAATAAATGCTTATGAAAGATTTCATTTTGTGTCATCCGGCAAATTATCTCCCTTCTGGGATGTAAAAGGTTCGAGCTGGACATAAATGGAGTTAGTGACATAATTCGTAATGCCCTTAATGCCCATGATAGTGTCATGTCATAATTATGACTGTCTTAAGGCAGTCTTATGACGCCGCTGTCAAACTGTTGCCTATTAACCCAAATAAATCAACAAATAAGACACACCGGACTGTAAGCCACAGGATTCAAAATGAGGGGAAAAAGTTGCAGCTTATAGTCTGAAAATTACGGTAACATTTAATTCCACATCAGGACCAACATAGAGTAGTTAATTTTTTGGGGAAAGAATCCTGGAAATTAAAACCAGAATATTCATTTCAA
The DNA here is from genome assembly GCF_030265065.1 of Corythoichthys intestinalis. NCBI lineage: Eukaryota > Metazoa > Chordata > Actinopteri > Syngnathiformes > Syngnathidae > Corythoichthys > Corythoichthys intestinalis. The sequence continues at coordinate 44,667,524 of NC_080403.1, read as the reverse complement.
ACCAAAATGGCTGTTTACCTATTTTTGGGGCATGGCTTTCTGAGAATTTTTTTTTTGTGGGTGTACTCTTGTCAAACATGTTCTCCAAGTTTTATGTTCCAAAATAAAATGGTCTTTAGGGGCTGAATTTTTGAAACATACTAGGACTAGTTTATCCGTGAAAGAGCCCTGGAAATATAACCCAAGATATCCACTTCGAGCCAAAATAGATGTGTTCCTGTGTCTTTTCTTGAGACTTTTTTTTGTTGGTCTGCTCATGATGACTGCATCTACCAAATGTCCCATTGCTAAACTAAACTGGTTGTGGGGGCTGAATATTCAAAGCATTCTAAGACCAGTTCATATCTGTAAAGGCATCAAAATCAAACCCAAAATATTTACTTCAAGCCAAAATACAGTAGCTCCAACTTGTTTTGTATGGCTTCTTGAGACTTTTTTTTTGGGGGGGGGGGGGGCTAACAAATGATAAATGTGATTATCAAATGTCACTTTGCTAAACGAAACTGACTTTGGGGGCTGAAGTTTGTAAACATACTAGGAAACGTTAATTTTTAAAAGAGCCCTGGAAACTGAACCCACCACCACCAATAGCTGCCTTCCTGTGTCTGTCCAAGCATGGCTTCTTGAGACTTTTTTTTGTAGGCCTACTCTTGATGAACATGTCCGCCAAGTTTCGTGTTGCCAAACAAAACTGGCCTTGGGGGCTGATTTTTTAAAAACATACTAGGACATGTTTATTTTTTAAAGAGCCTTGGAAATTTAACCCAAAATACCCATTTTAAACCAAAATGGCTGCCTTTCTGTGTCTGTCCAAGCATGGATTTTTTAGACTTTTTTTTATGGGTCTACCCTTGGTGAACATGTCCGCCAAGTTTCGTGTTGCCAAACAAAACTGGCTTTGGGAGCTGAATTTTTTAAGATATACGAGGACACGTTCAGTTTTGAAAGAGCCCTGGAAATTGAACCGAAAATATCCACTTTAAACCAAAATGGCTGCTTTCCTGTGTCTTTCCAAGCATGGCTTCGAGACTTTTTTTGTGGGCCTATCCTTGCTGAATATTTCCACCAGGTTTTGTGTTCCTTAAAAAAACTGGCTTCAGGGGCTGAATTTTCTAAAACATAACACGGGCCATTTTTTTTACATCTCTGCTTCACATCAAAGTAGCTGATTTCCTATAACATTTTTGGCATAGTTTCTTGAGTTTCTTTTTTTGTACGCCTATCCATGATATATACGTCTGCCCAATTACACGTTGCTAAACAAACCTGGCTTTGAGGGCTTATGTTTTTTATTTTTGGTCCTGCTGTTTTTTTAAATTCTTGGTCCTGGTACAGGTTCGCTTCCTGGAGCAGCAGAACAAAATGCTAGAGACCAAACTAGAGCTCCTCCAGGGCCAGGGCGTGGGCCGCTCCAATGTGGAGCCCTTGTTTGAGGTCTACATGGCGGGCCTGAGGCGCCAGATGGACCTGGTCAACAACGACAAGAGCAAACTCAATGGCGAGCTGAGGAACATGCAAGGCCTGGTGGAGGACTACAAGCACAAGTCTGTGCAACATTTCACCGTTGAATAATCGCAACTCAATTTTTTACGGAGCACGTGCTTTGTCTGCAGATACGAGGACGAGATCAACAAGAGGAACAACCTGGAGAATGACTTTGTCCTTCTCAAGAAGGTCTGTGAAACACACTCGCTGTACATAACGACAATGCTGAGGTGTGCGAAATATGCAGGACGTGGACTCGGCCTACATGGTGAAGGCCGACTTGGAGGACAAGGTGGGGGCTCTGACCGATGAGATCAACTTCCTGCGCACCATCTACGAGGAGGTAGCACACCAACTTCTTCCAGGCCGTCTTTGACGGCTATAAATATGCATTTTGTTAATTAAAGAAATGTTTTTAATAGGCTTGCGCAACCATGAAAAATGTGTTAATTGTAATTAATGGTGTGAGGTCTGCACGGTTAATTGCGATTAATCTCATAGTTATACATCTGTTCAGATCATATTAATCTCAGTTGAAATTAATTTTTGTTAGGTTTGGTAAAGATAACAAATTTTCTTAGATTTTTACAAAAACATGCAGCAGTGTTAAAGCCTAAATCAGAAAAACAAGTTTTTATAATGCTAAGAAAAAAAGAAAATAATCTAATAAATTTATTACAATATATAATAGATGGATATACTGTATATAGTATATAACAATTTCTATTAAAATTAAGATATTTATACATATATTTAATATTTTCATATTTTTGAAAACGATAAATGATAATGAATCAGTAATTAAATAAGTTCTACATTTTATCATACTGAATTGAAAAAATAGAGTATAATGAACTACACAAAAATTAAAAATTCATGTTCATAATTTTCTCATTTAAAGCAACACTAGCAACTTTTTTCATTTTCATTTTATTCGTGTATTTCAGGCCGTGATTGTCCTTGTCAAGTTTTCAACCTTTATAAAATATTTTCTAGGGCTGTCAAACGAATAAAAAATTTAAGCGAGTTAATCACAGATTAAAAATGAATTAATCGTTATTAATCGCAATTCAAACCATCTCTAAAATATGCCATTTTTTTCTGTAAATTATTGTTGGAATGGAAAGATAGACAAGTCGGATATATAGATTCAACATACTGTACATAAGTACTGTATTTGTTTATGATAACAATAAATCCACAAGATGGCATTAACGTTATTAACATTCTTTCTGTGAAAGGGATCCACGGATAGAAAGACTTGTAATTCTTAAAGGAATAAATGTGTTTGTATATTGTGACTAAATATTGCCATCTAGTGTATTTGTTGAGCTTTCAGTAAATGATACTGAAGCGAATCAACTGTTCTGCCCAATTGCATGATGGGAAGTGGTGCAACCATGACTGTATGTGGTGGCTGCAAATGTCTTCTCTGCGTTGGCTACAATACAGGGTGTGAAGAAAAAGATCAACTCCTGTCATTCTTCCCCACGTCATATCGCTTTAATTTGACAGCCCTAATGTTTTCATAACATTTGTGATGATATGTCAACTGACAATGAGTTGAACGACACGTCTTTTGTATCTTGAGGGGGTTTGATGGGGTGGCAGGGTTCCCTGCCACACAAAAATAAAACTCCAAATGTGCTGACTGCTTTACGGCATACCGCACTCCTCTTTCCCTATTCATTATAAAGACGGAAGTCGATGCTAACTCTTTCGTGCGAATTATGCAAAGATGGCAGAGCAACAGAGACAAAAAGTTTTGTCTGAGGAGGAAAAACAAAGGACAGCTACCAGGATATACAGAATAACATTGGCCCGGCTTTCACTCGCTGCAATGACTACCCCCCTCCTGGGGTGGGGGGGGTTGTTAGCCAACTAAGCCACACAGTTGCTAACCATCATAAGCAATTGTTTAGTCACAACTAAATTCATTACCTTAATACTTTTCATCCTTTACACAGCAACTGGCAACAGAAATGTTGTTTAATCCATCTGCAGGCGACCATCATGATTTTATGACACTATGCGGGTGTGCGCTGGTCCTCATGGGAAAGGCAGTCTTCCTTAAGGCAAAACACTACCGCTTTTGTCCACCGCCTCAGTAAAATTGACTTAAACTGAAAAGTTTTCCAAGTGTTGCTTTAAGAGAAATAAAACAGAGATATCTTGTTACGACACTAAATTAACTCATTCACTCCCAGCCATTTTCCCCGGTGCAACCCCCTTCGCTCCCAGCCGTTTTACTGGATTTTGACTGATTTTGCAAGGCCCACAGAAAATTGTTTTATTGCTAAATAAACATGGAACCCTCCAAAAGAAAGATTCGACTCTCTTTCAGCAGGAAAAAAAGTTAGTTCATATCTTTTTCCATTCTTTAGAAATCAGCATTAGAAAATAGCTTAGTTTGAGCAATTTTCCAATTTCTGATGAAAAAACAGAAATTGAGCTTTTTTGTGAAAGCATACATTTCAAACATAACTTTGACTTTAACACAGCTATTTTTTTGCTTTAGTTACATCCCAAACATCTGAATAATGTTTTCCTTCTACAAAATAACATAAACAACAAGACAAATAGAGCTTTTGATAGCAAAGTAACAATTTCATTACACATAACTGAGAGATGACGCTGTTGTGGCCGCGACAGCCGGGTAAAGTTTTCCCTCATCGACGCTTGTCTCATAAAGATGAATTTTTTTGAGTTTCTGCGGACTCTGCTCTGTGAGCGGCACGAACTCAACAGCATCTTCCGCTGCACTGGTGGTCCCGGTCGTTCTGCTCGGTCGTCCAGTGCCTGGCATCCCAGGCGTCCTACTTGTTGTTCTGCTCTGTCGTCCTCCACCTGGCATCCTAGACGTCCACTTGGTCGTCTACCGCTGGCGCCCCGGCGGTACGGCCCGGCCGTTCGTTGCGGTTCAATCGGGTTGCGGGTTTTACCAAATGCGCTACTGCCCCCCAGTGGCCAGTTTTAATGTTTTAAAATGGATTTTCAGCTTTGTGCTTTGGAGCTAAGTTGAATCAGAACCCAGAGATGTCGCTTGTGAAAAAAAACGTAAAAGACGTCTTTTGGACACTGAAACAATTAAAAATAGAACGTATTTATGTTTTTGGGAGCAAATGAGTTAAATGAAAGCAATTAAATAGAATTAATTTCAGTAAAAAAAAAAAAATACAAGTAAAAATAAAATGATTTTAAATCTATACATGAGAAGAGGTGTATTGACGTCCAATCTATTTGGACTGGGAGGGGCTGGCAGACACTAACCCAAATAGAGTGGACGTTGATTGCTGTTAATGGCAGCCAGTGTGTCATTTATGAAATAGCGTTAAGTAGGAATGGGTTCTACATCCGTAGATGGTAGCGAGCGAATAAAGACATGAAAGCGTGTTTGCTGTTGTGCGGTCAGGAGTTGCGTGAGCTGCAGGCCAGCATCCGAGACACGTCGGTGGTGGTCCAGATGGACAACAGCCGCAGCCTCAACATGGAGCAGATCGTAGCCGAGGTCAAAGCTCAGTACGAGGAGATCGCCGCTCGCAGTCGCCGGGAAGCCGAGGCCTGGTACAAAAGCAAAGTAGGTGTTGCCCTCCTGTCATTATACAGTACAAGTAGAACTTATTTTCAAGAGGTAGTCATTTCAAAATCTGCCTATAAAGACACATTTTACAGCGAATTTTTTGTGTGCATGTGTTGACAGTTTGACCAGATGTCAGTGCAGGCCAGCCAGTTCGGAGACGAGCTCCGAGTGGTCAAGGGCGAAGTTGGTGAGGTCCATCGTCTCATCGCTCGCCTGCAGAGTGAGATCGAGGCAGTCAAAGCGCAGGTACCTAAAATCTTTTTATCCATGTAGTTAGAATTTTATTGTTTTTCAGCATCTTTTTTTCGTGTTTTTTTTTTTTTCTTTAATTTTTTTTTAGCTTTTTTTTTAATTTGAAATATTAAAATTAAAAAAAATATATTGTTTTTAAAAATATTTTATATATTTTACTGTATATTTATATTTTAACTCGGGCTGTCAATTAATTATTGACATTTTTAATCGAATTAATTACAGCTTAAAAATTTATTTATCGTAATTAATCGCTATTCAAACCATCTATAAAATATGAAATATTTTTCTGTAAATTATTGTTAGAATGGAAAAACACATTCAACATACAATACATAAGTACTGTATTTGTTTATTATAACAATAAATCAACAAGATGGCATTAACATTATTAACATTCTGTGAAAGCGATCCATGGATAGAAAGACTTGTAGTTCTTGAAAGATAAATGTTTGTACAAGTTATACAAATTTTATGTTAAAACCCCTCTTAATGTTTTTGTTTTATTGAAATTTGTAAAATTTTCAATCAAAAAATAAACTAGTAGCTCGCCATTGTTTATGTCAATAATTACACCATGCTCACTCATGGTAATAACCCATAAAATCAGTTGGACCCAAGCGCCAGCAGAGGGCACCAAACACTACAGAACAAGTAACAAGCTGACATTACACTGTACTGTCATTTTATTCTGTTTGAGAGGGGCATGTGCGTTAATTGCGTCAAATATTTTAACGTGATTAATTTAAAAAATTAATTCCCGCCCGTTAACGCGATATTTTTGACAGCCCTAATTTTAACCATTTTGAAAAATAAATATACATACAAATTGAAATAGTACAGTACATACAGTACATTTTGAAATAGATGATGGAAATAAATGCATATGAAAATAAATTGAAATACAATTGCAAACAAATGCCTACAAACTCAAATTTGAGAAATTGAAAAATTAGAGAAATTAAATAAATGGTACAGTAAATAGTTTATGAAGTAAATACATGTTAAATAAAAATGTAGACATAAATTAGAATAAAGAAAAATGGAAACATACAAGTTGAAATTATTACACGTTAGGATAGAGATTTTTAAAAAAACTTATTGTATCAAAAATGGAAATTCAAAAATATACAGTACATGTTGAAAAAAATGCATAAAAATGGAAATGAATAAATAATTAAATGAATAACTAATTTAAATTGATATACAAAAAAAGGAAATAAGTACATGCTAAAATAAACAAAACATGACATAAATAAAAAGCTCAAAGAAAGAAATAGAATTATTTACAAATTGAAATAAATAAAATTGTAAATAAAAAAAAAAGAAATACATCAATACAAATAGTAAAAAATAAAGTAAACATCCAAACAAACCTTGAAATAAATGAATATACAAACATTAAAAAAAAATTGAATAAAAATGTTATTAAATACAGGAATTTTCAGACTATAAACCGCTATGTGTTGCCTCAGCATTAAACTGTTTTAAAGTGAGTCCTATATATAAATAAATACATTTATTCTTGTAAAACTTGTGGCTTAGTCAGGTGCGCCTTATTGTCCGGAAATTACGCTAAATGTAAAAAAAAAAAAAAATGTAAATCTTCAAATAAATACTGCAATATCTCCTGATAGCGTGGCAACTTGGAAAGCCAACTCGCTGAGTCGGAGGACCGCGGCGAGATGGCGGTCAAGGAGGCCAAAGCTCGAACCCGCGACCTTGAAGACGCCCTTCAACGAGCCAAGCAGGACATGGCTCGCCAACTCCGTGAGTACCAGGACCTCATGAACCTCAAACTTGCTCTGGACATCGAGATCGCCACCTACAGGAAGCTCCTGGAAGGCGAGGAGGACCGGTGAGTGACGCCAATTTCTTCTGTGCTTCTCAACCTTTCCTAACTGTGACAAAGTATTAGGGTGAAACAAAGAAAGAAAAAAAATAGAACTACGCATTAAAGTCATTCTATTAGTTCGAGGAAAAACGTCTTAATATTACGAGATTAAAGTCATAGTGTTAGTACATGAAAAAGTCGTAATACCACTAGATTAAAGTTGTAGTCATTGTAGTCTTAGTACTTAAATATGTATAAATAAATATGTAATTTTACGAGAATTAAATCGCAGCATTAGTACGAGAGTAAAGTCGCAGTATTTGCACGAGAAAAAAAAATTCTATTAGCATGATTAAAAAAATCGTAATTTACGAAATCAAAGGTGTAGTGATAGTACGGAAAAAAGTCGTACTATCAGTACAAGAAAAAAGTCTTAGTATTAGTGCGAGAAAATGGTCGTAGTATTCGTGCAAGAAAAAAGTCGTAATGTTAGCATGTGAAAAAATTCGTAATATTACAAAATTAAAGATGTTGTATTAGTACGGAAAAAATTTCAATCAGTACAAGAGAAAAGTCATATTATTAGTACGAGAAAAAGTATTCGTGCAAGAAAAAAAGTCGTATTTTTACGTATAAAAAATGTTACTATGAGGGAAAAAATCGTAATATTACAAGATTAAAGATGTTGTATTAGTACGGAAAAAAGTCCTACTATCAGTTCAAGAAAAAAGTTGCAGCATTAGAACGATAAGAAGGGTCGTAGTATTCGTGCAAGTAAAAAAATGTCGTAATATTTTTACAATAAAAATCGTAACGTTAGTATGAGAAAAAAATCTCAATATCACGTGATTAAAGATGTAGTATTAGTACGGAAAAGGTATCAGTTCGAAAAAAAGATCGTAGCATTGATACAAGAAAAAGGGGGGGAAAGTCGTTCTATTAGTATAACTTTTTTTCTTATGCTAATACTACGATTGTAATCTCGCAGTCCTTTTTTGTTCTTTGTTTTCCCTAATACACCGTCATACTAACATTTCTTCTCCCTCAGATTGGGCCAGCAGTCCATCCTCAACATACAGTCTGTCGCCAACTACAGTAAGTTCAACCTTTGCGTTTTCCACATTTAAAATGTTTTTTTTCTAAGGCTCCCGCATTTCCTCCACACAGGCAGCCGAAGTTCTAACGGTCACTACGTCAGCCCCATCAACATTTCTTCACCTCCCAAGCTGCTCATCAAGACCACCGAGACCAGAGACCACAGTAGATACAGTACACACTAATAACAGGATGTTTCTTCAATTCTACCGTAATTTTCGCACTATGAGGCGCACCTGACTATAAGCCGCCACCCATCAAATTTGGCATGAAAACTCATTTGTTCATAGATGAGCCGCACTGGACTATAAGACGCAGCAGCTGTCCTCACTGTATTATGGGATATTTACTCCAAAAGATATTAACTGGTAACACTTTATTTGACAGCGGCATCATAAGACTGTCATAAGACCAAATGAACCACCATGAAGCTTTGCAGCCAATTGGTTCATCGCTTCAAGAAGCTTCATTTGGCCATCACTGCTCCCATGGGGAAGACAGGCAACCTCTGCTGCCACCTGCTGTCAACACTGTTGTTGTCCAACAAGCCTCCTAGCATGCATTGCAGGGCTACAGATGTAAATAACAATCAAAATTTATGTTCTGTGCTAAATATTTCTTCAGTTACTGTTCCAGTTGTTTTATTAATTGCAAGTATGGTATTTGGTCACACTTTATTTGATAGTGGCACCATAAGACTGTCATAATTAAGACGTAACACTGCCAAGAGCATTAATAAATGCTTATAACAGATGTCATTTAGTGTTATACGGCAAATTATCTCACTTTTGAATAGATGTAAAAGATCCAAACTGGACGTAAATGAAGTTGGTGACATAATTTGCCGATGACACTTAATGACATCTGTCATAAGCATTCAGTAATGCCCATGATAGTGACATGTCACAGTTATGAAGCTCATATGACAGTCTTATGACGCCACCGTCAAATAAAGTGCTATCTATTAATCCAAATAAATCAACTAATAAACCGCACTGGACGATAAGCCGCAGGATTAAAAATTAAGGAAAAAGCGGTTTATAGTCCGAAAATTACGGTAATCAAAACGACTTGGAAATTAACTAACTGGCTGTCATTGACAGTGATGGACGTCCAATCCAGGGCAGGAAGCAATTGAATGATCACTTGCAGCCCCCCCAGTCAGAATGGATTGGACATCCATTGCCATCATTGGCAGCCAGTGAGTTAAGATGTCATTCTAGTCTGTAGTGTTACTAGTAATATTTGTTAGTAGTAGTGCTGTACGATATGAGGATATATAAAACTTTCCATTGACATTATACATTTTTCATTAACGCAATAAAATAGACCTGTTTCTGCAAAGCACATTTTGGCCAACAGATGGCGCCCAATATGATTGGATTCCATAAACTAAAGGAGTTACCACCAATCGGCTCCAAGATGTTCATGTTTCCCTCAATAGTTAGCAAATTGGCTCCCTCTGCAGACTTTACGTGAATAATGCATGCAAGACAATTTATTGTTAATGCTATGATGCTAACCTAATGTGGAGCAGTCTTAAAAGTCAAAACATTAGTCACAAGTATTCGTAGATAGTTAGATATCTTTACATTTGAGCAAAAATATTTATGCTACTGTGCTTTTAATTTTTTTCAATTTTTTTCATTTAAAATTTTTTTTTTTTTACACTGGATGGTTTTAGTTTGAAGCACTGGATTTGTGGCAGATCAGTTTAATGTCAATTCAAAAACAAAGTGTCATAGTTGTAGTATCATTTCACCTAATAATTATAAATGTAATACTGGTATATCATGATATAAAATGGCCTTTTTGTGACACCCCCCACCCCATAAGCACTGATTGTTAGCCTATAAAATTTGCTGTTTTGAATGAATAGAGGGACTTTTACTATTTCTGTGATGGTTATAATGAAGTTAGTGTCCATGATTTTTGTTTTATTGATTAATAAAATGGCGCAATGCATTTTTGTACTTCCCCTCCCTCACAATATTGATAATAAGTCACGTTTATTTATATAAATGTAAATAATGAAAAGATTCCAAGGGCTTCCCAGACACACGATTGATATTAAAAGATTAAATAATATACTGTATATTATAAAGTTTGACCAATATAATGACAGTAAATGTGTAATAATTATCAATGTATATTGATTTTTTTTTCATTACACCTTCATCCGGGAAGGGAAAACAAAAAATGTATTATTTTATATTATATGTAGTTGTTTGTGTAAAATACAGGTAGTCCCTGTGTTAAGAAAGAGTTCCTTTCCTAGGCTGGCGAGGTAACCTGAATTTCCGCATAAGTCAGAAAGAACCCTTTAGGTACCCCAAGATACCCCCTGAACCTAAAAATAATTGTCCAAAAACATGTACTACGCGTCATATTAATAAGATAAAGTAAAAAAAAAAAAAAGATACTGTGATATTCAATAACCATTCAGGCGTGACAATTCTGTTCATAATTTTTGTGGACAGAATTTCTAGGCGCAGCCGAAGCGTTGAGGGTGTCCGGTTTGGTGACCTCAGGATTGCATCTCTGCTTTTTGCAGATGATGTGGTGCTGTTGGCTTCATCGAGCCGTGACCTACAACTCTCACTGGAGCGGTTCGCAGCCGAGTGTGAAGCGGTTGGGATGAAGATCAGCACCTTCAAATCCGAGACCATGGTCCTCAGCCGGAAATGGGTGGCATGCCCTCTCCGGGTCACGGATGAGGTTCTGCCCCAAGTGGAGGAGTTCAAGTATCTTGGGGTCTTGTTCACAAGTGAGGGTAGGAGGGAGCGGGAAATTGACAGGCGGATTGGTGCAGCTTCTGCAGTGATGCAGACTCTGCACCGGTCCGTTGTGGTGAAGAAGGAGCTGAGCCAAAAGGCGAAGCTCTCGATTTACCGGTCGATCTACGTTCCTACCCTCACCTATGGTCACGAGCTGTGGGTCGTGACTGAAAGAACAAGATCCCAGATACAAGCGGCAGAAATGAGTTTCCTCCGTAGGGTGTCCGGGCTCTCCCTTAGAGATAGGGTGAGAAGCCCGGTCATCCGAAAGGGACTTGGTGTTGAGCCGCTACTCCTCCGCGTTGAGAGGAGCCAGTTGAGGTGGCTCGTGCATCTAGTTCGGATGCCTCCTGGACGCCTCCCTGGAGAGGTGTTCCAGGCGTGTCCCACCGGCGGGAGACCCTGGGGACGACCCAGGACATGCTGGAGAGACTATGTTGCTCGGCTGGCCTGGGAACGCCTTGGAATCCCGCCGGAAGAGCTGGCTGAAGTGGCTGGGGAGAGGGAAGTCTGGGCTTCCCTGCTAAAGCTGCTGCCCCCGCGACCCGACCCTGGACTAAGCGGAAGATAATGGATGGTTGCATGGATATTCAGGCGTTAAAAAACAAAAACTATTCGGGCTTTACTTATGAGTGAGTCGCCTTGCTGAGAGAAAAGGGTGCTGTGGAAAGAGTAGGGAGGCGAGAGAAGGGATATCATGGCCGCTCAGGTCACCAGCGTCCCTTCTCACTGCGCAAGCCTGCCGTCCGAACTAAAAAAAAAAAAAAAACGGATCGGGACTCGCAAGAGACCACGCCGGGGAGAAGCAGCAGCACCAGCAGCATGACAACAAGGAAGTGGGAACTGCAGGACGGCGGCGACGCTGCTTGGGGAGGAGGGGATCCTGACATGGCAAGAACTAGGTACTGTTTACACGACTTTTAAAAAAAAAAAAAAAAAAAAAAAAAAAAAAAAAAAAAAAAAAGGACTGGAGACAGACTGGCTGACATGATTTCGCCGTCGTAAAGTCGAAATCACGTAAGTCAGGTATGTCGTAATTCGGGGACTACCTGTACTATGTATATATTAATAATTACTATTATAAAAATCAGTAGATGAGTCATTTTAATTACAAAATCATAAAATTAGAGGAATAGCCATCATGATAAATATTTCTAAATATAAAAGCAATATTAATGATGACATATCACCCGAAATCAGGCAAGATTCAGGCAGCATTGGCAGCAATCCCCCCTAAATCCAGCTGTGGCCATTCACAGCTGTGTCTTGACACACAGTGATGGAGTTTTTGGATCGAAACAAGGTAAGTACGTGATAAAATCTCGTTAAAATCATGGCGTGTTTAATTATGCTCGTTCATGTTCTCACCTCCAGTTAGGGTTTCGCTAATTAAAAATAAAATAAATGTCCTCCTGTTCAAAATTTCTTTTCCCCCAGAAAATTGAGATTTCAAGCTTTCCACTGATGTATCACACATGCATATCAGACAATTTTGAATTTTGGCCAAATTGGGGTCTCAGAGTGGAACTTTAAGTCACCTGAGTGTTTTCCGCCATATATATTATAATTTTATTTTTATTCATTTAGGTAATCTACTGCTGTAACAAAACTTTGTCATTAAAAGTGAGTTATGAAGAAGTTGATTTGCAAAGATTTCCCCTATGGCCTATACTTTCGCATGGGCTTCTCATTCTCAAGTCATTCCCTCCAGTTGCCTCAAGATGGCGACATAACCTCACTGTGCGATGAATGCCCTGCGGCAGAATGGCACTGTCTGCCATTCATGTCCAATCAAAAACGATTTCAGAGCCAATTGTTTTGAGTTACGAGCGTGGCCACGCACTGAGCGCCGCTCGCATCTCAGGGCACCACTCAAAGACTGAGCGAGCGAGAGAGAGTAGCGTAAAGGGGGCGGGGGGGCAATTCGGTGCCGCAGCGGTCCAGTGGGTCTCACTGCATGGCGACCATCGTCGCTTCTTGACTTCTTCCTCGTCGGCGTAAATTCGAGGGGGTGGGAGCGGGAGGGGGTCGTTTGGTTCGCCGACCCTGCGGACCGGACCTCCTCTTCATCCTTCTCCTCATCATCATGCCGGCGTGGCGGAGGAACCTGAGCTTCTGCCTGCAGCGGCTGCACGAGGACGGTAAGAACCGAGACCGCCTGCGTGCGTGAGCGCGCGCGTGTTCGTTTTCAGAACCCGAATCGCCGTCACGTCACGCACGCATGCGCGCGGCGTCAAAGTCGATGCGGAGCGGCGCACAGGTGTTTGTTGATTCATTGGACGCTTGATGGTCTTGAGGTGAAAAAAGTGGCAAATGATGAGGTTGTTGGTTCAAATCCCGGTCTGCCGGTGTACAATTTCAATGTCAAAATGCTGCTAGGGTTGAATGAGAATTGATTAACTCGTTTGTTGCCATCAACTGTGATAGCTGCGAATGATTAATTATGTTTCAGTGTCACTGAAAATGAAAGGACGAATTCATTAATAAAAATGGAAGTGATGTTAAATCAATGAAAAGTTGAATTGTTTGGAATAATACATATGGAAATGAAAACAAAACTAAATGAAACATGACAAATATAGAAATGAAGATATTTACAACTGATAAATCTTTGCATTATAATGAAGTAAATGTTTGAAAGAAATAAAAATGGAAATAACAAATCAAAAATAAAAAATGAATCAAAATTAATAAAAATTGGATTTTTTAAAATTAAAATTGAAAAAATGTTTAATAAATAAGAATAACTAAATGAATGAAATCAATCAAGAGAAAATGACATGAATAAATAACATTGAAACAAATTATAAATAAAAAAAAAATAAAATTAAAAAATGTTAAATGAATTCTTAAAAAAAAATAATATAGGAAAAAATAACACAAATGATTAATGACATAACAAAATGAAAAAATATAAAATAAATGGAAATAAATGTTGAAATTAAAACAGATGAATTTTCAAATTTAAAAAGAAATTGAATCGACATAACTAAACGGAAAATGACAAATATCAATATGAAATGAATATGTAGAAAAAAAGTTTAAATATTTAAAATGTAAAAAAAAAATCAAAACGGAAGTAAAAAAATCTTTTAAAAGCTATGAATAAAAAGCGACATAAATAAAACTTAAAAAAATAAAAATCAACTCATATGTCACTACCAATGACAGCGACAAACGTCCAAATCCATGTGAAAACTTTTTCCTTCAATGGTCTTCCGTGAAAGTATTTTGACATCCTTTCTGACAAAGCGACACATTTCACGTACGTCAGCTCCCAACATTCATTTCTGTTGCCGCTCAGCTCTTTGATTGTGGATGTCGCGCACGCGAGGCATTTCAGCCCTGCTGCGGAGCGCTGATTACCGCCTTATGTCCGCCTCAATTGCCCGTCAACTCAACTGGACCGACTCGACCGGCCTCTGCTTTTTAATAGCTGACGCTGAGCCGAGCCAGCATGAAAAATGAACAACAACCAAAAAATGCTGATGATCCTGTTCATCATCATCACCACACTGGCGAAAGCTTTAATCAAGTACCTTTGGCTGCCCTTCACCACCTTCTGCCCGCTCAGCTCGGCAATTTTAACACATTGCCTGCCGTTGACAATGTTAGGCGTCCAGTTCCTTTAAAGTTGGAGCACTGCCTATGAATGTTCATCTCTCAGTGCCAGTGACGGCGCTAGACGTCCAATTCATTTTGACTGATTTGTTTATTTGCCCTTCCAGTCAAAATGGAGTGGAAGTCCTGCTCCGTCAATGGCATCAGTTGGGTCAGTTTACAAGGATGAGACCCAAAATGAACTCATTGCCTGACATTGACAATGATAGACGTCCAATTCGTTTAATATCGGAGGACTAGCTATGAAAGCTGATCTTTCTTGCCACTGGCAGCGTTAGACCTGCAGTCTATTTTCCCTGACAAATGTGATGAATCGTGAGTTGATTGTTATAAATGGGACAAATTTGCGATTAATCACAAGTTAACTATTCTTCAAAATAAGGAAAAAAATAAGATTAATCGCGAGTTAACTATTTTTTAAAATAAGAAAAAAAATTGAGATTAATCGCGAGTTACCCATGTCACAAATTTGCGATTTAAATTAACAAGCGATTGCAACTTCATTTGTTAAATAATTAAGCAAATTTGCGATTAATCATGAGTTTAAAAAAAATAATAATTAAAAAAATATATATTTTTTTAATTTTTAAAAACGCGACAAATTTGTGATCAATCGTGAGTTAGGTGCGACATATTTGAGATTAATCGTGAGTTAACTATTTTTTTTTAAATGTGGCAAATTTGCGCTAAACCTCGAGTTAACTAGTTTAAAAATGCGACAAATATGAGATTAATCGCGAGTGAACAATTTTTTAAAAATGTGGCAAATTTGCCATTGATCTCGAGTTTACTATTTTAAAATATGCCACAAATTTGCAATTGCGGGTTAGCTATTGTTTCAAATGCGACATATTTGAGATTAATCGAGAGTTAACTAGTTTAAAAATGCAACAAATTTGAGATTAATCACGAGTTAACTATTTTAAATGTGGCAAATTTGCGATTAAAAGTAAGATGGGATTGCAACTTAATAAAAAAAAAAAAAGCCACATATTTGCGATTAATCATGAGTTAATGTTTTTAAAAATCCGACAAATTTGCGATTAATCACGAGGTGACCATTTTAAAAATGCGACAAATTTGCGATTAATCGCGAGTTCATTTGTTATAAATGTGACAAATTTGCGATTAATCACAGGTTAACTATTCATTAAACTGCGAAAAAATTTTAGATTAATCGCAAGTTATCAAATTTGTTTCAAATTCACAAGCAATTGTAACTTCATTTTTTAAATAATGCCACAAATTTGCGATTCATCATGACTTCACTATTTTTAAAAATGTGACGAATTTGTGATCAATCGCGAATTGATTGGTATAAATGTGACAAATTTGCTATTAATCTTGAGTTTACTATTTAAAATATGCGACAAATTTGCGATTAATCACGAGGTAACAATTTTTTCAAATGCGACAAATTTGAGATTAATCGCGAGTTAACTATTTTTTAAAATGTGGCAAATTTGCGATTAAAAGTAACAAGTGATTGTGACTTAATTTTTTTAAAAATGCCACAGATTTGCGATTAATCATGAGTTAAAGTTTTTAAAAATGCGACAAATTTGCGATTAATTGCGAGTTAACTATTTTAAAAATGCAAAAAATTTGCGATTAATCACAAGTTTACTATTTTTAAAAATTTGGCAAATTTACCATTAATTGTAAGTTAGATCGTTAAGCTTATGACAGTTCAATTCTAATCTAAGTATATTATATCTCATTTAAAAATGCGATAAATTTGCGATTAATCATGCAGTCAACTATTAAAAATACTGATTTGTGATTAATCATTTCTGAACTATTTTAAAAATTGACAAATTTGCGATTGATTGCAAGTTAACTATTAAAAAAGGTGACACATTTGTTATTAATCATGGGTTAGGTAGGTATTTGAAACGTCACACATTTTTGTTTGATAGCAAGTTAATTATTGTATAAATGTAACAAATTTGTGATTAATCATGAGTTATTGAAATTTGTGACAAATTTGTGAAAAATTTGCATTTTGGTGCAAGTTAACTATTTAAAATGAACAAATTTAAAACAAAATTTGCGATTAATTTTGAGTTATTTTTTTTTTTTTAATGAAAACTTTTTTCATTTCATTTCATCAGTTTGCGATTAACCAAACGTTAGCTCATTGAAATAGGCAACAAATTTGTGATTATTTGCGAGTTGATTTAAAAATGCGACAAATATGCGATACATCTTGAGTTAACTGTTTAAAAATGTGGCGAACCTTCAAGGGCGCATACCTCAAAATTTCACTCTCAAGTCAAAGCAAGAATTCATTCATCATTCATTAATTTCCCGAACCGTTTATCCTCTCAATGAAAATTGACAAATTATCAGTCTATAGACAGTTGATATTACATAAACACTACGGTATAGTAAATATGTAAATAAATTGACTATTAAGTCATTGGCGGCGATGGACATCAAATCTATTTGGACCCGAACCTTCAAGTGACCCGGTATAAATAGATTGTAAAAGTGAGCATGACCAATCTATTTGCTTGCGTGTGTGTGTGTTGCGTGTGCAGTATGCGTGAAGAAGGCATGTAGCCGCCGCGGCAACGCAGCTTCACTCCTAATTGCATCCGACCGCCAGTCATGCGATGCAAACAACAAACTCCTCTTCCTCCTCTTCCGTTTCACTTCCTCTCCCTCACACACACACATACACACTCTGAAAAATCACCGATACACAAGCGGAAAACCAAACACACACCTACACACACACCTACACACATAAAAAACAGTCACACAACAGAAATGGACAAACACACACAAAAAATAACAATAGACACTTGGAGTGAGAAAATCGATCAGGTTTGACATATCGATTGGTTAACTCCTTCAGGGTCATTAGACAAAATAATTTTTGGAGTGATACATTTATTACTATATTAAAACAATGTCAAATAATAGCTGCTAGTCCTCCCAGTCCAAAAGGATTGGACAACTATCACTGTCAATGGCAGTGAATCAGTCAATACATTTATTTCTACGCTATTACGATGTAATTACATTGAAATTACTAAGTAATTACATTAAAGATGAGTACAATCATTTGAGGCAGTGAATGAGTCAACGCATACATTACTATGTTCTTAGTATGTCGAATTATCGTTGTCAGCCCTCCCAGTCCAAATGGATTGGACGTCTATCGCGGTCAATGGCACTGAAGCATAGTGTGCGCTTGTGATTTTGTGTGTAAAAACTGATTGCTTTTGGTGTCACCACTAAATCTCCTCATGTTGTGCTTGTGGGTTTTTGCAGGTGTGTGTGTTAAGTGAGATTGGTTAACTCATTCAGTGCCATTAGACAAAATAAAAAAATTGTTGATACATTTATTACTATATTACAACAATGTCAAATAATGGCTTCTGGTCCTCCCAGTCCAAATGTATTGGACAACTATTGCTGTCAATAGCAGTGAATCAGTCAATACATTTATTTCTACGCTATTACGATGTAATTACTAAGTAATTACATTAAAGATGCGTACAATCATTTGAGGCAGTGGACGAGTTAACGCATACATTACTATGTTATTACTATGTCAAATTATTGCTGTCAGCCCTCCCAGTCAAAATGGATTGGACGTATATTGCGGTCAATGGCAATGAAGCATAGTGTGAATGTGTGATTTTGTGTGTAAAAGCTGATTGCTTTTGGTGTCACCACTAAATCTCATGTTGTGCTTGTGGGTTTTTGCAGGTGTGTGTGCTGAGTGAGATTGGTTAACTCATTCAGTGCCATTAGACAAAATAATTAAAAAAAGAAAAAAGTGATACATTTATTACTTTATTACAACAATGTCAAATAATGGCTGCTAGTCTTCCCAGTCTTAAAGGATTGGACAACTATCGCTGTCAATGGCAGTGAATCCGTCAACAAATGTTTTTTTTTGTGTGTGAAGTTATTACGATGTAATTACATTGTAATTACTAAGTAATTACATTAAGATGAGTATAATCCATTTGAGGCTATGAACAAGTCAACGCATACATTATGATGTTATTACTATGTTAAATTATTGCCGTCAGCCCTTCCACTCCAAATGGATTAGACGTCTGTTGCGGTCAATGGCACTGAAGCGTCGTGTGCGTGTGTGATTTTGTGTGTAAAAGCTGATTGCTTTTGGTGTCACCACTAAATCTCCTCAAGTTGTGCTTGTGGATTTTTGCAGGTGTGTGTGCAAAGTGAGATTAGGCAGAGCTCAGATTTATGTGCTGCGGGATGACTTTTGGTTTGAGTTTATTTCGTGGCGGCATGGTGGTGGAGTGGGAAGTGCTTCTGCATCGCTGCTCGGCGCTCGAGGGTTTCAATCACCTTTGCGAGCATCATAGAAGAGTCAAAATTGGTGTCGCAGTTCTGGTGTTAGCATTGAAGCTAATTTCTAAGCTAGAACCTGCTAGCTTGATGATGTACATTGTACTTAGGGAAAATTCCAATTACGTTAGCAAAATGAGCATTGAATAAAATAGAATAAATCATGAATGTTCAAAGCATGTTCGCACGTTAGCATGTCAGTTTAAAGCAAAGCCTAGCAGCACACTTGAAAATAGATAATATGAGGCTCAACCAACAGGAAATAATGCTCCTAAGGCCCAGCCGAACTCGTCACGCTACAACACTTAACAAGCCAACGTGAGGCAAGCAGCGCCAAGATTGGCCAATATTTATTTTTATCTCTTGGTGATCATTTTTAATGCTAAAATATTTCATGTAAATTTCATGTATTTTGGAGAATACATTTATCGATATTTTGTATTTATTTTGTAGTTATTTTATCTACTGTTATTATATATTATATATATTTCTACTTTATTTATTTACTTTTTGATCATTCATTATTATTTGTACTTTTTAATCATATATATATATATATATATATATATATATATGTTTTTTCATGTTCTAATATTTTTCTATTTAATTTTTATTTTTAAATTTATTATTATCATTAAATACATTTTTTATAGTTGTTATTTATATTGTATATATTTTTCTTATATTATTGGTGTTTTAAATGCCTTATTTAAATATTGAATAAATATATATAATACATTAAAAATATTTCTATTTAATATTATTTATTTTATGAAATATATTTAATATTGTAGCAATTTTATATTATGTAGATGTATGTATGTATGTAGATATTTTTGTTGATTTTTCAATGTATTATTATTATTAATGTATACTTTTTATCAACACTACCGTAATTTTCGCACTATAAGGCGTACCTAACTATAAGCCACCACCCAACAAATTTGAAACGATAACAGCATTTGTTTATAGTTAAGCCGCACTGGGCTATTAGCCGCAGCTGTCCCAACTGTATTATGGGATATTTACACCAAAATATATTAACCGGTAACACTTTCTTTGACAGCGGTATCATACGACTGTCATAGGACCAACTGAACCACCATGAAGCTTTGAACCAATTGGCTGCAAAGCATTGGCCATCACAGCCAATTGGGTCATCACTTCAAGAAGCTTCATTTGGCCATCACTGCTCCCTTGGGGGAGACAGTCAACCTCTGCTGCCACCTGTTGTCAACACTGTTGTTGTCCAAAATGCCTCCTAGCATGCATTGCAGCGCTACAGATGTAAATAACAATCATATTTCATGTTCTGTGCTAATTATTTCTTCAGTTACTGTTCCAGTTGTTTCATTAATTGCTAGTTATAGTATTTGGTAACAATTTATTTGACAGTGACGCCATAAGACTGTCATTAGACAATCGTAATTATGACATGACACTGTCATGAGCATTAATGAATGCTTATAACAGATGTTATTCAGTGTTATCTGGCAAATTATCTCACTTTTGAATGAATGTAAAAGATCCGAGCTGGACATGAATGGAGTTAGTGACATAATTTGCTGGATGACACTTAATGTCATCTGTCATAAACATTCAGTAATGCCCATGATAATGTCATGTCATAATTATGACGATCTTATGACACCGCTGTCAAGTAAAGTCTTGTTTATTAACACAAATAAATCAACAAATAAGCTGCACTGGACTATAAACCGAAGGATGCGAAATGAAGGAAAAAAGTAGCGGCTAATCGACCGAAAATTACAGTGTGCATTTCCTTAGTTATTTTATGTAAATCTTACTATTTTGTTGTTATTTTGGGTAAATTCCTTATTCATTTTCCATTTTCATGTACAAAGCATTATTCCTCCTAATTAGCTACATTTGCATAATTTCCTTGACATTTCCTAAAATTTCAAACATCAAAGGTTAAGTTCTCCAGTAAAAAAAAAAAGAAAAAAAAAGAAAAAAGAAATTTTTCTTAAAAAAAGTCATACAACAAATAAAATATATTAGAAAATAAATATTAAAACATAACAAATATAAATAAAATGGTATGAAAAAGTATCTAAACCATATGGAATTTTTTCACATTTCTGCATAAAATCACCATCAAATGTGATCTGATCTTTGTCAAAATCACACAGATGAATAAACAGTGTCTGCTTTCACTAAAACCACCCAAACATTTATAGGTTTTCAGATTTTAATGAGGATAGTATGCAAACAATGACAGAAAGGGGAAAAATAAGTGAACCGTCACATTTAAAAGAATAACTAAAAATCCAAGATGAAAGCCATTTTTTTCCCACACATCCATAATCCGTTTCTCTGTATCATCCCTTCCTGTCCCGCAGCGTATTCCCAATTATTCTCCGATACCTAAACTCCACATTGACAATGTCCTCATAGGGAGTATCCAATCACATCACCGCGCTGTAAATGTATCCGACTAGTGTTTGACCCTGTAACAAATGAATTCATTCCACTTGACAAGATTCCCTGGGGGACAAATTCTTCTCACACCTAAACAAATCTTGTCCATTTGTCACGCGTGTATTTTGTCCTTCCTTACACGGCCGCACACGCGTGAGCGGCCTGCAATATTCCTGTCACACTCAAATACAAACACACGCGTGCCAAACGAGGACTTGTAGCTCTCACTTTCTCAATGAGATGTTGCGTTACCTGTCCTCAGTATATTACCGTACATGAACCTTTTAAATTATTCAACGTCCAATCAGTTGTCTGTCCAAATGGATTGGGATGCCTATCGCCGTCGCTGTGATCATAACATGCAGTAATAATTGCAAATGAAAGCACCACGACATGCTAAAGGAAGTGGAGCGTTTCTGCCAGTTACATCAGGGAATCCCGCCGGGAGCTCAATTAGCATAATCATTAAGCCTGAGCTGTTTGTTCCCGTTTAGCCGCACAAATTGCCAACTTTTTTTTTAGCCGTCGCTGATTTCAATTCCGCTTGCGCGCGTCTCATTCTCTCATTAAGTGTGGTGATTGGTCACAGAAGTATAATTGCAATGAAATTTGCCAACTGACCTCCTTTAACACGTTGCCTGCCATTGACAAATATTTACAAGATGTCCATTGAGCTGTGAATGCTCCTATTGCAGTGCCACTGGCGGCGGGAGACGTCCATTCCATTTTGACCCGGGCGAACATTCGTTCATTTGCTCCTCCCAGTCAAAATGAATTTGATTTTCATTTTTAAATTTATACATTTTATTTTGAATATTAGATCTTAATTTAATCATAGGCAGAGTTTGACTTTTGTGGCAGGGGGGCAAAACATGTTGATGACCGCAAAACGCGGTGTCAGCAATAAAATTAAGATTGGGTCCGATCACGTCATTTTCAAAGTATCGGAATCGGCAAAAATATATCGGACATGCCTTTTTAAAATTTATATATATTTTTTAATGAAATCGGTTTCTAATTGTATGTAACTTTACAGACAAAATGTCTCACACTCATCCAGAGTCTGTAGTTTTGGCTTAAAATAGGGCTATCAAATTTATCGAGTTAACGGCGGTAATAACATTTAAATATTTAATGCAATTAACGCATGCGCTGCACTACCCACTCACGCATTTTCACATTCAATCTATAATGGCCCCATTTTTTCGTATTCATAGAGTTAAAAGGCAACGTAAAATGAGTGGAGAGAATTTTGGCAGCCTTTGAAGCCTTTTTTTAATTGGCTAAAGCCTTACAATCACTCTCTCTACCATTAGAAATATCATGGGAAGCAATGTGGGGAAGAAAGGTAGTAGTTGATCTTTTTCTTAACACCCTATGTTATTTCCCAACGCAGAGAAGATATATCAATTGGTACCATGACACACAGTCATGGTTGCACTTCCCATCATGCATTTGGGCAGAAGTTAAATGGCAGCATTATCATTTACTGAAAGCTCAACAAATACACTAGATGGCAATATTTAGTCACAATATACAGAGTCACATTTATCCTTTAAGAATTACAAGTCTTTCTAAACGTGGATCCCTCTCAAAGAAAGAATGTTAATTATGTAAATGCCGTCTTGAGGATTTATTGTTATAATAAACAAATACAGTACTTATGTACTGTATATTGAATGTATATAGTCATCCCGAGTTTTATTCATTTTTTTCTTAATGCATTGCCAAAATGTATATGATCGGGAAAAATTATCGGGAATGATTGGAATTGAATCTAAAACTACTGAAACTAAAACGATCGGGATCGGATCGGGAGCAAAAAAACATGATCGGAACAACCCTATTTTTTAAGTTAACTCATGCTTAATCACGAATTTGTCGCATTTTTCAATTGTTAACTTGCGCTTAATTGCAAATTAGTTTTACTTTAAAAAAAATATTTAACTCGCGTTCAATCGCAAATTTGTTACATTTAAAATGGGTAACTGACTATTAATTACATTAGTTTTATTTTTCAATTGTTAACTTGCGATAAATCGCCAAGTTGCATTAAAAAAAAAAAAATTCAACTCACAATCAATCGCAAATTTGTCACATTTAAAATTGTTAACTCATGATTAATCATAAATTTGTTGCATTTTTCAATAGTTAACTCGCGATTTACCGCAAATTTTTGATATAAAAAAAAGTCACGATTAATCCCAAATTTGCCACATTTTCAAATAGTTAACTCACAATTAACCACAAATTTGTTGCATTTTTCAAAAGTTAACTCGCGATTAATCGCAAATTAGTTCCATTCCCACTCTTTTTCAGACTCACTACTAATTGCAAATTTTGTAATTTAAGTCGTGATTAATCATCAATTTGTAACATTTTCTAACAGTTAATTCATTATTAATCACAAATTTGTTTCATTTTTCAATGGTTAACTCGTGATTAATCGCAAATTAGTTCTATTCCCACTCTTTTTCCAACTCACTACTAATCGCAAATTTTGTAATATATATATATATTTTAAATAAGTCGTGATTAATCATGAATTTGCAACATTTTCTAACAGTTAACTCATTATTAATCACAAATTTGTTTCCTTTTTCAATCGTTAACTAGCGATTAGCGGTGAATTTGTTGCATTTTTAAAGTACATTAACTCACAAAAAATTGCAAATTTGTTTAATTGTTAACTCATTACTAACTACACTTTTTTTTTTAGTAAAAAAAAATGTCGCAATCGCAAATTTGTCACATTTAAAATAGTAATACCCATGAATCAGTTGCAGTTTTTCAATAGTTACCTCGCGATTAATCGCAAATTAGTACCATTCCCACTCTCATTCTCCAACTCACTACTAATCGCAAATTTTGTAATATATATATATATATATATATATATATATATTTTAATTAAGTTGTGATTAATCATACATTTGCAACATTTTCTGACAGTTAACTCATTTTAATCACAAATTTGTTTCATTTTTCAATTGTTAACTAGCGATTAACGGTGAATTTGTTGCATTTTTTAAAAAAAAAGTTAACTCATAAACAATTGTAAATATGTTTGATTATTAACTCATGATTAATTACACTTTTTTTTAAATAAAAAAAAAAAACATTTAACTCACAATCGCAAATTTGTCACATTTAAAATAGTTAACTCATGATTGATCCTAAATCGGTTGCATTTTTGAATAGTTAACTCGCGATTAATCGCAAATTAGTTCCATTCCCACTCTCATTCTCCAACTCACTACTAATCGCAAATTTTGTAATATATGTTTTTTTAATTAAGTCGTGATTAATCATAAATTTGCAACATTTTCTAACAGTTAACTCATACTTATCACAAATTTGCTTCATTTTTCAATCGTTAACTAGCGATGAAAAAGTTAACTCACAAACAATTGCAAATATGTTTGTTACCTCATGATTAATTACACTTTTTTTTAAATAATTTTTTAAAAACTCACAATTGCAAATTTGTCACATTTAAAATAGTTAACTCATGATTGATCCTAAATCGGTTGCATTTTTCAATTGTTGGCTCGCGATTAGTCGCAAATTTGTTGATTAAAAAAAAAAAAAAAAGTAAAATGATTAACTCATTAATTTAGATATTTGTTGCATTTTTTAATTGTCAAGTCACGATTAATCGCAAATTTGTTGCAGTTTTTAGATAACTCACAATCAAACTCATATTTTTCACATTTTGAATAGTTAACGCATAATTAAGTACCCCTATTGAGATTGCATTTGCCTCTCCCATCCAAAAGGGATTGGACATCTAGTGCCGTCAATGGCAGCCAGTAAGTTAAAAAAAAAGAGCCTTTTCTTCTTATAATTGCGCTCTTCAACTTCACCGTCGTCGGCCTCTTCAAAGAAGATAGATGACAGACAACGAGCAGCCATTAGCCTCCGTCAATGTTGCCCGTGCAGCCGCCCTATTGATTTTCCGCCTGGCGACCCATCACGTTTCATTCTTCACACGGACACGTCTGTCATTTTTCTTCAAATCAATCGCACACAACAATACACACTAGACATAGCAATATCTACTATATATCTATAAATATATGGTAAATATGTGCAGTCATAATTAGCATATTGCATTAATTCGCCTTTCCCAGTCAAAATAGATTGAACATTTAATGCCGTCAATGGAAGCAAATGAGTTCAACGAGAGTCCTAGAAAAGGTTAATGTCCTTCAAGGGAATGGGAGGATTTGTGTGTGTGTGTGTTTCTAGCTATGGAAATTGCGTTCATGCCGTCGCTGATGAAATTCATGTCATGGAGTCTGGAATTGTGCATGCGTGTTTTAGTATGAAGCAAATAAGGGAGAACAAGATGGCAGCCAGTCGCTCTGTGTTAGCATCTGTACTGGCTCGGCGCCTACAGCCAAACAACACTAAAAATATGCACGCACACGAGAATAAAAATCATTAATTTTGAAGGCCAAACAGTTACAAATCAATATTTTTCGCTTGTTGGAGTTTCATTAGTAATGTTCCTAAAAGGCTGTTTTCAGACTTGACAGTGTCAAGTTCAAGACTTTATGACACTCACAATGTAGTAGAGAAAATAGTAGTTACTTACTAACTGATTATTAATTAACATTATTGTGTGAGTGTCAGTTGGGTTGTTTCTTTGGCAGTCAGAAGGTTAGTTTGATGCATCAGTTATTTGTTAAGGTCGTTGGTTAGTTGGTCTACCTTTTTATGTGTCTTTATTATTCAATCCAAAAAAAAGTTGCTTCAATCAAATAAAAAGTTGCTTCAATCAAAATATATATTTTCAATCGAAGAAAAAGTCACTTCAATCCCAAAAAATGTGATATCGGGGTCCCACCAGTGTGCCACGACAGGGCACCGTACCATCGCGGGCAATCAGGTGAGATGCCGATGTCACCCCCCCATACTGGGGCCCTATTTTCGGCTTGGACTCAAGCAGAGTCCGATGGCTGGATGGAGCCCTGGTGGCCATTATTTTTGCTTCATACTTTTATGCCATTGGCGTAGTCACCTGCCACTCAAACATGTCGGATGTGGCGTTGAAGTTGGATCTTTGTGTCAAAATGATTCAGTCGAAAAAAAGTGCCTTCAAAACTTTTTCCACTTAAAAAAAAAAAGTGAGTTCAAAACTTTTTCCACTTTAAAAAAAAAAAAAGTTTAAAACTTTTTGCTTTTCAAAAAAAGTGACACTTCAATAAAAAAAAAAAATATTTCAAATTAAAAAAATATTTTAAAAAAAATAAAAAATTAGCAAATGATTTTTTCTTTGATTAAAAAGTTAAGCAACTTTTATTTGGATTGAATGATTTAGACACAAATGTCCTACCCGTAATACGGCTCAAACACAAAAAGGATTGCTTCAATCAAAGAAAACAGTTTTAATGAAAAATGAAGTGTTCAAATGCAAATTTCTGAGTCTCAAATATTTTTTCTAGGGCTGTCAAAATTATCACGTTAACGGGCGGTAATTAATTTTTAAAATTAATCACGTTAAAATATTTGACGCAATTAAAGCACATGCCCCGCTAAAACAGATTAAAATGACAGTGTCATTTCCATTTGTTACCTGTGTTTTTTGGTGTTTTTCGCCCTCTGCTGGCGCTTGGGTGCAACTAATTTTATTGGTTTCAGCACCATCCATGAGCATTGTGTAATTATTTAAATAAAAAATGGCGAGCTACTAGTTTATTTTTTGTTTGAAAATTTTACAAATTTTATTAAAACGAAAACATTAAGAGGGGTTTTAATATAAAATTTCTATAACTTGTACTAACATTTATCTTTTAAGAACTACAGGTCTTTCTATCCATGGATCGCTTTCACAGAATGTTAATAATGTTAATGCTATCTTGTTGATTTATTGTTATCATAAACAAATACAGTACTTATGTACAGTATGTTGAATGTATATATCAGCCTTGTGTCTTATCTTTCCATTCCAAAAATAATTTTAACAATAATTTACAGAAAATATTTTATAGATGGTTTGAATTGCAATTAATTACAACTAATTAATTTTAAAGCTGTGATTAACTCGATTAAAAAATTGAATCATTTGACAGCTCTAATTTTTTCACATTCAAACCTTTTTTTCTACGATTGAATTTTTTAAAATTTTTGATTGAAGTGATTTTTTTTTTTGAAAATATATGTTTTTGTTTGAAGCAACTTATTTTTTGATTGAATAATAAAGACACAAATGTCCTAGTCAAAATGCGGTCCAAACGCAAAATTACATTACTTCAATCAAATAAGTTGTTTCAATTAAAAAAAAAAAAAAAAAAATTAATCAAAGAAAAATAGTTTTCGAATACATTGTTTTGAGTTTCAAATTTTATTTTGCATTCAAACACATTTTTTTTTAACTGAAGTAACTTTTTCTTCGATTGAAAATATATATTTTGATTGAAGCAACTTTTTATTTGATTGAAGCCACTTTTTTTTGATTGAATAATAAAGACACAAATCTACCTCCATACTTTTTGTGGTAGGTGGGTTGGTTGAATTTAAGCAAGTTGGGTGGGTCAGTTAATGGGTTAGTCTGTGACCTGGTTCGTTTCTCAGTTAGCTTTTGTTGGTTTGTTAGTCAGCCTCTTGTTTAGTTAGCCGAACTGCCGAAACCGTGCTCGTGCAACTCCAACGACCCGGACCGGCAGAAATCTAACAACCCGGCCAAAAGGCCAAACTGTGCGCGGAAGCTGGAAAAAGGCTTCAAAACACAAGTTGACAATTTACTCCAAGTCTGTAGCAATCATACAGCATAAAGAGACCCAGGCGAGGACGCAAACTGGATCCATGGTCACCATATGACAAGTCGACAAAAGATCCTGAGAAAAATGACAACAATCAGTTAAACATTCAGTATTTTTGAAGAATATCGCGGGGCAGGCTGTAGGCCGGAAGAAGGATGTTCAGGATAATTTCTGTTGCAGATTGGGCTGCATAGTTCGTGCGTCACAGTTGCGGAGTCACCGTTACTGAGGTAACCGGAGTGGGAGCTTTTGTCCACTTCAACACCAAAGAGGCACTGAGTGTTCAAGTCCTCAGCCTTGGTCTTCTTGTGTTATCAGTTGGATAAGGTAGCATGTCTCGTCCTTGCTCTGGACAGTCCATAGTTGGCCCCACAGAAAAGCTGATGGCGGCGTCTTCATGTTCCAGATTAGGGGTGTAACAAAATATCGAAATGCTGACATTTTGTGATGGTTATCGATATGCTCCTGCCAAGAATCGAGATATCGTTTTAAAAAGGTGGCAATGTTTAAAAAAAAAAAAGGACCAACAAGTTGCTACCAAAATAGTGTCTCAGGTAACTCTAAGGCTGCCATTGACGGTGCTCGACGGCCAATCCATTTAGACTGGGAACGTTCGTTCATTCGAAATAGGGTTGCAGCTATCGATTAATTTAGTAGTCGATTAATCGATGAACTATTTAGTTCAAATAATCAAGTAATCGGATAAGGAACATAAAAAATTAAAATACCTGAGCTGAGCCTCACACAGTATATAAAAAAAGAGGATCTATGTACAACAAAAGAACAATTGGCTAACTTACATATCAAAAGTCCGCTAGCTTAAATGCTATAAAATGCTAACGCTTTTTTTCAATGCTCTTAACAAATGTTCACACATATTCCCACAAAAATTGGCTAAATATACCTTTAAACTAAAGTACAAATGCATTAAAAAATCATTAGCTCAAACAAAAACTTCTTAACAGGGAGCAGATGGTTTCAGCCATGTGAAATGAGGTAGACTAGAGGCCAATATACAAAACAAGATGTACTGCTAGCAGTCCAATCAATGGATTTCTATGACGACTTTCTATCCTGTAGTATTATATCCAGAGTAGACCGTTTTATTGGTGTGTTAAGGGCCAAAGACGTTAATAAGTTATTATTTCTGTGCGGCCCGTTAGTAAATGCACCAGGGACCGGTACCGGTCCGTGGCCCGGCGGTTGGGGACCCCTGACTTAGGCAATTAGGTACCTGGACAGTCAGTTGGTTGTTGAATTAATAAGCGAGTTGTCTTGCTAGTTAGTTAGATGACGGGCTAGCTAGCTAGCTCGTCACTTGATTGGTCAATAGACAATTTGTTGTCAAAGGGTGCCAGTGGGTTAGTGGGTCAGCTTGTCATCCGATATTTGGTTTGTCAGTCTGTGAGTAAGCCAGTCAGTCAGGCGGATGGTTGCTTGCTTTTTCAGTGAGTCATCTCATCTAACATTACTCAAACCACCACCAGAGGGCACCAAACCCTCACCCCATGTCACCACTCGGCTCAGCGTGTTTGCGTGCTCGTTTGATATCAGTAAAATAATCCTGTTGTGTGGGACATGCAGCCTCCGGCACCAGCACCAAAATACTCAATGACAAAATAAATAAATATATTACAAAAAAAAGGCTGCTGTCACACGCACGTTTCTTCTCTGTGTCACACAACACAATTATCTTCCCCCAAAACATGGTTATGCTCTTCCTCTTCATCATATTCAAACACACGCGCGCGCCCATCTTATTGTGTTCGTTAATTAGCTGTATGTTCAATCAGATAAGTGCAACATCCTTGCTTGTACCACTTTCAACACACCAAAACAAGCCAAAGAAAAAGCCAAATGACCCATTTAAGTACGCCACAGACGCATTTTGCACTTTGCTGTTTCCATGGTAACACATGCTTCAAACATACATTTTGTATGTGTTGTCTAAGCGTGGTGTGTGTGTGTGTTGCATTCACTGCCATTGATACAGTAGTGACAGATGTAAAATTCATTCCGAGCGTTGTAGATTCTTCAACCCTTAAAGTGCGTACGAAAGGATAAAAAAAGTCTTACATAGCATTATTATGTGAATTAGAATCATATTTTGAGACGATTCGACTTTATACAACAATTTGGCAAAGCGCAAATGACGAGAAATTAGTCTTTTAATCCGCCGTTTAGCCACGCCTACTAATATAGGGCTCTGGCGCCCCCAACAGGAGGATGACGTCAGAAGGGTCATGGTTTCATCTGATATACAATTCAACCCATTGAGGGGGAATTATTCAGAACGAGGAATATGCGACGAAGAGAGCCGCAAAATGTCATTGTTTCAGTCTCTCTACTCCAATATTTTTACAGGATATTATTTTTATCGAAGTATTTTAAATTGTATGGTCATGACAAATAACAGTCTTGTGCTAAATGGAATATGAAATAATAAAAATGCATTTATTCAATACGACATGGCAAAATTACTCCATAATGGTCAAAACTGTCGACTTCACTTTTACTGTCGCACCTCCCGAACAGTATTTTATGCCACCGTAGTAAGTCCGGCTTTTGTCATTTCCTTGCCCCGGCTTCGGAGAACGTAAACAAACCAAGAAGCGTGACAGCTAGCCGACATGCTAACCCGAAACGAGTGACGTCTTATGTTCAATTTTTGAAGCGAAAAATCAGACAAAACTGGCCAGGATCATTTCACACGGCGGCGGGGTTCTCAATTGTCTTCGCCGATCGGCAACCCGCCCGGCGGCGAGCAAGTTACAGCTCGTTCCCCTGCTGCGGACAGGAAGGTTCGCCGGGGAAGCAGCTGGTGAATACCGCCGGACAAACCGGCCGACGTCGGAGGAGCGCGTAGCTGCCACATGGTCAACACAAATGTGGCGTACAGTAATGCTTTACTACACGGTAAAGACATAAACAGTGCATCCAGTTGTTGTGCAGCTAACATGGCAGGATGTGTCTGAAAAGAACTTTTCTAAATGTCCCTCCATGATCAATCGTACTGGAAGTAAATAGTCCTTAATTTAAAGAAAGTTTGAAGTGTTTACTTTGTAATCGCTGTATTTGCAATTTCTGACGGGTTGCAAAATTTGACAAAACACCAGGCGCACGAAGAGGGCAATAAGCCGAGTATAGAGGGGTGTGTGCAAAAAGGCTGCCGGTCGTCGGCCGAGTGGCATTCTTGGTGGACAATCAGCCACAAAATGCAAGCCACCTCCATATTAAAACGTGTGCCATTAACCCAATATTTGACATAATACAAAATACGATGTTTATTCACTTCCTTGTAAGTCCACTGGTCCCACTGTAGTAGTAGGGCTTGTTTTGGCCAATATCCGTGGTGAACGGGAACCTTTTGAAACCCAAAAAGGCTCACACGCCTCTAACTGGTGCAGCAACAATTTTCTGCAGCCGTTTGGCTGGCATGACGCGAAAAATAAAGGAATTAATCCGCAAAATCAGATGAATCCACAGTCCATCTTCATGCTATAAAGCAATGCTGTATTGTGAGATGCTGACCTGGGTGACATCACATTTGCATTTGTCCTAAACCCCGAGACTTAAGCCGGAAGTCACTCATTTTTATATATAACTATATATACGAAAATTATATATATATCTTAAATATATATAAAATAAATATATATAAATAATATCTATATAAAACAATCACTTCCACACACACATCCAAGCGGTCCATTTCATTCAGGAGCATAAAACACCGCATGAAATATGAAATAAACATGCTTTTTGGTGTCATACGCACTTCAAGGGTTATTTTTATTTTATTCAGAAATATACATTTTTTTAAAATTACGCATGCCTTGTTTTTGAATTTTGTTTTTTTTATTATTATTTTCTAATTTATTCATATATAATATGAATTTCTAGATGTATATATATGATAACAACCTATATTCATTTAAATTCCCAAAAATTGATCATTCAATTGATTTGTTCATTTAAAAAAATATTATTGGTATTATTGTTATTACTATTATTATTATGCATCATACAGGAAACACTAATATAGTACTACAATTGTATGTCAAATGGGGGTCACAAAATATTGTCCCGCAATTGCCCCCTGCGCCACAAGTTTGAGACACCTTTCCAATATGAATGTAATAAAAACATTTAAGGAGAAAAAATTCATAATTTGTGCATGAAAGGGTTAGTGTGATTTCATTAAATACACACTGGCTGCCATTGGCGGTGATACACGTCCAAATCCAAAAGGCTGGAAGCTAAATATCATCATTTTCTTATGTTTACAGTTTGAATGGCAATGCTGCAATATGAAGCAATTGTCAGAGAATCACAAAATTTGAATAACAAGGTCTTAATGAAACCTTGTTGAAACCTCAAATTTGTGAAAAAGAAAAAAAATATGTGTAATAGCCGCTCTAATATCTATAACCGTTGCTAAATCCTGTTTTTTTTCTCATGGAACCTGCAGATGCATGAGTTGACTTGCATCCATTATTATTATTATTTTTTTTTTTTTGAGGAAATATATTTCAAAATTCTGAAATAGTCTCAAAATCATGAAATTCTAAGTGTATCAAATGTGATACACTTGGCAAGAAGGGGTTAACCCCAAAAATTAATGTTAAAAAGCAAAATAGCCAACTCTTTTTTTTTTTTTTTTTTTTTTAGCAATATATTGGACGTCTATCGCCGTCAGTGACACTGAAACCAGATCGTTCATGTTTGATCTCTAGAGCAGGGGTTCCCAACCTATTCCACTAAGGCACACTGTGGGTGCAGGATTTCATTCTTACCAAACAAGATGACAACACTTTTTCCCCAATCTGGTGTTTTACAAGTGCAATCAGTTGATTGCAGTCAGGTGTGGCTTGTTTTAGCAGAAGCCTCATTGGTTCAACTGTCTCTGCTGGATCGGCTGGAACAAAAACCAGGACCCACAGTGTGCCTTGAGGACTGGGTTGAAAACCCCTGCTCTAGAGCCCAAAGCGACAAAAAAAAAAAGATTGATGAAGGCTAAACTAAAGAGTTGGAAGGACAAACAAAAGGCTTTTCTCGTCGTCTTTGAACGGAAACGACGGCGTCCCGCCTCGGCTGTCCGTCAAACCCCATCCAGCGCCTGGCTGTTGCTTTTGTTTCCCCGTCAAGTGAGTTGGAGCGGACGGAAGGCTTAAAATGAAGAAGCAGCAGAAAGTGACAGATGAATCTGCTAATGTTCACTACATTGCATCATGCTGTTACCTGAAAATGGATCATATTGTAAAATAGGTGCTTCAATGCAAAATAGAAGGCTTCCTTATGTCTTTCAAGTTTGGCTTCTTGAGACTTTTTTCATGATAGACAAGACTACCCTATTTAATTTTGCTAAATCAAACTGTTTCAGGGGACTGAATTTTGAAGTCATTCTGGTGAATAGTCGGATGCATTAAAATGACAAAAAATAGAGTTTGAAACAAAATAGCACGTTTCCTGTGTCTTTTCAGGCAGAACCTTGCATTTTTCCTGTTTCTTTTCGGATATAGCATCTTGAGACTTTTCTGTGGGTTTACTCATGATAGACAAGTCTATCGAATTTCATGTTGCTAGCTCAAACTGGCTTTGTGGCCGAATTTTTTTTAAACATTATGGTTAGGTAGTCAGATTCTTGAAATTGACAAAAGGTGGACACATTGAACCAAAATGGCATCCTTCCTGTGTCTTTTTAGGCATAACCCGCAGAGATTTTTTTGTGGGTCGACTTATGATGGACAATTTTACCAAAATTCACTTTGTTAAGTGAAACAGTTTTAAGGGCGCTGTGACGTGTACGGTAGAAGACGTCCTCTTCACTATACAGCGTACTGTTGTGTATGAGGACGAAGGATTCAGCTGATTTTGCTGAATAATACGTTTATTTTTCGCATCACGCCAGCCAAACGGCTGCAGAAAAATCATTCTGTTGAGGGAGAGGCGTATGCGCCTTTTTGGAGTTTCAAAAGGTTCCCATTCACCGTGGATATTTACTGTGGGACCATTGGACTTACAAGGAAGTGAGTAAACATCTTGTTTTGTATTATGTCAAATACAAATACAGCGATTACAAAGTAAACACTACAAACTTTCTTTAAATAAAGGAGTACTTACGTTTCATCATTGATAGGCATGTAAAAAGCTCTCCTCATGCACATTAGCAGCACGTTAGCTGCACAACAACTGCAGCC
The DNA here is from genome assembly GCF_030265065.1 of Corythoichthys intestinalis. NCBI lineage: Eukaryota > Metazoa > Chordata > Actinopteri > Syngnathiformes > Syngnathidae > Corythoichthys > Corythoichthys intestinalis. The sequence continues at coordinate 44,633,133 of NC_080403.1, read as the reverse complement.
GCCCTCCTCCGGGGAACGAACTGTAAATTGCTCTCCGCCGGGCGGTTTGCGGATCCGCGAAGTCAATCGACAACCCAGTCGTAATGTCAATAAATCCAGGCTAGTTATGTGTGATTTTCCGCTTCGAAGACTTTGAAACATCAATCAGTTTGGGTTAGCATGTCGGCTAGCTGTCACGCCTTTTGGTTTGTTTACATTCTCCAAAGCTGGGGAAGGGAAATGACATATGTCCGATTTAGGTGTCATAAAATATCGTTCGGGAGGTGCGACAGTAAAGGTGAAGTCGACAGTTTTGACCATTATGGAGTAATTTTGCTATGTTGTCCTGAATAAATGCATTTTTATTATTTCATATTCCATTTAGCACAAGACAGTTATTTGTCATGACCATGCCATTTATTTAGCAATTGGGGAAAATACTTGGATAAAAAGAATATCCTGTAAAAATACTGAAGTAAAGAGACAGAAACAATGACATTTTGCAGCTCTCGACGTCGCGTTTTCCTCGTTGTGAATAGTTCCCCCTTGACGGGCTGACTGGTCCTTCTCAAGCCATTTATATAGCTATTGGGGAAAAATACTTGGATAAAAAGAATATCCTGTAAAAATATTGGAGTAGAGAGACTGAAACAATGACATTTTGCGGCTCTCTTCGTCGCGTTTTCCTCGTTCTGAATAATTCCCCCTCAATGGCCTGAATAGTAAAACCGATTAGCCCAGTCTACCGCTGACGTCATCCACCTGTTGGGGACGCTAAAGTCCTATAATGGTAGGCGTGGCTAACCGGCAGATTAAAAGACTAATTTCTCGTCATCTGTGCTTTGCTAAATTGTTGTGTATAGTCGAATTGTCTCAAAATATGATTCTAATTCACATAATAATGCCATTTAAGACTTTTTTTCTCATGTCGTATGCTCTTTAATGTTTTGTGGCTCCCCCTCTGGGAGCAATAACTTCAACCAGACGCTTCTTGTAGCTGTAGATCAGCCTGGCACATCGATCAAGACTATTCTTGGCCCATTCTTCTCTACAAAACTGCTGTAGTTCAGTCAGATTCCTGGGATGACTGGCATGAATCGCTGTCTTTAGGTCATGCATCTCAATGGGGTTCAAGTCTGGACTTTGACTTGGCCACTCCAGAATGTGTATTTTGTTCTTCTGAAACCATTCTGAAGTTAATTTACTTCTGTGTTCTGGATCATTGTCTTGTAGCAGCATCCATCCTCTTTTTAGCTTCAACTGGCTGACAGACGACCTCAGGTTTTACAGCAAAACATCCTGATAAACTTTGAATTCATTTTTCCATTAATGATTGCAAGTTGTCCAGGTCCTGAGGTAACAAAACAGCCCCAAATCATGATGCCCCCTCCACCATGCTTCACGGCGGGGATGAGGTGTTGATGTTGGTGGGCTGTTCCATTTTTCCTCCACACATGACGTTGTGTGTTACTCCCAAACAATCCAACTTTGGTTTTATTAGTCCAAAAAATATTTGGCCAAAACATCTGTGGCGTGTCCAAGTGCCTTTTTGCGAACATTAAAAGTTTAAAAAAGTGAAAACAATGTTTTTTTTTTTAGACAGCAGTGGCTTCCTCCGTGGAGTCCTCCCATGAACACCATTCTTGGCCATAATTTTACATATAGTTGATGTGTGCACCGAGATATTGGACTGTGCCAGTGATTTCTGTAAGACTTTCGCGGACACTCCAGGGTTCTTTTTTACCTCTCTGAGAGAAGCAACAGCGCAAAACTCTCTCTATTTGTCGACAACTTCTCTGACTGTTGATTGATGAACATCCAGACTTTTAGAGATGGTTTTTTATCCTTTTCCATCTTTATACAAATCAACAATCCTTGATCGCAGGTCTTCCGAAAGCTTTTTTGACCGAGCCATGATGCGCATCAGACAATGCTTCTCATCAAGACAATTCTTACCAGGTTTGTTTTTTATAGTGGGCAGGGCAACTTTAAACCACTCATCAGTGTTTGGGCACACACCTGACTTAAATTGTTTGGTAAAAATGGGTTTTAATTGCTCTTTAAGTCAAGCCTTTTCGGAATTCATGTTTATGTTTTCTGTTTGTTCGTGTATGATTTTCTGCTTTTATTTTGGTAGTGGCATTTCTCCTTGTTTCAACTTTACTTCCTGCTCTTCCCAATCAGGCTGATCGTATCCACCTTGTTAATGTAGTCTGCATCTATGCTTGCCTTGTGTCGGTTCATCTGGTTTCCTGCAATGTCCTGCGCCATCTCCTAGTGTAAGCCTTTTTGACCATGATTTTTGTTTTGAACCAATGCCTTTTCATTTCTTTGTGTAGTTTTCTCAGTAGTTTGGTGTCCAGCTATTGCTGTGATTTTTCATTATCGTATTTTAACCTAAAGGACTGGAGAATAAATACTTATGTTTGAAGAATCTGTTGCGCATTTGGGTCTTTTGGCGCGTCCTCGTCAGACAGAACACAAGGGGCGAATGTAGAGGATGCTGAGATACACACATACACAAACAGTAAAGGTCCCTCTTAGCCATTTTGATGCCTGAAATGCTAGTCAATGGCAGAGCAGCTTTAAGTATGTTACGTTCAATAAACTGGGAGCTTCGAGTACCAGCCATGCTGCATTTTTGCCTTTCGTAACAAGAGGCGATATTTTCCCGTTGAGGCCCGTCTGGAAAATTCTGTATGTAGAGTGAAGGAATTCGGCCCCCCGGCCAAGCCGCGGAAACAGGCGAAAGCCGAACGAGATGGGTGTTCCGCTGGTACCGCTTCCGCAAGTCGGCCGGAAGGGCCAAAACTCTGCGAGTTCACTCCGATGTTAACCCTTTGTACTGACTCCATGTTCCAAAAGTTTGAAGAAGGCTCACCGAAAACAGGTTTACAATTTATTCGTTCACAGTGGTCAAAAACAAGGCAAAAACAGACGACGGAGAGACTCTGCTGGATCCAGGGTCGGCAAAACAAGGCTACATAGAAATGATCCTGAGCAACGACCGTGTTATCTAAATGTTCAGTTCTTTTTGAAAGCTGCGGTGGAGTGCGAGGGCCGAAGGCGTGGCTGGGTGTCGTTTTGGGATCATCCCTCTGTGGCAGGTTTGGACGATGAAGTTCGTGCGTCATCCTTCGTGGCTGGGACGTGGTTGCCACGGCGACCGACGCAGGTCTTGACGTCCAAGGCGCCCGCGCTATCAACTTGTTATCCTGGTTGGGCGAGGGTGTTCTCCGATGCTACTTGTTTTAGAACAGAGCGCCCTGCTCTTTGTCGTGGAGTGCCTGGGAGAACTGATTGCAAGAGTTGGTGCGTCAATCTTGCTCATGACGCGTTGGGCTTCTGTGATAAGATGGTGTTGTGTATCTTTTATGCCCTCTATTCTGCTTCTTTTCATTAAACTATGGTGTAAGTGCTATTTATTTTATATTAGGTGTGTTAGAGTAATACAAACAGTCCTACAGTAAATATGAGAAATGATACTATTCCCTGATTGATTATATTATGTGTGTTAGAGTAATGCAAACAGTTATATAGTTGTGCGAGAAAGGTAACTATTCACTTCATTAGGTACCACTGTTTTCCGGTGGATTACCGTATTTTTCGGACTATAAGTCGCAGTTTTTTTCATAGTTTGGCTGGGGGTGCGACTTATACTCAGGAGTGACTTATGTGTGAAATGATTAACACATGATATCATTTCACATGTTATTTTGGTATTTTGGAGTGACACTGATGGTTTGGTAAACTTATTAGCATGTTCTTTATGCTATAGTTATCTGAATAACTCTTAATAGCTATGTTACGTTAACATACCGGCCACGTTAACATTTTGTTGTTCATGCATCATGTAACATTATCATACTGTACACTTATTCAGCATGTTGTTCTCTATTGTATTTTTATTTTAAATTGCCTTTCAAGATGACATATCTGTTCTATGTGTTGGATTTTATCAAGTAAATTTCCCTCAAAACTGCGACTTATACTCCGGTGCGACTTATATTTGTTTTTTTCCTCTTTGTTGGGCATTTTATGGCTGGTGCGACTTATACTCAGGTGCGACTTATAGTCCGTATAATACGGTAGATTCTTGAAAATTGCAAAAATTGACATTTTTAAGCAGATGGAGTCCTTCTTGTGCTTTTTCAGGCATGGTTCCTTGAGACTTTTTTGTGGGTCTACTCATGATGAACAAGTACACCAAATTTTGGAGGGCTGACATTTTCCCCCAAAATCAGTTGGTCACAACTGACCCAAAATAAGCCTAAAATGGCTGCTTTGAACCAAACTGAAAGACTTTCTGCATCTTTTTTTGCTATGGCTTCTTACTGCTCTTTTATGTTCCTTCTTCTAATAGTTTTGTCAATCAAGTTGTGCTAAATTAAGAAAAGGCCGAGGCCCCAGGAGCTGTTTCCCCCCATTTTATAAACCTCAACATTTACAACCCCCACCCGCTTAACAACATGACTTGACTTTTTTACGCGGGTATGCTGATAGTTCAGAATGCTGAACGCGGGGGTGGCTGTACGCACACATTCTCACACGAATAGGGAGGAGGCTATAAGATGTGAAGCATCTCCCATCATCAAACCCTCAAACCTCAAAAAGCTCCGTTCTCCCGTCTCCAGTCATTCGACTCCGCCGGCTCCGAGGAAACGCAGGAAGGAAACGTGGGAAGAGGATAAGTTGCGCAGCAGTTTCGGCTGAGTCAGGATGGATAAAGTAGAGCGCGTGATGAAGATGGTGACGAGGATGTCACCGAGGAAGAAGAGGCGGGACGGAGGAAGATCGGCGGGGAAGCTGCTGGAGAGCCCCGATACTTTCTGTGAGGAACTCTGCCCATTTAGCCTCTGCGTTGGTGGTGAGTGCCCTTGACAGAGATGGACGTCCAATTTATTTGAAGTGGGTGGGGTGAAAGTGGATGTTCACGTTTCAGAGCAATTGGTTGATATGAAAATTGAAAAAAAAAGTCTCAGGTATGCATATAAATTTAACAGGAAGTCAGCCATTTTGATTTAAAACAAGCATTTTGCACTAAACATGCCTCCTAGAAAGTTTTTGCAAAACTCGCACTTAAACCTATTGGCTAATAGTAATTCGGTATCGGTATTTCTATTATATCAAGAAGCACAAAAACGTCTCAAGAATTTATAGTCTGTATCAAGAGCGTAGGTTTGCGTAGAGACATAACACAACCAACTTTTTAGTACGCTCAAATTGTCCCCACCAACTTTTAAGCAGCCTTATTTGCATTATATAATGACTTCAGTTATATCTGTCATTTAGATTGTCTTTCCATATGTTGTAAGGATACAATTGACTAGAGGTGGGAATGTTTGGGCACCTAATGATTCGATTACGATTCAGAGGCTACAATTCGATTATAAATCGATTATTGATCTTGTTACTGAAAGTCTGACCTGCATCAGAGTTAGCATAACATTAAACTGTGTGAATTTGCTAACCTGCAAAACTCGAGTAGGAAGCTGCTTAAAAAGAATTGTCCTCTATGTGTTTTCTACTGTGAACGTTAAATAAACTGAGAAATGTAGTGAACCGATGTTTACCTCCTTCTCCCCAAAATGTATTTTTATTTTATTTATGTCGCCTTAAAGCAGCCCAAAGGAGCTTTTAGTTTGGTTATGTTTGTGGACAAAAGCAGTAGTGTTTTACCTGAAGGAAGGTTTCATTTTTATTTATTTTTGATATTCCCTAACTGAGACATTTTTTCAGCTATATTTAATTTCTTTATTTAGACAGACAATGTTGAGTGGTCTTAAGAGAACTGTTTATTTTTTGCATTCCTGGATATTTGAACAATTATTGTGTATGTTACTATAATTTGAATTATGTTCAAATATTGCAATTTAAATTTGCTAAACAAAAAAAAAAAAAAATGCAGACATTTATTCTGGAAGTTTTTAAAATGTTTCTTTCTTAGTTTTTGAAAACAAAAGTTTGAATCGAATGAGATATCACCTGAACTAATACACATAAAAGTTAGTATAAGTCAAAACTAGGGCTGGCAAACGATTAAATTTTTTTAATTGAGTTAATCACAGCTAAAAAATTAATTAATCGTAATTAATCGCAATTCAAACCATCTATAAAATATGACATATTTTTCTGTAAATTATTTTTGGAATGCAAAGATAAGACAAGACGGATATATACATTCAACATACTGTACATAACTAATGTATTTGTTTATTATAACAATAAATCAACAAGATGGCATTAACATTCTGTTAAAGCGATCCATGGATAGAAAGACTTGTAGTTCTTAAAAGAAAAATGTTAGTACAAGTTAGAGAAATTTTATATTAAAACCCCTCTTAATGTTTTTGTTTGAATAAAATTTGTAAAATTTTCAATCAAAAAATAAACTAGTAGCCCGCCATTATTGATATCAATAATTACTTACACAATGCTCATGGATGCTGAAGCCTATAAAATCAGTCGCACCCAAGCGCCAGCAGAGGGCGGCAAAACTCCATAAAACACAACAAGTGAGCGTTTCACTGTGTACTGTCATTTAAATCTCTCTGAGCGGGGCATCTACGTTAATTGCGTCAAATATTTTAACGTGATTAATTTAAAAAAATAATTAACGCCCGTTAACGCGATAATTTTGACAGCCCTAATTTTAACGTGATTGATTTTAAAAAATTAATTACCGCCCGTTAACGCGATACTTTTGACAGCCCTAGTCAAAACAGATTTATTTTGCATTGATCATTTAGCCTATCAATTAATTAGGTTCGTCTTCGTGAGAAATGTATCCCTGACCCCGGTTCACCCAATCTGTTTGGTCTTCAATGTCCCGTCCTCAGCAATAAGTGTATAAGCAGGGTATGCTGTTATATCGTCCCTACCAATGTTGAGACCAAACCTACGCCCTTGGTCTGTATTGCACGGAATGACGGTCATTTTGATTTGAAACAATTTTTTTTTAACTCAAATGTGGTGCCTTGAATGTTTTTAAAGAAATATTCAGCCCGTGGAACCACTTGCTCAGATTAGCTTAAAATTGGACAGACATGTCCATTACATCAATATTCACAAAAAACGATGTATGTTCTTAATTGAACAGGAAATCAACCATTTTGAATCGAAACGTTTTGCACTTAAAATGTGTCTCTGGAATGAATTTAAAAAATCAGCCCCCAACACCACTAGCACCTATTGGCTTAAAATTTGGTAGGCATATCTAGTACACCGAGACACACAAAAAAGTCTCAAGGATGCATGTTCTAAATTAAACATGAAGTCCGTCATATTTGAGCTGATTTGTAGCCTTGGAAAAATTAGCCGCTGATGCTAGTTTCACCAATCAACATGAAATATGGCAGACACATCAATAATATCAAGAGGCATAAAAAAAGTCTCAAGGATCTATGTTCTAAATTAAACAGGAAGGTGGCCATTTTAAAAAGCACATGACAGCAAATAGCATATTTATTTCATATTTCACGCGGTATTTTATGCTCCTGAATGAAATGGACCGCTTGGATGTGTGTTGAAGCGATCGATATATTCAATTTTTTTAATCCCGCGCCATGAAAATGGGTAACTTCCTTGATTGACGAAGACTGTGAATGTGACGTCAACAGGATAATCATCTTCAATATATAGTTAACACTGCAGTATGCAGAACGACTGCAGATTCAGCCTATTTTGCGGATTATTTCGTGGCATCATGCCATACCTATGTGCTGCAGGCTTTTGTTGCTGCACCAGGGAGAGGTGCGTAAGCCTTTTTGGGTTTCAAAAATTTCCCGTTCACCGCTGATAATGGCCAAAACAAGTCCGGCAACTGTGGGACCATACTGGGATCATGGCACACGTTTTAATAAGGAGATGGCTTGCATTTTGTGAGTGAAAATACTCCCTGTCCACCGAGAAGGCCATGCGGCCGACGATAAAGCTGTGCCTGCTGAGAATGCGCTTTCCTCGGCTTGGCTACGAACAGCGCCCCGCTCCGACCTTGGTCGGTTTGGATGGACGATCCAGCCTGCTCGGTCCTATTCGCGTGCCCGCTGAGAATTCGCTTTCCTCGGCTTGGCCACGAGCACCAACATCGGCCGGTTTGTCCGGCGGCCATTCTTCAGCTGCTTCCCTGGCAAACGAGCTCTCCTGCCCGCAGCAGGGGAACGACGAGCTGTAACTTGATCACCGCCAGGGGTGGGTTGCCGATCGGTTGATTCTAATTCACATAATAATGCTATTTAAGATTTTTTTATGCTGTCACAGGCACCTCGAGTTGAAACAATCATATTTGAGCTCCAATGTGTACCTTGGATTTCTTGGAAAAATTAGACCCCGGTGCCAGTTTCTCCCATCGACATGAAAACTGATGTTGATTCTATCAAGATGCACAAAAAACCCCCAAAGAAATGCACGTTCTAAACCAGACAGGAAGTTGGCCATTTTGATTTGAAACATCAGATTTTAACTTTTTAAGCTAAAATTTTTTTCCCAGTTTCTCCCATCAACGTAAAAATTGGCAAAAATGTCATGAATATATATCAAGACGTGCAAAAAGTCTCCAAAATGCACGTTCTAAACCAACAACAAGTCGACCATTTTGATTTGGAACAATCACATTTAACCTGATGGGATAGAATTTTCAATTTACATTGTTTTACAATGGCACTGATATGCAGTTAACCCTAACCCAAAGTTTTAGATTTTTTGACATTAGGCATAATCTTCGAGGTAGCGGGGGTTTAATTAGTCGGTGGAGTTGATTTCAACAAATTCCATGCAGTTTGTCAGTTATTTGTTAGTTTCAGGGCTCCGGAGTGGCTAAGCTAGCGTGAATCAGTGGTGGTTAAAATCAACTCCATCGAGTAATTAAACCTCCGCTAACTCGAAGATTAAGCCTTATGTGAAAAATTCTGATCCTCCCCTTCAAATTCAATTATCTGAAAGTCAATTACAGTGGGGAGAACAAGTATTTGATACAGAGTCAATGGGAAAACCCATTGGCAGTGTATCAAATTCTTGTTCTCTCCACTGTACATGCGATGACATTTGTCATTCTTATGTTGAGGCAGCCAAGGGAGAAGAATTGGTGAAAAGTAACGAACAAATTACTTTCAAAGTAGCTAATTTAATTTGATCATAGACTTTATAATTTAGTGACGGGATGCGGGTCCGATTTATAGGAGGCCTATCTCCGTCAAAGCTGACCGAGTGGAAACACAAAGAGCTTTTTACGTTGAAAACTCTTGTGAATAAATGCTTGAATCCCTTAATTTTTTAAAATAAATATGAACGTAAAACAGCCTGATTTTTGGCTAAAAGCAAAAAACCGGGCAATTGACATTTATTTTAAGTAATAATGTCAACTGTGATGCTAGTCTTTAAGCCAATGTGGTGCCGCCTTATCACAACAAAGAGCTTTTTACGATGAAAATTCTTGTGAATAAATGCTTAAATCCCTGAATTCTTTATAGATATAAATGTAAAACAGTCTTGATTCTTGGTTAAAAGCAAAAAAACGAGCAGTTAGCATTTATTTTATGTAAATACGTCAACTGTGATGCTAGTCTTTAAGCCAATATGGCGCTGCCTTAACACAACAAAGAGCTTTTTACGATGAAAATTCTTGTGAATAAATGCTTAAATCCCTGAATTCTTAATAGATATGAACGTAAAACAGTCTTGATTCTTGGTTAAAAGCAAAGAAACAGGCAGTTAGCATTTATTTTATGTAACTCTGTCAACTGTGATGCTAGTCTTTAAGCCAATGTGGCGCCGCCTTAACACGACAAAGAGCTTTTTACGATGAAAATTCTTGTGAATAAATGCTTAAATCCCTGAATTCTTTCTAGATATGAACGTAAAACAGTCTTGATTCTTGGTTAAAAGCAAAAAAATGGGCAGTTAGCATTTATTTTATGTAAATACTACGAAGTATGATGCCAATGCTGTAGTGGCTAACTTCTCCCATTGATTTTTTTCACAACGTTTCAAAATATATGCATGGTAAGAAAAATATGATAATTACCTTGAATCCTCGAACAAATCCCTCCTGAGACAAACCTTCCTGTTTGTATGCGGTTCAGCTTTCGTCCTTTTTAACCTAAATCCGGCGTTAGATCGCTGTGTGCGTGTGGTCGAGAACAACTCTTCTTGATGGTAGCTGTGGGCAGGCCCCCTGCAGTGTCAGCGCCCCGTGTCCCGTCAATATATTATGAAGTCTATGCTTTGATAATAAAGTCATTAGTAAAGTAACTAGATTACTGTTTTTAGGCCTAATCAGTAATTAAATTACAGTGGGGCAAATAAGTATTTAATCAACCAATTGTTCAAGTTCTCCTACTTGAAAAGATTAGAGAGGCCTGTAATTGTCAACATGGGTAAACCTCAACCATGAGAGACAGAATTTGGAAAAAAAAACAGAAAATCACATTTTTTGGTTTTTAAAGAATTTATTTTCAAATTAGAGTGGAAAATAAGTATATGGTCACCTACCAACATGCAGGATTTCTGGTTGTCAAAGAGGTCTAACTTCTTCTAACGAGGTCTAACGAGGCTCCACTCGTTACCTGTATTAATGGCACCTGTTTTATTTCATTATCGATATAAAAGACACCTGTCCACAACTCAGTCAGTCACACTCCAAACTCCACTATGCCAAGACCAAAGAGCTGTCGAAGGAGACCAGAGACAAAATTCGAGACCTGCACCAGGCTGGGAAGACTGAATCTGCAATAGGTAAAACACTTGGTGAAAAGAAATCAACTTTGGGAGCAATTATTAGAAAATGGAAGACATACAAGACCACTGATAATCTCTCTCGATCTGGGGTTCCATGCAAGATCTCACCCCGTGGCGTCAAAATGATAACAAGAATGGTGAGCAAAAATCCCAGAACCACACGGGGGGACCTTGTGAATGACCTACAGAGAGCTGGGACCACAGTAACAAAGGCTACTATCAGTAACGCAATGCGCCGCAAGGGAGTCAAATCCTGCACTGCCAGACGTGTCCCCCTGCTGGAGAAAGCACACGTCCAGGCCCGTCTGCAGTTTGCTAGAGAGCATTTGGATGATCCAGAAGAGGACTGGGAGAATGTGTTATGGTCAGATGAAACCAAAATAGAACTTTTTGGTAGAAACACAGGTTCTCGTGTTTGGAGGAGAAAGAATACTGAATTGCATCCGAAGAACACCATACCCACTGTGAAACATGGGGGTGGAAACATCATGCTTTGGGCTGTTTTTTTGCAAAGGGACCAGGACGACTGATCTGTGTAAAGGAAAAAATGAATGGGGCCATGTATCGAAAGATTTTGAGTGGAAGTTTCCTTCCATCAGCAAGGGCATTGAAGATGAGACGTGGCTGGGTCTTTTAGCATGACAATGATCCCAAACACACAGCCAGGGCAACAAAGGAGTGGCTTCGTAAGAAGCATTTCAAGATCCTGGAGTGGCCTAACCAGTATCCCCATAGAAAATCTGTGGATGGAGTTGAAAGTCCGTGTTGCCCAATGACAGCCCCAAAACATCACTGCTCTAGAGGAGATCTGCATGGAGGAATGGGCCAAAATACCAGCAACAGTGTGTGAAAAGCTTGTGAAGAGTTACAGAAAACGTTTGGCCTCCGTTATTGCCAACGAAGGGTACGTAACAAAGTATTGAGATGAACTTTTTGGTTTTGACTAAATATTTATATTCCACCATGATTTGCAAATAAATTCTTTAAAATCAAACAATGAGACTTTCCATTTTTTTTCCCACTTTCTGTCTCTCATGGTTGAGGTTTACCCATGTTGACAATGACGAGCCTCTCTAATATTTTCAAGTGAGAGAACTTGCACAATTAGTGGTTGACTAAATAGTTATTTGCCCCACTGTACTTTTTTTAAGTAATCTGTGACAACTCTGGTGACGGTGTAGTTGGCAGCGCTGAGGCGACCCATCCAGGTTGTCAGCTGTTTATCTAAGCAGTTGTGAAAACGATTTTTTCATATCTCTCCAAATAAATAATGAATAAAAAATCGCACATGCTACAGATTTTTTCCCGTTGCTTCGAGACGTCACTTTCCTTCAGGTAAACTAGGAGTAATCAGCTATCGACTAATAATTCTGTTTGGAAAGCCCCGCCTAACGCCATTTGATTGACAGATCATTCCATTCAGTCAAAGCAAAGGCAAAAGAAAGAGGCAAAGACAATTTGCCATTGTTTTTTCCGTTTGTGTTTTTGTCTGACAAAAATTGTCATTATTTTCTGTTTGGGATTTTAATTGACAAAAAGTAAAAGTCATTGACAAAATATAATTTTCATTTCTTTTTAATTTTGGCACTTCTGCGATTCCATTCTTATGTGTACACTGGAATTATCGGAAAAATTAGCCTTCGATGTCATTTTGACCAAACGTCCTCTTATGCCCGGACAAGTCCTACTTTCACGTCGTATCCTCGTCGTCCGGGCGGGTTTTATAAATTCATAAAAATGTCCGGTTTTTATGATTTTTCACAGGACCAATTTGAAGAGAATCCCTCCGGCCGCTGGGTGGCAGCGCCTGCCTGCGATGACATGGCTCCGAGTAGTAGGGAGGGAAGGAGTAGTTCTTCTTGTTTTTGTTGGCAGTTTACCCCTATCATGAGGCATTACCGCCATCTACTGGGTTGACGATTTGGCCACAACGCCTGCCCAGTTGTTAAGTTTTTTACGATAAATACGTATATAATGGCAACTGTTGACTTCTGTAGGAGCTTTGACTGTAAAATCCCGTTTGGTGTCGCATCGTTGCGCTGCCGATGATTGTAAACTTTTATAACAAAGTTTGATTTTTGCCTCAGCTAGCTATCAGTAAGCTAAACTACGCTAGGCATTATGGGAAACGTAGTTCTTGATCTACGTTTGGAAACATGCTGGTTGAATAGTTTGACAGTTTATTTCGGTTATTGTTTGTATGCAATCTAGAACATTGAATGCGAATATCAATTGAATGTAGTATTGTATTGTATTGTATTGTATTGTTAGTAATTCATAAAAATGTTTAGTTGGCACATAGCCTACTGTGTGTATGTGTATTGACTGGACTACATTTCCATGGGTCTGCATTATAGTCACTTTTTATTTTTTTTTCAAACTGCATTTTTCCATCCAGAGTGAGGGGGCACACTTTAAATATATTAAAGTGATATAGGCATCTTTGAGTGAACTTGGAGTAAAATTCAAGTATCTTGAGGCCGGGCTGAGTGTCCTCTTTTTTGGAAATCAAAATATCGTCACCCTATCCATGATCAACATGAAAATTTGCGAAAATGCTAATTAATACCAAAACACACAAAAAAGTTTCAACAATGCATGTTCTAAATTGAACAGGAAATCTGCCATTTTGGTTTGAAGCAGCCATTTTACTTTGAACTCCTTGAAGTCGAGTTTTCCCAAATGGGAAGCAGGTACGGACGCCGCTCCATTGTGGATTTGCCATGAAATGAACGACTTTGCCTTTATCGCCACTCGCAGCTTTAATCTTTTTTTCTTCTTTCGGCGCCGGCCGAGTCTGCCGCCGTCGCGTAGTCATTCTGTGATTTTCGTGTTTGCATCTGTGATGTTGTTGTGCTGCCTTTTGATGTCTACTGGAGTTTATCTGCTGACTTCCTGCACTTATGTGTGGACGCGTGTGTGTGTTTGTTGGAAGACAGAAAGACACGCCGGCTGTCTCTGACCTCTTTGTTGGATCAAAGTGATTTCAATCTAATGTTTTAGGATTCATTTTGGCTTTGAAGAACATGAGGAGGCGCAAACAGCACTAACTAATGAAGCTACTGAATGAGTTTGGATTAGAAAGAATCTCTGGGAAGATGGATTTTAAGTTTTAACTCCTTCATGCCTTAATATACACTTTACAAAATGCATAAGCAGTGGAGGAATAATTAATCTAAAAATTATATCTTGAAAATTACATTGAAAAATGCAGTGAAAAATAAAAATCATAAAAAAATGGGGAAATATAGACAAATTAATTCTGAAAATTAGAAATTATTAAATCATTTTTGGAAAAATAATAATTGTAGGAATTTATCAATAAATTATCCCTTTTATTTATCATATTTTCCGCCCCAAAAATGATTATTATTTTTTATTATTACTAATTATTAACCTTTTATTTTTAATCAATTTTCTATACCGTCTTAATTTACGTTCTTTTTTTTAGTCATTTTGTAATTTAGGATTTTTTTGTTGTTCCGCCCTAAATTTTCTATATTCAGATTATATATATATATATATATATATATATATATATATATATATATATATATATATATATATATTTGGGCTGTCAAACGATTAAAATTTTTAATCGAGTTAATCACAGCTTAAAAATTAATTAATCGAAATTAATCGCAATTCAAACTATCTATAAAATATGGCATTTTTTTCTGTAAATTATTGTCAGAATGGAAAGATAAGACACAAGATGGATATATTTATTTATATAGTTTTATATTAAAACCCCTCTTAATGTTTTCATTTTAATACAATTTATAAAATTTTCAATCAAAAAATAACCTAGTAGCTCGCCTTTTCGTTTGAATAAAATTTGTAAAATTTTCAATCAAAAAATAACCTAGTAGCTCACCATTGTTAATGTCAATAATTACACAGTGCTCATAGTGCTTAAACCCATAAAATCAGTCACACCCAAGCGCCAGCAGAGGGCGAAAAAAAAACACCAAAAAACACAAATAACAAGTGCACATGACACTGTGCTGTCATTTTAATCTGTTTGAGCGGGGCATGTGCGTTAATTGCATCAAACATTTTAACGTGATTAATTTAAAAAATTAATTACCGCCCGTTAACGCGATAATTTTGACAGCCCTAATTTTTATTTACATCTGTAGCGCTGCAATGCATGCTAGGAGGCATGTTGGACAACAACAGTGTTGACAGTAGGGGGCAGCAGAGGTTGATTGTCTTCCCCTAAGGAGCAGAGATGGCCAAATGAAGCTTCTTGAAGCAATGAAGCTTCATTTGGAAATGAATGGTGGTTCATTTAGTCTTATGACAGTCGTATGATGCCGCTGTCAAATAAAGTGTTACCGGTTAAAATCTTTAGGCGTAAATATCCCATAATACAGTGAGGACAGCTGCAGTTTATAGTCCAGTGCGGCCTGTTATGAACAAATGTCATTTTCATATACTGCATATATATAACAACAAATCACTCCTGTAAAATGACATTGTAATATATATGTGGGTGTGGGTGAGGTGGGGGGGTGCGTGTGTACGCGTAGAAGATTTAGGATTAAAAGACGCCACACGTCGCAGCTCAATCATCTACAAGAGTTTGGATGGAGAGAGCAAAGGCGCTAAGGAGAGTGCGACCACAGTGACAGCGGTGCACACAAAAAAAAAAAAAAAGAAGTAGAAGCGGGATTGATGAGCTAAATTTAGAATCCCACTTTAAGCTTGGAAGTTGGAACATTTCTAATACATTTTGCTGTCACCTTAAAACTAGGCTTGTCAAAAGTATCCGTAATGAAATGTTGTATTTAAAAAAAAAAATTGTTGTCAAATTGTGCTACTCTTGATAGTAATGGAGGACATTTTTGCATGTTAACTCATTGGCTGTCTCTGACGGCTCAAGAAGTCCAAAACATTTGGACTGGGACAGGCGAATGAACCTCTTAGTCCAAATGGAATGGACATCTAGCTCCGTCAATGGCACTGAAAGATGAGCATTCATAGCCAGTCCTCCCAGTTGAAATAAACTGGATGTCTATCGTTGTCAATGACAGGCAATGACTTCATTTTAGGTCACTGTCTTGTTGATTTTAAGGTCACTTCCTGCTGATTTGGGATCACTTCTGTTCTACTTTAGGGCATCCCATGGTTACTTTCCATATGCGGAGTTTAAGGGGGGGCAGCGGGGTAAGCCTGAACGATATATCGTTTAAATATCGCCATTGTGATGTGCGCGTGCGCGATAGTCCCATCGCAAGCATGTGCGATAGTTTGTTTGTTTTTAATCCATATACGCCTTGCTTTCTACTCTGCGCACAGCCTCACACCCTCCCTCTCCCAGCCCTTTGTTCCTCTCAGTCACTGCGGCACTTGCTTATGTTAACGATGGCTTTGATCTGGCCAAAGAAGCAGACTTCACACGGGCATCAGTCAATCATCGTTTAACTTGTTAAACAGTTTCTGCAAGGAAGCCGCGCTGGAATGAATGTGTGTGTGTGGAGACGTTGGAGACATATAAATGCCAGAAGTGATCATGAGGAGTTTGAAATTTCTACATGTCACTCCAACTGTCACAGCTAAGGTAGATAACAGCTAAGGTAGATAAACAGAAGCATTTAATAAAGCCAAACATTTATCTACTACAGTACTTTATTTTTGTTCAAAAATGACAGTTATGTTTAAAACTGATCATAACTTTGACATATGAAGTGCTTAAAAACCATTTTATAAACATTTTTTAAATCACTTTGGGGGAAAAAGTGAGAAAAAACAGGTCTTATATGTATCTCTTTCCAATGCTAAATCTGAATAAATACATTGAACACAAAAAACACACACACAAAAAAAAAATTGGGGGGGTGCGCTATTTCGCGGTTTTTCACTTATCGCGGCAGGTTCTGGTCCCCATTAACCACGAAAAACGAGGGATCACTGTACACTGTGGTGATGGTGAGTCATCCAAAGTCTTTCCAAACAGCTATTCAAGTCATCAAGTGAAAATTTCTTTTAAAAAAAAAAAAAAAAAAAAAAAAATTTTTAAATATCGCAATATAATATCGCAATATATCGCAAACCCCCAAAAAATCGCAACAATAGTTTTTCCAATATGGTTCAGGCCTACCGCGGGGGCATCCCCCCACCTGGTGGCCGAAAAGTGTCATTGCATGTGATTAACTTTCCTATATATGATTTTAAAAGTTTTCCGGTAAAATAAAAAAAAAAAAAATTTTATAATGGGTCAAAATTATTTTTCGCACAGATCATGTGACTAGCACCTTAGAGACATTCATTTGCTTTGCTTAGCCAAAACCACCTGAGGACAGAAGAAACGATGGATATACGTAGTTTTTTTTTTTTCAAACCTAAGCTTTCAAAAGGGACAACAAGTACTGTGCGAGAACCAAGGATTGAAGATGTGGACCATGAAACACAAGAGAGCACCGCCAAAATGGTGAGCGGAGTTTCAATTTGCCCAACTAAAGACGCTAATTGTACAACAGAGCCACCACCGGTGTTCTGATAAATTTTGCACCCTTATAATATTTTGCTCCCAAAGCTGTTGTGGTGGTGAATAACATCCAGCTGTACTCTCAATGTTATCCACAGGTGCTAAATAAACAAGTAGTATCGTAAACATACATGTTCAACACGAATATGGCGTAAATTAATGCTTAACGACATCCAAAGACTTAAACAGTGAGAGCAGCGTGCAAGTGTTGTGTGCAGCTAACATGGCAGGATGTGTCCGAGGAGAGCTTTTCTACATGTCCGTCCATGATCAAACTGATCATGCCGATTCAGCGCTGATTTTTACTCTACTTAAACACCAGAACAAAGTGCAATTTTTTGGTCGGGAATATTTCATGCTTTTATTGGTTATTTTTATGTTAATGTGTTTTGAGAAATGAGCACTTTACATTATCGTTTTTGAAGTTGCGTTTGGTCAGTTATCAAACAGCCAAAAATAGCAAAGAGGGCGTGCCATAACTCATGATTTGATTTCGATGGATTAAGTTTCATCCAATCATCTCCCAGAAATGGCAATTGCAACTAAATTCAGTGTATTTATTGGTTTAGAGATGCCAATCTGTTATGTCCTTCAGCAGCATGCTTAGGTCTGAAGGGGTTAAATAATGACCACCAATAGGTAAACACTGATAGAGTTCATTTTAAAAATTAAACTTTTTTTTTTTTCATTTTTTCATTTTTATTTATTTATTTAGTACCGAAAATGGTATCAAGTATTTTTGAGTATCAATATAGAGTTGAAAATATTGCTTTTATGACTATAGTACTTAAAAACCCCTTGGTGCCTTAAATTACAAATATATGTTAAAAAAAAAAAAAAAAAAACTATTGGAAAATATATGAGTTAATAAAAATTATATATATATATATATATATATATATATATATATATATATATATATATATATATATATATATATATATATATATTAGGGCTGTCAAACGATTAAAATTTTTATCGCGTTAACGCGCGGTAATTAATTTTTTAAATTAATCCCGTTAAAATATTTGACGCAATTAACGCACATGTCCCGCTCAGGGTTAGGGTTTAAAAAATTAAAATTAATTAATTAAAAAATTAATTACCGCGCGTTTTTACCGCGTAATTTATATATATATATATATATATATATATATATATATATATATATATATATATATATATATATTAGGGCTGTCAAAATGATCGCGTTAACGCGTGGTACTTAAGTTTTTTAAATTAATCACATTAAAATATTTGACGCAATTAACGCACATGTCCCGCTCAGACAGTATTCTGCCTTTTGGTAAGTTTTACAGCAAGGTTTTTTGTGCTGTCTAACAGCGAATTCTTGTGGTCGCTTTGCGACATGGTTTATTGCTTTTTTGCCAGTTCAATATGGCTGCACGACGTCTCGGGCTGACGCCTACGTTGTAATGTTGTGCTTATATGATCCTTGGACAAGATTTGTCCGTAAGTATGGTTGTTGTAAAGAATGTACATATTATGTTAGTAAGCGAAATGTTATATTTTTTGTATGAGACGCTTTTTGTTTATGTTTAGTGAACCTGTATAGCGTGCTAAGCTAACGTTGTTGCTAATGCAATGCTTGTGTACTTTTTTTTGTAGTTTCACTACGGTCTAAAGAGGACAGTGGTTTGAGGCCATTTTATTAATAAATCAGATGAAAAAGGAAGAAGTCTGATTGTTAAGGCGTCGTTCACTAGCTGTCTAGCTTTGGAAAAAGTAGACGCTTCGGAGTGAGGAAAGCATAGACAGATTTAATTGACAGTAGAGTGAAATGCCCACTACAGTCCTTATGTACCGTATGTTGAATGTATATATCCATCTTGTGTCTTATCTTTCCATTCCAACAAATTATTTTACAGAATATATATAATTTACAGAAAAATATGGCATATTTTATAAATGGTTTGAATTGCGATTAATTGTGATTAACTACGATTAATTAATTTTTAAGCTGTCAAACGATTAAAATTTTTAATTGAGTTAATTACAGCTTAAAAATTAATTAATCGTAGTTAATCACAATTAATCGCAATTCAAACCATCTATAAAATATGCCTTTTTTTTTTTAATTTAAATTGTTAAATTTATTAGGATCATGGAAGCTTCCACTTGGGAAAAATATATACATACAGTATATCCTGTATATACATAATATAATAAAAATATACAGTACTGTGCAAAAGTTTTAGGCAGGTGTCCTGCCTAAAACTTTTGCACAGTACTGTATATATATATATATATATATATATATATATATATATACATACAGTATATATTTGTCTTATTGTATACTTTAAAAAAAAAATTCATCCATGATCATATTTTAAATTTATGTTTTTTTTTCCATTTAAATGTAATTGTTATATTTACATATGTAAATTTAATACAGTACAATCACTGTATTTATGCGTATATTTTATTTACATTACTTAAAAAAAGGAAAAGAAAAATTTGAGCTTATTCTCTGTCAATATCTTTTATATTTGTATTTATTTTGTACATTTACATATATGTCTGTCAGTGTGTTTGTATGTGTGCAAATTTAGTATACATTTTTTGTGTGTATATTTTATACATTTTTTATTTTACATATTTTTATGGTATTCATGAATTTATATTGTATTTCGGATATAAATTTTATTTGTTAATGTATTTGAGTATACATAGTTTTTCCTAATTAAATTTGTAAATTTGAATATATTTAATTTCTTTTTCTTTTGTCTGTATTTTGTCTATTTTTTACATATATATGTAAATTTTAATATACATTCATTCTTTTGTGTTTATTTTATACACCTATTTCTTTTTATTCAACATATTTTTGTGTAAATATTAGTAATATTTCTATTTTATTTTATTATTATTATTTACTTTATCAATTTTAATATTATTACATTTTTATTGTCTATTTTATTTCTATATTTAGTGTGTGATTTTATTAGTACATTTTTATTGTTATGAATATATTCTAAATTTATTATCATTTTTTCAATTTTTAGTTTTATTTGTTTTATCAATGCATTTTAAAATCCTTTTAATAGTTTATTTACATTTTTTGTTTTGTTGATTTTTTTAAGGGTAATTCCATTTATTAATCATATTATTTGTATATTTGAATGTTTTACATGTACTGTAGTACTTACATATCCAGAAAATTCCAAAGCTTAAAACCCCAAAATGAAACAGCTGAAAAATGTCAACTTTCCTGGACTATTTAGTAATGCGGTTTGGCGGCTCCTTGACGGCCGCGTCTGCGTGATTGCGACTCTCGGCGGAGCCTCGGCAAATTGTCAATTTCCTTCGTCTCCCGGTGAAGTAGAACTCAAGATCGAGAGGACGCCATTCGCTTCCGAGCGTGGGCGTGAGAGGAGTACGCCGCGTTAGTCAGAGTACAGCGCCATCAAACATTCCTGGGGAAAAGTGCACCGCTCGCTCACAACTCCAATTTTCCATTTCAAATGCATACGTGGCGCTTCTTATACATCACACGAGTAACATATTGATCCTGTGGACAAACATCTGACTTGAATTAAACAAATAACTCGAGATTCAAATGTCCCAAGGCTCAAATGCCCAAAAATCTAATTTTCAAAACTCAAAGACCGCAAAAATTCAAACATGCCTAAAGTCAAATGTCCAAAAATGTCTACGCTTCTAAAGTCAAATATTTCAAAATTCAAAAGTCACAACTGTCAAACAGTGATCCCTCGCTACTTTCCTCTTCATCAGGCAGTGCACTGGAGTTGCTTATTAAAGTTAACGATGATTGACAGACGTTAAGGTTTGATCTTTCCAGAGATGCTTGGGAGCTGAAACATCAAAGCGCCGCATGTGTCAATCATAGTTTAACTTGTGAAACAGTTGCTGTGGCAACTCATTCTGTGTAAGTGAGCAGCTTGAGCAGATTTGAGTGGACTCACTCAATGAATAAAGCATTTTTCTACTTTATTCTTTTATAAAATAATTTGGAGGGGCAGTAACATGTTTTAAACAACATAATTACGTATTAAATTTGAAGTGCTTAAAAGCCATTTATTGAAAAAAAATATATAATATTTATATAATTTTTCAATATACACATTTTTAAAAAATATAATACACTTTGGGGGAAGTAAAAAATAAACGTCTTATATGTATCTCTTTCTAATGCTAAATGTGAATAAATACATTGATACCACACACACTTTTTTTTACTACTAATACAGCCTTATTACTGTGTTATTACAATGTAATAGCTGTGCCATTACTAAATACAAAGTAATCTGAGTCCAAACATAAGCACAGGTATGTGTAAAATTTTTTCGGGGGGTGTGGGCTGGTTTGGGGCGCTACTACGCGGTTTTTCACTTATCCCGGTGGGTTCTGGTCCCCATTAGCCGCGAAAAAAGCAAGATCACTGTATATCCAAAGTTCAAACGCCCCAAAACTGACTTTCCTCAAAAGTCAAATCCGTTTGTCAAAAATTGAAATGTTTCAAGTGTTAAATGCCCCAAATTCAACTGTTCCAAAGGTAAAAAATCTCAAAAATCAAAACTCCTCAACTGTCCCAAAAGTCAAACGTTCCAAATGTCAAACAAATCTAAAATTGAAACACTGCTCAAGTCAAAAGTACAAAAATATACTTTTTGTCAAAAAACTGAAATGCTTCAAATTGCCAAATACATCCAAAGTTTAAACACCCTAAAAATAACTTTTACCAAACTCAAACTTGATACTCCTCAAAAATCAAACTCCTGTGTTAAAAATTCAAATGTTTCAAGCGTGAAATGCGCCAAAATTCAACTGTTCCAAAAGTCTGAGATCAAAACTTCTCAAATGTCCCAAAAGTTAAACCAATCTAAAATTGAAACACCACTGAAGTCAAATATGCAGAAATTTAAACTCTTTTTTTTTTCGAATTGTCAAATGCATCCAAAGTTCAAACACCCCAAAATTAACTGTTACAAAATCAATACTCCTCAAAATTCAGTGACCAAAAATTCCTGTATCAAAAATTGAAATGTTACAAGCGTCAAATCCCCCCAAATTTTACTGTCCCAAAAGTAAAAAATCTCTAAAATTGAAACGACACTTTGTGTAATGACAATAAAGGCGTTCTATTCTGTCCTCAAACGTCCCACTAGTCAAATGTTCCAAAACTCAGACCTAAATTTTGCAACTCCTCAAAAGTCCATCCCTGCAAAATTTAAATGAGCATCACCAAAGGTCAGACGCCCCAGAAAACGAACACCCTAACACAATAAAACTCCACCACCTACGAAATGTAAACACTTCAAAAGTCAAACAGCCCGAATGCCTCATGGTACTGTTTCCTGCGGCGTCCATGTTGGCTGTTCTCAGCGGAGCGCATTTGTGCTCCGATGATTTATGAACATTCTTGCCTCTGGTTTTTATACACTCCCTCTGCATTAATTCCCTGAAGACTTCTTTTTTTTTTTGGTTTTGCTTCCAGTTGTCGCACTGGCAGATTTTCATTTCATTGTTAGCTTAGCATCACCAACTAGAAGCTGAAACCTTACAAAAGCAAATATTCTAAAAGTCCAACAATCTAAAAGAAGTGTCGCATACACAGGAGCAATATATAATTTATTAACAAACATGGACAGTGATCCCTCGCTACTGCTCGCTTCAAACGTTGTGCCCTCAGTCTATTGTGGAATTTAAAAAATGTTTTTATTAAATAAATAAATGCAGTATTTATGGAGCTGTCCTGATCCAATCACAGTCTCTCACTAGCCACGTTTACATGCTGACTTTTATTCATACCGATTCAAATCATTCCGAATGGAAATTTCAGATCAGCTGTTTACATGTCACTTCATCTATTCCGATCAAGCGTTTACATGTGTCTGCCTTTATTCCGAAAGGACGTTTGACAACTGCCGTCTGACATGCGCAGATTAATCAAAACAAAGCGTCACGTTGCAAAACATGGAGATCGATCGTCAGAGTGCTGCTGTTTTAACTTTAACCCACTTGTTGTGTTTGTGGGGTCGTATCCGCTTCTGCTGTTTTGCTCTTTTGCCTTGTAGTAGCCGATTGTCAGCGTTTTCCACCGGTTTCTAATCTGGTCAACGCTCCGATCTATTCCGGCTTCGTGTAACCTCTTGTGAACTTTTTTTAAATAGTTCACTGTTCCTCGTTTTACGCCTGTCTAAGCGAGCAATTATATTCAATTCTTTTAAAGTTTGAATTAAATACAATCTTTCCGCCGGACTCCAATTAGGTGCGCTGTGCTTGGAAGCCATGTTGCAAGTGACGTTACTTACGTCACCAAGTGACGTCACCACGTCAGTATGGAGCATGCGCAGAAAGAACGCAACCAGACACCATTCAGCTTCCCTGTTTACATGATATAATTTTACTTCTAATCGGTTTGGGGAAAGGAATATTCCACCCCTGTGAATCAGAATGAAATTCCATTCGGTTTGGGCCTGTTCATTCCGAATGAGGTGTTTATATGGAACACATTTATTCGGTTTGAACATCTAAACCGATTGTAATTGGAATATTTGGCTCCATGTAAACAAGGCTATTGTCGCTCCTGCCGCTTTTCTTGGTCAGGCAGTGCACTGGAGTTGCTTATAAAAGTTAACGATGATTGACAGACGTCAAGGTTTGATCTAGCCAGAGACGATTGAAGCCGAGACTTCAAAGCGCCGCATGTGTCAATCATCGTTTAACTTGTTGTTAACAAGTGAGCAGCTTGAGCGGATTTGAGTGGACACACTTAATGAAGCATTTAATAAATACTAGTATTTTTCTACTTTATTCTTGTATGCTTGTTTAAAAATAATTGAAGTGCTTAAAAACCATTTATACATATGTATATATATATATATATATATATATATATGGCGGAAAACACTCAGGTGACTTGAAGTTCCTCTTCGAGATCCCAAATTTCAAAATTGTCCAATATGCATGTGTGATACATCATTGGAAAGCTTAAAATCTCAATTTTCTGGGGGAAGAAAAATTTTGAAGAGGAGGGCATTTAGAATTTTTTTTTTTTTTTTTTTTTAAAACAGCAAAACCCTAACTGGAGGCGAGAGCATGAGAGAGCTTAATTAAAGACACCACGATTTTAACGACATATTATCGTGTACTTACCTCTTTTCAATCCAAAAAACTCCATGTATCATGTATCACAGTGTGTCAAGACACAGCTGTGAATGGCCACAGCTGGATTTTTGGGGTTTTTTACGGGTGAAACATGGTATTATAACAAGGGTCATGATGCAGAAATCGCAGACATCAAGGCATGGTCGAGATTTTCTTTTCCATATATTTACCCTTTAAAAATTTTTTTTTCAATTTTTTGTTGTTTGGATCGATTATTTATCGTCTAACATATTGGGGAACATGCGACCGTAACATAAAAAAATGCAATTAGGCGATAGTTATGAGGTAGATATCCGTGACGTTTTTACGGACACAATTTTTTTCATTGTGACGTAATTTGTTTAAAAGTTTAAAATATGCGAGTGAATAATATTTTAAAGTCGTTTTTTATTTTTAACTAAAGATTTGACATCAATTTATGACTCTAAGCTAAAAACGACAAACATTTCGAATAATAAATATAATTACTGAGCTTCTTTTTATGGCTGGGTCGAAACAAAAGCGGTTGTGCGACGTCTGTAATAAACGGGGGTTTCCAGGGTAAAATAGACAAATTAAAAATTGTTCGGGGGCTTAATGCGCCATGAAGCTTCCATTGCAGCATATATATATATATATATATATATAGACGTACATACATTTATATATATATATATATATATATATATATATATATATATATATATATTGCGGTTTAATTGCGTTAATTACAGCTTAAAAATTCATTAATCGTAATTAATCACAATTCAAACCATCTATAAAATATGCCATATTTTTATGTAAATTATTGTTGGAATGGAAAGATAAGACACAAGATGTATATATACATTCAACATACGGTACATAAGTACTGTATTTGTTGATTATAACAATAAATCAACAACATGGCATTAACATTATTAACATTCTGTTAAAGCGATCCATGGATAGAAAGACTTGTAGTTCTTAAAAGATAAATGTTAGTACAAGTTATAGAAATTTTGTATGAAAACCCCTCTTAATGTTTTCGTTTTAATAAAATTTGTAAAATTTTGAATCAAAAATAAACTAGTAGCCCGCCATTGTTAATGTCAATAATTACACAATGCTCATGGGTGCTTAAACCCATAAAATCAGTCGATGGCACAAACACAAATGAATGATTTTTCTCTTTACAAAAACAGTGAAATTTTTTAAAATTCAATTCGAGGTAAAAAATGAAGACGATTCTCCTTTGGTGTCTTCAAATAGGTAAGACATGCATGCATTGTAGCCGCCGTGCAGAGTGCTATTGGATATTCGTGTGCAATTTATTTAAAAGGGGCTGTTAAACTGAGGCTTATTGACCAGTTTAGTTTTCAAATGTGTTCGTGTCTCATTGCGCCATCTAGTTGCGGGGATTTGCTTTATAATACATTGGCGCTTTTATTTCCAATACAAAATCTCCAACACACACTGTAGGTGAAATAGAACGCTGTCTTTGTAGTAGCCTAGTATCCGTGCGTAAACTATCCGGCATGCATGTACAGTATACTGCCTTTGTGCACGCTTTGTATGGAAATAATGCGCGAGCATGACAAATTTGGTCTGAAACGGCTGTTTTTGGATGGGGAAAAACTAAAAAAGATCCTCAGCACCCCTGCTGTGAGTGACTTCCAATGCCCCTGGACGTGTTTGAGCCCGATTTCCGATCACGTGATCGTGTCGGGGAAGTAGAGCCTACCCAAAACCAACAGAAAGTAACCTGAAAATGCCCCAAAATAAACACAAAGTAACTCCAAATCAGGAAGTGACCTGGTATTACCAAAAAGTCAACTGGAAGTGACCTAAAATTGCCCCCAAATAGCTTTATTCAACATTATTTCACATCATTCTACACGCTTGCAGTCTACCGACCAGCATGAATTTCTCCCCAAATTGCATTTTCTAGTTTTTTTTTTTTTTTTTTTATCACCTGGAGAACTTTGGCAGGCCGGATTAAATAACTGTACTTGTTAAACTTGACAGTCTGCTCAGTACAATTTCTTTATTTAACGTTGAAAAAGTTCCCAAACATGGTGAAAAAGTTAACCTCGTGTTTCATACGACGACCACCTTGTTGTTGTTGTTGTTGCTGCTGCTGTTGTCATAGTTACGTGAGAGCTCGGTCGCCCTTTTGGAGGACCCCGCTGAATGGTGTCACTACTCGGAGGAGGGGGGGTTACGTGCGATGAAACGGCGAAAGCAGGGGGGGAGAGGAGGCGGCGGTTTCAGTTCACGCCACTTCCCACACGCGCCGAGCGGGCGAAAAGCATCTGGTGAGAGAGGGAGGAGAGAAAGAGAGAGAGGGAGAAGTAGAAGGATGCTGGAGTCTCTGGCTTGCTCTTTTTGGCCATGTGACTTGCGTGGGGAGCTGCTCGCGCTATGGCTCGCTAGAAAAGAACAACGGGAAGAAGTCGGGATGTTCTCGGTGTCGCTCAAGTGCCGCTTGGGGGTCATCAGGCGCCATATCAAGGGTACGACAAGTCTGTTTTTGTGTGTGTATGTTAGCGTGTTTGTGTTTGTTAGCAAAGCATCAGGTGGCGTTCATGCAAAGTTTCTGTACCTTCAACTCATCGGGTGCCATTGATAGATGAACCAGACTTGCTTTAAAAATATCCTGTTTTTACACTCACTGTCTCAAATTAACACTGTTAATGCACAAACTAAGGAAACACATTAGCAACCTTCCTACTGTTCATTTGGCTTTAATCTTATTTCATAAACTAACATTATCGGATATTGCTCGGAAGAGACATTCAATCCATTTGGTCTGGTATAATTCAATCGCATGTGTTGGTATTGTCTTAAATTGGCTTATTTCCCAATGGAGTTTGGTTAGGGTGCATGGTTTTCCCACCGTGTATTATTTATAACTCACTGGCTGTCATTGACAGTGATAGACGTCCTATCTGTTTGGACTGGGAGGTCTGGCAGCGATAATAACATGAATATTGTTTTGTTACTGCATTTGACTTTGATAGATGTCCAATCCAATCTGACATCAAAAGGGGTTGGACTCATAATTTTTATAGTTGAATCGTGACAACACAGTAATTACATTGTAATGACATAGTAATAACAGTAGTAAATATATTAATAATGTGTTTGTTTCTTGAACAAGTGTTCGTCTACAATGTTAGTGTGTGTGTGGGTGGGTGTGCAGCTGGAGGCTTGTTCTGCTAACCTTGCTAGTGTGTGTCTTATGTGTGTGTTTGTAGTAAACCGCCTCCTACTGCTCTTGCATTCAAGATGATTTTTCTCTTTTCATTGTTTTTGAGGGATTTGATACAGACAAGAAAAGTGAATTATTTGAAATTAAAAGTATTCAAAGTAAAAAAAAAAAAAAAAAGTCATGAGCAAAATCATGCAGGAAGTTGAGGATATTGCTTTGAAAATTTGACTCAAGTCAAAAGATAGTAAAACACAAGAATAAATATTTATTAAAAATAAATAAAAAAAAAACGGAATAAAATAAAAGACAGTCATTAAAAAAATAAAATAACATTTTTAAATAAGTAATTATTCCAAATAAAAATAAATGATTACATCCCCAGATCTAAACCCCATGAATAAAGTCTGCGGGAAGAAAAAAAAAATTAAAATTAACAAACAAATATACAAATAAATAAATAGCAGAGGATGGCTGATAATGTTCATAAATATGATAATAATAATAATAATTATTATTATTATAAATAAATATAAATCAATCACGACATCCCTGGATTCAACCCAAAGGCAATGAAAAACAAAATAAAATCCATTAAAAAAAAAGATAGCTACATAAATAAATAAATAATAAATAACAAAAGAGAACAATTTGAAATAATCAAATATTAGAAATAAAAATGAATGATAACAACTGAGTTTAATTTATGAATTCCTTGAATTAATTAAACTTATTTAAAGAGCACGAAAAAAAAAAAAACTTAGATAAGACCCTTCTTATCTAAAAGACAAACAAAAATAAAAATAAAATCGCTACGACTAAAACTAAATCCTGTGATCCTCACAAGGATCACAGGAAACATATGCTCAGGTACATGTCAAATAAATAAGGAGAAAAGGCAAACCTTCAGGCTGTTGACATTCAAGGTTAACTACTTTCTTATTACTATGTTATTACAACATAATTGCTGTGCTATTACTAAATACAAGCACAAACACAAGCACAGCTACATGTAAAAAAAAAAAAAAAAAAGCCAAATTCTCTGGCTGTTGGCATCCAATTTTAACAAACACGTTATTACTATGTTATTACAATGTCACTACAGGTTAATTACTAAATAATTAGACATATAAAAATGAGACATAATAACAACAATATTAAATCAAGAAATATTCAAAATAAAAATGACGGAACAGAATGATTGACTCGACTCATTCCTGCCTCCTTGATCATGATATTGGGATTTCTAGTCGTGTAAGCAAGTACTGGTAGTGGACTTCTTCCTTCCTTCCTTCCTATTTGCTCCAAGTTTGCCACCAAAGTGCAGCGGAAGCATTAACGAGCTCCCGGGTGGTTTTCAGGTGCGAGCAGTCCTCGGGTCATCAGCGCGTCACTCATCTTAATGAGGCAGGCCACCGTTGCGCTTCCTCAGCTCGGTTTAGCTCAGCCGCCAATTAACTTTGTCCGGATCAGTGTTGACAGGAAGTTTTTACAAGCTGACGGCTCAAAGTAGCAAATTTGGAAAAATGCTCCTCTTACGTACTGCTTTCATCACCACTCTTTTTTTTTTTTTAATGCCAGTTCCAAACCGCGGATTGACACACCACCCAGAATCGTGGAAGCATCGTAATATGCTTCAACAGGAGGGCGAATGATAGTCAATAAAAAGTTTTCAAAACTGTTGGCCTCAAAACAGTCCAAGTCCTTTTTTTCAGCCTCCTCGTGACATAAAAATAAATAAATAAATAAAAAAAAATTCCCTTAAAAAAAAAAAAGTTGGGAAATATACATTTTACCTTTTAATGTATTTTTATTGTATTAATTTACATATATATTTAATTTTTTTATGATTATTTCATTTTTATGTATTTATTTTTAATTTAAAAAATATTTTTATATATTTATTTATTCTTTCTGTCAGTTCTGGGACAATTCAGTCACTTCCTGTTCATTTTGGGACATTCCCGGGTCACTTCCTGTTTATTGTCTTTTGCTATAGGCAATAAAAAAGATACATGAATTTCTTAAGTGTATGTTTTAACAAATTAATTGTTTTTAATTTTAATTTTTAATTTTTTCTTAATTAAAAAAATAATCAATAAATGATTTTAAATAATATAAATAGATTAATTCAAGGATTCATTTTGGAATAATAATAAAAAAAATCTGAATTAAAAAAAAAAGCCATGATTTATTTTGAAAAAAAAAAAAAAAACAACATAAAAAATTCTAAATAAGATAAAACTTTAAAAAAAGTAAACAAAAAAAATAATTAAAACAAATTGTAATAACTTGAAAAAAAGAAAAAGATACAAACTAGAATAATTAACCTCATGTGACCTCGCATTGCCTAATTCTTTGTCTGCCATTGACGGCAATAGACGTCCAATCCATTCAATCGCTTTTCAATATCAAATTCCCCTCTTTTACTAACTACAACAACACATACCCTGCGACCTAACCTGGCATTGAATGAGTTAAGCTAACACTAACTTGTAGTTCAGCTAACTTGTAGTGACCGCTGTCCCTGAAAGGGTTAAATACAGAAACAGAGCATTTTACTGTTAATACACGATACAATTTTAAGCTCTCATGGCGAATTTCTACCATAGCAAGTTTCATTTCTAGGGAGGAAGTTAACGTTTCTTTTCATCAGTTGAGCGTGCGTGTCTTTGATGAATGTTTTATCCCGTCAAAGCAGATTTGTGACACATTGGGAGCAGCGACAAGCCGCCATAATCATGAGGGGCGGAAGGTGAGCGATGCATTTTCATAATGAATGATGACAAAAAACACAAACTGAGGAAGGATGATGAAAGAGGGTCATGAACGGTGGGTGCCATTGACGGTGATTGGCGTCTAATTAGTTTGGAATGAAAGGCAGGGATTAGTTTGGATGTTACTGGGCAAATTATTAGTATGATGATTTATAAGAAAAGAAAAAAACTTAGTTATTCATTCTTTAGTCACTTTTTTGTTGTGTTATTGTTGTTTTTCCTCCATTTTCATTTTCTTCCCATCTGTTTTTTATTTTAAACTGACTTTACCAAAACTTTCTTGTTGTTTTGCAATCATGTGCTAACATTTCACGTCACTGAAATCATTTATCACTAATATTAATTTGATTTAACTCTCATTTAGTTTTTTTTTGTTCTTATTGCGATGTTGATTTTTTTTTATAAACACATTTTAATAATTATCAGTATCTAATCATCATTTTTAATTAGTAATATTTTTATTATAATATTGTCTTTTATTAATTTTTCTGTACATATTTAATTAGATTTTTTTATTTTATTTTTAGAAATTAAATCAACATGGTCAAAAATATTTATTCCAAATGAATGAATATCCCCAAAAAAATGAATTTAAATTATCAAAAAAATATATTATAAATCTACACATATACTAGAACATATAAAGTACATGTAAAAGCTTTTTTATTTTGAACTTTCACTTGTTGTTTTAGTATTCATATGTTAAAATTTTGACAAGAATAATGATGCTTTGTATTCATTTTTCTGTATACGTTTAATATGATTTTTTTAATACGTTTTTTTTTTTTTTTAATTGGAAATCAACATGGTAAAAAATATTTAAACCAAATTGAGTAAATTTCCTGAAATTAATTTGGATAAAGGATCGTTCATTCGTCCCTCCCAGTCAAAAAATAAATTGAACGTCTAGTACTGTTGATGGCAACCAATGGTTTAACAAAGAAGTGACACGAACACACCCCAAAGTTAATCGGCACTAACCAAAAATCAAAGCATTTTATAGTATTTTCTACTCGCTTTTAAATAGTTTTCAGCAAAAGTTCTTTTTCCACGTTTGTACTTAACTTTTCTCGCAATTTTTCCCACTTTATCTCCCGAGCCAAGAAAACAAATACAAGCCGTCATTGAAACGAGCATGAAACGACAGTGCCATTTTCTCCTCCATCACACGATGTCACTTTCAGTCTTACCAAAACATTTTCCCTCATTTTCATACCCGACTTGGAAACTTCTTCTTTCTGGGACATTTTTTTTTTTATATATATATTTTAGTCGCTCGCTTCAGATGTGACTGCGCTTTTATTTTCACCTCCTCGTCACCCGCATCACCACCACCACCACCACCACCACACTGAAGGCAGAGTATAAAACAAACTCTTGTTTTTTTTTTTTTTTTAGGGCCTTAAAAGTGTCGCCCGCCTGCGTTGACAGCATGGAGGAGGAATACGAGTTATATTCTTATTTGCCATCCCCTTGTCATGCTACACCTAAAATTAAATCCTGTGATCCTTGCGAGGATCACAGGAAACATATGCTCAGGTACATGGCAAACAAATAAGGAGAAAAGGCAAACCCTCAGGCTGTTGACATCCAAGTTTAACTACTGCCTTGTAATTATGTTATTACAATGTAATTACTGTGTTATTACTCAATATATAGCAACCTGAGTTAGGCCTGAACGATATTGGAAAAAACTATTGCTGCGATTTTTTGGGGGTTTGCGATATATTGCGATATTGCAATATTAAAAAGAAATATATATATATATATTTTTAAAAAGACATTTTACTAGATGACTTGAATAGCTGTTTGGAAAGACTTTGGATGACTCATCGTGACCACAGTGTACAGTATTCCATCGTTTTTCGTGGTTAATAGGGACCAGAACCCGCCGCGATAAGTGAAAAACCGCGAAAAGTAGCGCATGGAGTGACATTTACAAATTTCAAACTCCTCATAATCACTTCTGGCGTTTATTTTATATTTCTCGAACGTCTCCACATGCTCCCCCCACAGACACACACATTCCTTCCAGCCCACGCTTCTTTGCAGAAACTGTTTAACAAGTTAAACGATGATTGACAGATTGCTGCCCGGCTTCTTTGACCAGATCAAAGCCATCGTTAACTTTAATAAGCAAGTGCCGCAGTGACTGAGAGCTGGGAAAGGGGGTGAGAGAGGCTGTGCGAGCGAATGAAGCAGATCAAAGGTTTGTGGATTGGAAAAATTTATCGCACGTCCTTGCGATGGGACTATCGCGCATGCGCACATCGCGATGGCGATGTTTAAACGATATATCGTTCAGGCTTAACCTGAGTCCAAACATAAGCACAGGTACATGTCAAAACAAAAAGAAGTGCCAAATTCTCTGGCTGTTGGCATCCATATTTAACTATCACGTTATTACTATGTCATTACAATGAATTTACTGTATAATTACTCAATAATTATACATTTACGTCCAAAGATGCATGGGTACATGGCAAAAAAATAAGTTGAAATGTCAAACCCTCTGGCTGTTGGCATCCAATTTCAACCACATCGCTATTAGTATGTTATTACAATTGATTGATTGATTGATTAATTTATTTCGAGCAGTAATAACAAAAACAGCAAGAATAGGGGAAAACAATAACAATAGTACATGTAGATTTTAACAAAAATTAATGTAGCAATGTAATTACTGTATTAATACTAGATATTTGATATTTGAGTTCAAACATATGTACAGGTACATGACAAAAAAAGTAAGGAATATTGCCAAACTGGCTATTTACATCCAATTTTAACTATTTTTTTTTTTTTTTTTTTTAACAGTTATGAAAATATAATTACTGTGTTATTACCAAATATTTATACAGCTATCTAAATCTAATCCTCCATACCAACCAATGCAAATTCACCTTTTTCCTTCTAGTCCGCACTCTAGCAACTGACAACCTGCCCGTCATTTGGCAGGTCGGTCACCTCTCAACTGCCGCTTTCATCTTTTTGCTGCACTTTCATCACCTGGCGCTCCCCATGTGGGCCCGTCGTCACCGGGAATCTGGCGGGTGCCGGAATGAACAAAAAAAAAAAAAAACTGGGGCATCAGAAGTCCCGAAGGCTTAGAGCTGCAACTTTTTGTGCATAATCAGAAGATGGTGCAATGACAAAGAAAAGTCGGGACCGAGACGGAGAACAAACCGGAATAATAAATTTGACTGCGCCGTTAAAATAATAATAAAAGGAAGTTGATTACGCAGCGGAGCGGGCGGCGTTTAGGGGTGAGGGAGAGAGAGTGAAAGTGAGCAAGGGGTGCAGACAGAAGTTGCGCTTCCCTCTTTTTCCATTTGGAAGCGACGAGGTGGCGGCCATGCTTTTTCTTCAAGCCATATTGAAAAGACGACTTCTGCTGCAGAAAGGTGAAACTCTTGACTTCACCTGCACGAGCAACTTTCCATATTTTTTTTGTTTTTCTAACTTTCATTCATGGCAACATCTGCATGTTTTTTCTCCAAAACTTGACTAAATTAAGGGAACGTACCCATTACATATGTGCAATTACTTAGCAATTACAATGTAATAACACAGTAATAAAATAGAAATAACCTCATTACCTCATTCACATCCTTAACTTGATTAAATTCATTATATATGTGTAATTACTTAGTGATTAATCTGTAATGACGGCAATAATATAGAAATGAATGTATTAACTAATTTACTGCCATTGATGGCGATAGGCGTCCAATCCTTTTGGACTGGGAGCAATCGTTCAAAATAGTAAACATAGTAATGAATGTGTTAACTCATTTATTTCCATAAATAACTAGTACTCATCATATACGTTAGTAATTACAATGTAATAACATAGCAATAACAAACTAATGAATTTGTTAACTGTCTTAGACAGCTTAAGACGTCTGAACGATTTGGACTGGGATGGCTAGAAGCGATTATTCAAGATAGTAATACTATAGTAACACATATGTTAACTCATTTACTGCTTCAAATAGATTGTACTCTTTACTATTGTTAGTAAAGACATATAAATGGTATAGTAATGAGTGTGTTAAGTAACTAACCAGCCATCAAGGAAAATAGATATTAAATTCATTTGGACCGGGAAGGTCGATAGCGATCATTTGACATAGTAGTCACAGAGTTGTACATGTGTTAAATCATTCACTGCCTCAAATAGATTGTACTCATTATAAATGTGTAACTACATAGTGATTACAAGGCAACGACATAGTGATAATAGTAATATTGTGTTAGATTGTCCTGGTTCGTCGATCACTGTCAATGGCAGCCAATTTCCGATTTTCTCGTGTTTTATAGAAGCAAACATGGAAAAAAAATGCTATTCCCGTTTTTTTTTTTTTTTTTTTTTTGCTGTAATGATAGAGCCGTTCTCGCGTTTGTCGGTTTGTCTGACAGACTCCAACTGGCGTCAGTCCCTTCTGATGATTTATTTATGGATTTGGGGATCTCCAGCTTTGAAGTGAAGCCTGGAGACGGAGAGCAAAGGGAGGGAAACGGGGACAAAGTGCTGCCTTTTGGGCCCCGCTGATGCTGCTCACGATTTTGATTAGCGATTTCCAAAAACAATAGGAATGGAAATATATATATCAGTGTTTTGTGGTGAGTTGGCAAAATGTCTTGGATGTGTAGTTCAAATTTGGTAGCATTTGGAAAAAGCGGGTTCATGAAAATAGGCGAACTAAAATGGCACTTTCTGTGTCTTTTCAGGGATGACTTTTTGAGAGTTCTTTGTAGGTTTAATCATGACGGACATGTCTACGAAGTTTAATGTTCCTCATTTAAACTGTGTAGGGGAAAACC
Source organism: Corythoichthys intestinalis (assembly GCF_030265065.1). Taxonomy (NCBI): domain Eukaryota; kingdom Metazoa; phylum Chordata; class Actinopteri; order Syngnathiformes; family Syngnathidae; genus Corythoichthys; species Corythoichthys intestinalis. Next base: position 44,597,999 of record NC_080403.1, on the reverse strand, counting down.
GGAGCTAAATACGTCCACTTCAAACCAAAACAGCAGGCTTTCAGTGTGTTTTGCAAAAATCTTTTTTGAGGCAGTTTTGTAATTCTACTTATGATAAATCTTTCCACAAACGCTCGTGTCACTGGGTGAAATTAGTTCAGGGGCTGAATTTTTTATTTTTTTTATATTCGGAAAGGCACATATGAGATAAATGAGCCTAAAATGTCCGCATTGAACTAAAACGTCAAGCTTCCTGTGTTTTTTCAGACATGACTTTGGTGGGTGTCCCACCAAATTTCATGTTAGTACCAGTGTTGTCAGTAATTACTTACCTGTTTTGGTCTCAAGTCACACGCGCAAAGTGTTTTAGGACTTAGAAAGTCATGTGCCAGGCTGCCAGCTCGGGTGCACATTTGAGCCGAGTGCAGTCACCTATTGAAATGTGTGAGGGAATATTGATCCGTGTACGTCCATGAATGAACTTAAGTATTTTTCCTTTATTCTGGAGGGTTCCAGCGATAGGTTGGACCCCCTACATGTGCAGCCGTTTCGCAGCTTTGCTGTTGCAATGACGGGTAGTCATCGCTCCAAGTTTTGTTTACATCATATTCGTGTTGCACATTTATGCCGTGACGTGAAGTGTTCGTTTAGTGTATTTGAGAGGTGTTGTAAATGTGAGTGATTGAGTGTAAAGTGCTTAGTTGCCGCCACGCTTTGTGGCCAAATTGACCGTGTTTGTGTACGGAGTACTTCCGGGTTGTGAGCGCGCATTCGCGCCCGCCCCCACCTATGTGTTGATTGCACTGTGCAATTCCCATTTGTGTGTTGTTGATTATTGTGCAGTAAATCTGCATTGTTTTACATCGGCACTGATATGCTGTTAACCCTAACTCCTAACCCGAAATTCAGAATTTTTGACATTAGGCTTCATCTTTGAGTTAGCGGGGTTTAATTGGTCAGTGGAGTTATTCCATGCAGTTTGTCTGGTATTAGTCAGTTTGAGGGCTCTGGAGTGGCTAAGCTAGCACTAGTCAATGGTGGTTGGCATCAACTCCCTCGGCTAATTAAACCTCCGCTAACTGGAAGATTAAGCCTTATGTTAAAAATTCTGATTTTACCCTTTAAATTCAAATATCGGCAAGTCAATTACTTGCGATGACATTTTTCTGTTGTCATTCATATGTTGAGGCGGCAGAGGGGGAAGAATTGGTTAAAAAAAATCTCATAAATTACTTTTAAAGTAACTTAGTTACCTAATAATAAAGTAATCAATAAAGTAACTTGATTACTATTTTGAGGCATAATCAGTAATCAGTAATTACCGTATTGGCCCGAATATGAGATGGTGGTTTTTTGCATTGAAATAACACTGAAAAAGAGGGGGTCGTCTTATATTCGCAGTCTAGACATTATACACATTCACGACGCTAGATGGCTCCAGATATCATTGAAGCGATGTTCTGTCATAAGAGATTTCAGCTATTCTCCCCATTTACGACGCTAGATGGCGCCATATGTCATTGAAGCGATGTTCTGTCATGAGAGATCTCAGCTACTCTTTATAGTTTAACCAGTTTGCATTATTTTATTGCAATGTTTTTCCTCATTCAGATTTGTTTCAAGACTACAGTTACAGTTAGACTTCACTTTGATGGTTAATGCAGTTATTGCAATTTTGTTGTTTCATCACAATAGATTGGTTTATTGACATTTCAAAAACCAGAAGCCATTCATTTACGAATGTGATTGCACTTTAATTTACATATTTAAATGTTCAGATATTAAGATTTGAATGAGGCAAAATAACATTCTTTTTTCTCAAATATATTGTTTTAATCATTTGTTTCAGATGTACTGTAATTTTCTGTATAAAAATTAATTTGGTGTTCAAAAAGTCTTTTTTTCAAACTTGAGTCTTGAAAAAGAGGGGGTCGTCTCATAATCAGGGCCGTCTTATATTCGGGCCAATACGGTAAATTACTTTTTCAAGTAATCTGTGACAACACTGGTTACTACATGAAACTGGCTTCAGGGGGCTGATTTTTTTTTTTCTTTTTCCAAATTTGGTAAGGCACATACGAGCTAAATGAGCCTAAAATGTCCATATTAGACTAAAATGTCAGACTACTGTGTATTTTCAGGTATAGCCTCTTGAGACTTTTTTGTAGTTCCACTCATACAAAGTTTCATGTTGCCAAGTAAAACTGGCTTTAGGAGCTGATTTTTTTCCCCCCAAATCCTTTTTGGCAGAGTGGAGTAAAATGAGCCCAAAATGGCTGCTTCACACCAAAATGACAGGGTTGTGTCTTTTCAGGCATGACTTCCAAGACTTTTTGGTGGGTCTACTTACGCTGGACCTTCCCGCCAAATTTCATTTTACTATATGAAACTGGCTTCAGGGGCTGAATTTTTTTACTTCAAATCTAGGTCTCCTCGTGATTGACATGTTTACCAATTTTCTTGTTGTGCCGTCAAACTGACTTCCGGGGGTTGAATTCTCCCTGAATTCTGTAAATGTAATGCCAGAGCAGAATAAGGATTTATTATTTAATAATTTTTTTCTGAGTGACAGAAACGTCACTTGCAATGAGCGTTGACATTTTGTTAAAATGTTCATCGTGCCCTTCCCAATTTTGGTACATCATGATAAAAGCGAGGTAGATCTGCTAGTTTCGTATTTGTTGGGTAATTTCTCATGTTTAACACACTGACGGCCATTGACAACGATTGATGTTCAATCCATTTTGACTGGCTTGCAATCGCTGCTAGCCCCTCCCAGTCAAAATGGATTGGACATCTATCGCTGTCAATCGCAGTGAACGGGTTCATAGTTAATATTGCGTGACCTTTTGTTGTTTCCTGTCAGCGTGGCGCCTCTTCCTTCGCCTTCGCCGCCTCCCTCTCAGAAATGCAGATGCACCTCCTTTGATTTTGTCGCTAGAGATTAATTAGCGCCTCGGCATGAGGCCTATTTATACCACCGGCCACCAGAGGGAAACAAGATGGAGGCCGAGCCAGAGAGGATGTAAGAACAATTAAAGATGCTAATTTTCATTTTTCAATTTATGAGTTGTAGAATCAAAAAGGTCATTACACAAAAAAGGGATCATTTTAGTTTTTTTTTTTCCAACTTCCTCTGTTCATTGTTTGCTCGCAAAAGTCACATATATATTTTTTCCTGGCTAATTTCAACAACGTTTTTCATAATGGTTGTGCTAATTTTGAATGTTTAGTGGCTAATCAGGTTGTCTTTTTGCTAGCTAACGTCAGAATACATTTTTTTTTCTATTTGCTTGGCTAATTTCAACATCTTTTTTCATCAAGATGTGCTAATTTTGAATGTTTGCTGGCTAATCATGTCATGATTGCTAGTTAAAGTCACATTCTAAGTTTTTCTGGTGAATTTCAAACAACGCTTTTCATCATAGTTGTGCTAGTTTTAAATGTTTAGTGGCTATTCAGGTTGGCTTTTTGCTAGCTGAAGTCAACATACATTTTTTCCCCCTATTTTCTCAGCTAATTTTAACATCATTTTGAACCAAGATGTGCTAATTTTGAATGTGTGCTGGCTAATCATGTCAAATTTGATTGTTGAAGACACATGCTAAGTTTATCTGGCTAATTTCAACAACATTTTTTTTTTTAAAAATCATGTATGTGCAAATTTTAAGGTTTGTTGCTAAATCATATCACGTTGTTAAAGTCACAAGCTAATTTCTCAAACATTTTTTCCCCGGCTAATTTCAACAACGTTTTTCATCATGGTTGTGCTAATTTTGAATGTTTAGTGGCTAATCAGGTTGTCCTTTTGCTAGCTGAAGTCAGAATACATTTTTTTTCTATTTGCTCGGCTAATTTATACATCTTTTTTCATCAAGATGTGCTAATTTTGAATGTTTGCTGGCTAATCATGTCATGTTTGCTAGTTAAAGTCACATTCTAAGTTTTTCTGGTGAATTTCAAACAACACTTTTCATCATAGTTGTGCTAGTTTTAAATGTTTAGTGGCTAGTCAGGTTGGCTTTTTGCTAGCTGAAGTCAACATACATTTTTCCCCTATTTTCTCAGTTAATTTTAACATCATTTTGAACCAAGATGTGCTAATTTTGAATGTGTGCTGGCTAATCATGTCATGTTTGCTTGTTGAAGTCACATGCTAAGTTTATCTGGCTAATTTCAACAATATATATATATATATATATATATATATATATATATATATATATATATTTTTTTTTTTTTTTATCATATATGTGCATATTTTAAGGTTTGTTGCTAAATCATATCACCTTGTTAAAGTCACATGATAATTTCTCAAACATTTTTTCCCCGGCTAATTTCAACAACATTTTTCATCATAGGTGTACTAATTTTGAATGTCTGTTGCCTAATAATGTCACGTTTGATAGCCAAAGTCACCAGCTAGGTTTTCATATCTCCTGGCTAATTTCAGCAACATTTTTTTTTAATATAATAGTTGCGCAAATTTTTCCTTTTTGTTGGCTTTTTCCATATTTTCTGGCTAAATTAGCAATTAGCATGCAATTTATCTTTGTGACATGCGTGCCTATTTTAGTTCACACACACACACACACACACATTATCCTAATTTACTGTTGTTTAACTTCTTTGTTTATCGTGTCATGTTATATTTGCTAACCAAACTCACATTGTAATTTTTCAAATTTTACTGCGAATTTCCACAACAGCTTTTTAGCGTAGTTGTACTAACTGTTTTTTTGCTTGCTGATTTAGCATTTGTTCACTTCCTATTTTGAATGTTTGCTAATATACGCCACATTTTCCGGCTACTTTAGCTCATAATTGTCGGCCATGAAACTTGCGCTTATTGTAGTGCACACACACTATCCATCCTCATTCTCGTGTTCATCTTCCACACTGACGTGTGTGAGCTGTAATTTGCCACTTCAAAGTTCTTACCCGTCATCATCCGAGTGCCAATTCATTTGCACTCCAATCCTTTAGAGGGAGGAAGTCGGAGATAAGACCACCAGTCGGACCGCCACCAGTATGCGAGGATGTGCGTGTACGTTCGTATGTGCTGATATGAGTCATTCTCAAGAGTGCTTGATTTTCCTCCATCCTCCTTTGCTTCCTTTTGTCATTTAATGTTGGCGCAGGCATTCACACACAAGCACAACATACAATACAAGTGACATAATTGGGCTGAATTCTGTTTTTTTGTGTGTTATGTTTTTGTCATAATCACACCAGGGATTCTTTGCTTCCTGGCTAATTGTCTTGTTGCCATCTAATTTCATGCTTTTGGGTTAATGTCAAATATTCGCTGGCTAATTACCGATTTGTTGGCTAATTTATCAAGTTTGCAGGCTAATGTAAACTATGTAGGCTAATTTCTCCTGTTATGTGGCTAATGCGACATGTTTGCTGGATAATTTTGTAACATTTCAAGGCTGATTTCTTCTGTTCTGTGGCTATAGTCACATGTTTGCTGGCTAATACAACATTGATAGACTAATTTCTCCTGTTCTGAGGAGAATGTCTTGTGGTTGATAGCTAATATTGTGGCATTCAGTTAATTTCCTCTGTTCTGTAGCTAATGTCACATGTCCGCTAGCTAATTTGACATTTAAAAGCTAATTTCTTCCGTTCTGAGGTGAACGCCATAGATGTTTGCTGAAAAATATTACATTTTTTGGCCAATTCCTCCTGTTCTATTTACATGTGTGCAGGCTAATGGAACACTTTTAAGCTAATTTATCCTGTTATGTATCTAATGTCACATGTTTGCTGGCTAATTTTGTAACATTAAACGACTAATTTCTCCTGCTCTGAGGTGACCGTCACTTATTTGTCGGCTAATTTTGTTACATTTAATGTAGGGTGACCAAACGTCCTCTTTTGCCCGGACATGTCCACTTTTCACGTCGTGTCCTCGTCATCCGGCCGGGTTTTATAAATTCATGAAAATGTCCGGTTTTTATGATTTTTCACGGGACCAATTTGAAGAGAATCCCTCCGGCCGCTGGGGGGCAGCGCTTGCCTGCGTTGTTGTGGCTCCTACTAGTACGGGCGGGAGAAGGAGTACAGTTTACCCCTGGTATTATGGGGCATTACCGCCATCTACTGGGTTGACGGTTTGGCAAGAAAACAGGCAGTTATAGACTGCAATAAGGAGTAGTTTTAAGAGACGTTTATAGTGCTCCGTACACCTTTCTGTAAGTTTATCTTCTGTTAATGTCGCTCATGTGTCTTCTGTTCTATATTATACCATATATGGGTACCAAGAGATGCAGTATGTTGTATTAGTCTTGTATTAATTGTTCTGCGTTCGTGTATTTGGTTGAATGTAAGTATTATATTCTAAGAGGGAGCGCCTGCACAGTTGTTAAGTTTTTTACGATAAATACGTATATAATGGCAACTGTTGACTTCTGTCGGAGTTTTGTACTGGTGTGATCTGTAAAATCCTGTTTGGTGTTGCATCGTTGTGCTACAGATAATTGTAAACTTAAAGTTTGATTTTGCCTCGTCTTCCGGTACTCGCTAATAAGGTAGCTATCAGTGAGCTAACTAAGCCGCACTAGGCATTATGGGAAACGTAGTTTTGAACTGCTGCATTTGGAAACATGCCGGTTGAATAGTTTGTCAGTTTATTTTAGTTATTGTTTGCGTGCAATCTAGAACATTAAATGAGAATAAAAATTGAGTGGGAATAACAATTTCTCAGTGACAATTGTCGTGATAATAATTTATAAAAACGTTTTTGTGGCACAAGCCTGTTGTGTGTCCGTATTGACTGTACTATATTTCCATACGTCTGCATATTTTTTTGGTCATTATTTAAATTTTTTTTTGGATTGTTTTTTTAGTAAAAATAAAGCCTGTTGAGTAAAAAACGTATTTCTATATAGTATATAATATATACTATATGGCTTTTTTTTTATTTTAATTTTTTTTAATAAAACTGAATTTTTCTGTCCAGACGGAGGAGGCACTCTTTAAATATATTAAAGTGATATAGGCATCTTTGAGTGAACTTCGAGTAAAATTCAAGTATCTCGAGGCCGGGCAAAGTGTCCTCTTTTTTTGGAACTCAAAATATGGTCACCCTAATTTAAAGGGTAATTTCTTCTGTTCTTTTCTGTGGCTGTTACCACATGTTTGCTAGCTAATATACCATTTAAAGGCTAATTTCTTCTGTTGATGTTGTAACATTTTATAGGCCAATTTCTCCTGTTCTTTGGCTGGTATAATACATTTCGTGGCTAATTTACTGTATCTTATTTGCCAGCTAATTTCATGTTTGTGGGTTAATGTCAATTTTTTTGCCAGCTAATTACAGATTTGTTGGCAAATTTCTTAAGTTAATGGATAATGTAACATTTACACATGAAAGACTAATTTTGGCTAACGTCACGTTTGCAGGTAACATTTGTATGGCAATTCCTTCTGTTCTGTTGCTAGTCTTACAGTTGCAAGAGTATGCGTTGCATGCCGTGGAAACCTTCCTCCCGATGCCTTCAAGAGAGCACGCTGGCGGGTTGAGCTGCTAGCCTGGACTTTTTGCTTAGTGGTTACCGTGCTCCCCTGCTGCGCTGTACTAGTGTCACACGTTTGCAAGCTAATTTAACATTTATAGGCTAATTTCTCCTGTTCTGTGCTGGTAAACGTCACACGTTTGCTTGCATATTTTATAAAAATGTCTTCTGTTCTATGGTTAACGTCACATAGTTGCTAGATAATTTATATATGTTCACCTGTTCTGTGGTGAAGGCCTTCTTTGATGGTAAATATACATTTTTAGGCAAATTCCTCCTGTTCTGCGGCTAATGTCACATATTTGCTGGTTAATTTAACAATTTTAGGATAACTTGTTCCCTTCTGTGGCGAACGTTGCATTTTTGCAGGCTAATTTCATACATCTCGTTGGCTATTGCGGCACATATGAAGGAAGCGCCAAAAGCAGCTGCGGGCGCGTTTCTGTGAGTCAGACAGGATGCCAGGATGCCAAGTGATGCTGATGCAAAGATGCAGAATGAACTTTTTATTATTTTTTTTAGGGAGCGAAAAGTAGGTCAGGCAGAGGCGGGCGAGCGAGCCGGCTCCAAAAACAACTGACCAAAACACTCACACAGAGAGGCAGAGCGTAAATAAGGCTTATTACTAACGACACACATACACTGTGTGTTTGTAAATGATTTCAAATATGTCAATACATGCAGGTGGGGGTGTGCGTGCGTGTGTGTGCTTAAGGACTCACTGCTATATTAATGTGATTTCTCCCAAAATGAATAACTGAACATACTGTACATACTGAAAGATGAACTTGTTGAGCAGAAGTTAGCCCAAAACTAAAGAATGCATCTTTTTCACATAATTGTTTCCTTGCACCCCTAATGTCTCTGTTCCATCCTAACACTTGGGGTCCTTGCAGACTCGTATCCTTACATCCTCACCTCCAGAATTCCTTGCATCCTTTCTAATACCCCTTTCCCACTGGCCAAAAAACCAGTGGGAAAAGTGGGAAGTGGGAAAAGTGGGAAGTGGGAAGTTTGGCCAGTGGGAAAGGGTATAATACCCCTTTCCCAGTGGCCAAAAAAACCCATGTCAACCCACTAACAATCGGCTTTTGGCAGTGGGAAAGGTGCAGCGACCCGCCTCGAACCGTGTCAGTCAACCCGCCAAGCGACCCGCGTTAAAATCACCTCGGCTCTGATCATCATGCACTGTGAAAGCAAAACCCCGGGTCAATAGTCAACACCCTAATCTATGTGGTGACGTAGGCCCTTACGTGATGCGTCGTAACAACGTGCCAGTCGCTTCCCATTTAACACGCCCCACAACCGTAGTTACGTCGATGCTCACAACAAAGCTAGTAGAAGAAGAAGGAGCCAGTAGCGCACAAAACCAAAATTCACGTTGCCGACGTTGCCTCAGCACAAGCAGAGTGTTGATCCTTTGCTGCATTTCGACCATTTTGAGGGCAGTAAAAATCATGAAAACAGAGAACACAAACGGGAAGGAGGCTTCCATGTTGCTCTGAATTGTTTACTTCCTTGAACTGAATGAATTCGGTCGCACTTGTCGACGCGCATCTTAGCATGGTGACGTCATGTAACCTTACGCACGGCTGAGGGGGGGGGGGGTTAAACGGGTGAAAAAAAAAAGACACGGCTTTTTTTTGTCATTGGGAAAGGTGCAAAATGCCAATTGCTAGTGGGTTGCATCGGCTTGGAAAAAATGCGCGTTGACCCACTAGTTTCAGTGGGAAAGGGGCATTACAGTCACATTCCCACATCTCCACTATTTCCCTTATCCTCAGATACCTAGATACTAACATCCTTAAATATTTTCTTAGTATAGATAATATTTTCTTAGTAAGTAGATACTAGTATATAATTCATTTCCTTACCTCAAAGTTTAAAAGTTTCTTATTTTGTCATTACAACAAGTGTAACGAAATACATTCTTGCATCGTTTCGTTCTTGCTTCCTTACAGATTGACATACAGTACTACGACCCTTGTAACCTCACCTCCTTGCTCCTTCTCAAACTTACTTTCTTGTATTCCTTTACCCATGCAGTTCAAACTTGCACACATGTATCCTCACATACAGTGGGGAGAACAAATATTTGATACACTGTCGATTTTCCTGGTTTTCCCACTTGCAAGCCATGTAGACGTCTGTAATTTGTATCTTAAGTTCTCTTCATCTGTGAGGGACGGAATCTAATACAAAAATCCAGAAAATCACATTGTATAATTTTTAAATAATAAATTTATATTTAACTTTATGAAATAAGTATTTGATACATTACCAACTAGTAAAATTTTCGGCTCTTAGTTCTTTTTTAAGAACCCCTCCTGTTCTCCACTCATTACCGGAAGTAACTGCACCTGTTTGAACTTGTTACCTGTATAAAAGACACCTGTTCACATGCTCAAACAAACAAACTCCAACCGCTCCACAATGGCCAAGACCAAAGAGCTGTGTAAGGTCATGAGGGATAAAATAATAGACCTGCACAAGGCTGGGATGGGCTACAGGAAAATAAGCAAGCAGCTTGGTGAGAAGGTAACAACTGTTGGAGCGATTATTAGAAAATGGAAGAAGTTCAAGTTGACGGTCAATCTGCCTCGTTCTGGGGCTCCATGCAAGATCTCACCTCGTGGGGCATCACTGATCATGAGGAAGGTGAGGGATCAGCCCAGAACTACACGGCAGGACCTGGTCAATCACCTGAAGAGAGCTGGAACCACAGTCTCGAAGAAAACCATCGGAAACACATTACGCCGTCATGGATTCAAATCCTACAGCGCACGCAAGGTCCCGCTGCTGAAGCCAGTGCATGTCCAGACACGTCTGAAGTTTGCCACTGACCATCCGGATGATCCAGAGGAGCAATGGGAGAAGGTCATGTGGTCGGATGAGACCAAAATCGAACTTTTTGGTCTAAACTCGGCTCGTCGTGTTTGGAGGAAAAAGAAGGATGAGTACAACCCCAAACATGGAGGAGGAAACATCATTTTTGGGGGGCTGCTTCTCTGCCAAGGGTACAGGACGACTGCACCGTATTGAGGGGAGGATGGATGGGGCTATGTATCGCCAGATCTTGGCTGACAACCTCCCTCCTTCAGTGAGAGCCCTGAAGATGGGTCGTGGCTGGGTCTTCCAGCATGACAACGACCCAAAGCACACAGCCAAGGCAACTAAAGAGTGGCTCCGTAAGAAGCATCTTAAGGCCCTGGAGTGGCCTAGCCAGTCACCAGATCTGAACCCGATAGAAAATCTATGGACGGAGCTGAAAGTCCGTGTTGTCCGTGTTGAAACCTGAAGGCTCTGGAGAAGATTTGCATGGAGGAGTGGGCCAAAATCCCTGCTGCAGTGTGTGCAAACCTTGTCAAGGACTACAGGAAACGTTTGGTATCTGTAATAGCAAACAAAGGTTTCTGTACCAAATATTAAGTTCGATTTTTGTGATGTATGAAATACTTATTTCATGCAATTAAATGCAAATTTATTATTTAAAAATTATACAACGTGATTTTCTGTTTTTTTGTATTAGATTCCATCCCTCACAGTTGAAGAGAACTTATGATACAAATTACAGACCTCTACATGCTTTGCAAGTGGGAAAACCAGCAAAATCGGCAGTGTATCAAATACTTGTTCTCCCCACTGTATATGCTCCTTGGCATTCTCTCTCCTTGCATTCTTACGTCCTTTCATCCTCACGACTCAATACTTTTTCAAATTCTTACAATGTATTCTTCCATACTTTGCTCTATGTAATCTTTGCCCCCTTACTTACAGCCTCACTTGCTTTCATCGTCACACTTATTGCCGTTTACGTTACATCCGCACATTGCTCCTTTTATACATTCTTACGTCCTTACATTTTCACCTCCTTGTTTTCCAACATCTTCTCATCATTGCATCCTCACTTTTTTTCATCCTCTCATTATCACATACTGTCATTCTCACATTCATATACAGTATATCCTTACATCTTCGCCCAGTGCAGTCCCTACATCCTTACTTAAATCCTTACCTCCAAGCATCTTGGCTTCTTCTCTTCCTTGCATCCTCACTTTCGTACAAATGCGTTCGTCCCCACATTCTAATCCAGTAATCCCTTTTAATGGTGACCGCCGTCCCTCATGAAAAAAAAAAAAAAATCAGCGAAGTAGAGGCCGAGCTTTTTTGCATTTTTTTTTTGTGTGTGTGGGGGAGGGGGTTAATGTATTTATTCAGATTTAACAGCGTTGAAAAGAGATACATAAAAAATGTTTTTTCCCAAAATATAATAAAGAGAAAAAAAAACAAAAACAAAACAAAAAAAAAAAACCTTACATGTGTATGGCAGAAAACACTCAGGTGACTTAAAGTTCCGCTCTGAGACCCCCAATTTAGCCAACTTTCAAAATTGTCCGGTATGCACGTGTGATACATCACTGGAAAGCTTAAAATCTCAATTTTCTGAGGGAAGAAAAAATTTGAACATGAGGGCATTTAAAAAAAAAAAAATTTTTTTTTAAACAGCAAAACCCTATCAGGAGGTGAGAGCACGCGAGAGCTTAATTACAGACGCTATGACTTTATTGAGATATTATCGCGTACTTACCTTGTTTCGATCCATAAACTCCATGTAGCATGTATCACTGAGTGTCAAGACACAGCTGTGAATGGCCACAGCTGGATTTTGGGGGGATTTTATGGGTGAAACATGGTAATATAACAAGGGTCGCGATGCAGAAATCGCAGACATTATGGAGGGGGTCGAGATTTTCTTTTTCATATACAGTATTTACCTTTTTAAACGTTTTTTTTCCAATTTGTCTTTGTTTGGATCCATTATTTATCATCTAACATATCGGGAAAAATGTGACAGAAACAAACAAAAAAATACAATTAAGCGATAGTTATGAGGTAAATATCCATCACTTTTTTACAGACACCAATTTTTTCATTGTGACGTCATTTGTTTAAAAGTTTAAAATATTCGAGTGAATAATTTTTTAAAGTCGTTTTTTTTTTTTTTTTAAATGAAATATTAGACATCAATTAATGATTCTAAGCTAAAAATGACAGACATTTTGAATAATAAATATAATTAATTACCTTCGTTTTATGGCTGGGTTGAAACAAAAGTGGTTGCGCGACGTCTGTAAACAGGGGTTTTCAGGGAAAAACGGGCAAATTAAAAATAGTTCCGGGGCTTAATGCGCCAAGAATCTGCTATGGCAGCATATAGACATATTGTTCTATAAATTACAACAGTTGTTTTGGCTTAAAATACAGCAGTTTGTTTTAAAGAGAAGTGCAAGAGCAGAAACTGCTTTTTCAGTCTCGTCTGTGTTTTCCGCCACATGTATATTTTTATATACAGTTTTTAAGCACTGCAAATGTAACACTTATGATATAGATGAGATATATAAAAGGAAATAATGATTCGTACATGTATACATGCAAGTATCTTAGCATTTTTAAATAAAATACTGTATTTATTTATTTTCAAATAAAAAAGATAAGCGATGGACTAAGGGCGCGAAGTAGCGAGGGATCACTGTATATCCTTACATCCTTGTGCCCTGGAATCCTTGCATCCTTACTTAGATCCACGGATAGAAAGACTTGTAGTTCTTAAAAGATAAATATAAACATGTCATTTGTTCAACCCTTTCAATTTGAACCCGAGATGAACATTAATGAGCATGACAGCACTGTCGATATTTCACGAAACGAGCAGCAAAACCAAAATGAACAGGAAAATCAGAATGAGACAAGACGCGAGTATGACAAAACCGGTGTCCTGTCAGAATGTGCTACACCGGCGAAACGGGCTACCCAACGTACAACCGTGCGCTTTCAGCTTGTTTTGTTTAGATGCAAACACACAGAACTTACTAAAGATACCTTAAGAAAATACTTAAACGCAGTAATATCAAATAAGGGTGATTTAAATATGCTACGTAACTAATGTGGTCAACAGATCAACTCTTTGCTTTAAAGCTACCACAAGAAAACACAATCCTTAAAAGTATGAGAGGGAAACACATGCAAAAAGTAACCGATGTGCGCGTGTGTCGGACGTCTCGCTGCATAGACGGAATTGCAGTAACCCAGCAATGTTCTGCTAGTGACAGTGAAAAACTACTTCATCACCCCGACCGTCCATTGGTAAATGGTTTATACTTGTATGGTGTTTTTCCACCTTTCAAGGCGCTCAAAGCGCTTTACACTACAACGCCATCTACCAACTGGTGACTGGAACAACTACTCTACCACTGAGCCACACCATCCCCGAGGATCAGTCCATTGCGCGCATAAAACATGGCGCCTTCTGTAGGTCAAAATATGTACTAAACATTATAGATTTTTAAATCAATGGCAATATTTTATGTGTTTCTAATAGGGCTGTCAAACGATTAAAATTTTTAATCGAGTTAATTACAGCTTAAAAATTAATTAATCGTAATTAATCGCAATTAATCGCAATTCAAACCATCAATAAAATATGCCATATTTTTCTGTGAATTATATATGTATTCTGTAAAATAAATTGTTGGAATGGAAAGATAAGACACAAGATGGATATATACATTCAACATACGGTACATAAGGACTGTAGTGGACATTTCACTCTACTGTCATTTAAATCTGTCTATGCTGTCCTCACTCCGAAGCGTCTAGTTTTTCCAAAGCTAGACAGTTAGTGAACGACGCCTTAATAATCAGACTTCTTCCTTTTTCATCTGATTTATTAATATAATGGCCTCAAACCATTGTCCTCTTTAGACCGTCGTCAAACTACAAAAAAAAAGTACACAAGCATTGCATTAGCAACAACGTTAGCTTAGCACGCTATACAGGTTCACTAAACATAAACAAAAAGCGTCTCATACAAAAAATATAACATTTCGCTTATTAACATAATATGTACATTCTTTACAACAACCGTACTTACGGACAAATCTTTTCCAGGGATCAAATAAGTACAACAGAGACGTCGTGCAGCCATATTGAACTGGCAAGAAAAAGATAAACCATGTCACAAAGCGACCACAACAGCTCGCTGTTAGACAGCACAAAAAGCCTTGCTGTAAAACTTACCAAAAGGCAGAATACTGTCTGAGCGGGATATGTGCGTTAATTGCGTCAAATATTTTAACGTGATTAATTTAAAAAATTAATTACCGCGCGTTAACGCGTTAATTTTGACAGCCCTAGTTTCTAATAACATATTTTAGTAAAAGAGAACAATTGTGGCTTATTAACGCGTATAAGTTTTTAAGTCTGAGGTTCCTTTTAAATTGTTACATCCTCACCTGTTTGCATCCAAGCATATATTCCTCCTTGCCTCCTCATTTTCTTGCAACTTCTTATCTTTCCATCCTCACTTTCCTTCATCCTCACATACTTTCATCCTTGATTCTTTTGTATCTTTACATCCTCGCCCACAGAAAATTCTTACATCCTTACTTACATCCTCAACTCCTAGCGTCCTAGCAACTTCTTATCCTTGCATCTTCACTTCCTTGCATCCTCAAATAGTTTCACCCCCACATCCTTATGTATTCTTACATCTTCGTCCCCATGAATTCTTACTTCCTTACTAAAATTCTCAAATCCTCATCAACTAGCATCCTTGCATCTTCTCATCTTTGCATCCTCACTTTATTGCATTCTTAACATACTTTCCTCCTCACCTTTTTATATATCCTTACATCCACCCCCCTGAAATCCTTACATCCTCACTTAAATTTCTAATTTCTCACCACATAGCATCCTTGTAGGCTCTTATCCTTGCATCCTCATATTCTCATATTTGCTTAAGTCATCCTGACATCCGTACTTATCATACACCCTCTCATCCTCACCGTCACATGCATCCTTACACCCTTCTTACCATTTGGAGCCACATCCATACATCCTCCCTCCCGACTTCATTCCATCCCCACTTTCTCTCAATTTAATATCTTTAATTCTCATCCACATATCTTCACTTCCCCTCATCTTCTCATCCTTGCATTTTCTCTTTCTTGCGTCATCATTTACTTTTATCCTCATATTCTTATTTATTCTTATACACCCTTACATCATCGACCCCTGGAATCCTTAAATCCTCACTGCATAACGCCCCTGCATCTTCTCATCCTTGCAGCCTCACTTTCATGCCTCCTCTCAGCTTCACATTCATATACGTACCTTAAATAATCCTCACATCCATACTTACTATACCCCCTCTCATTTTTACTCCCTTGCAATCTCATACCCTTGTTACCATTTACCATCACATTCATACATCTTTCTCAAACCATTTTCTCTCATTCTAACATCTTTACATCTTCTCATCCTCACTTTCCCTTTTCTTTGCATCCTCACCTCCTTCCCTCCTGACATCTTTACCTCTCTTCCCCTTCTCTCCCTCTCTGTTTCTCTCTCTCTCTCGTGGGTTTGGAGCAGTAGTAACGTAAGCGCCAGTCATCTTTGATGATCACAGTCGGCTCCCCGAGTGCTCGGCGGTCCGCATCTCTCTCTCTCTCTCTCTCTCTCTCTCTCTCTCTCTCTCTCTCTCTCTGTCTCTCTCACTCTCTCTCTCTCTCTCTCTTGCTCTTTCCTTGCTCCCTACACTTTACCTTTTCTCTTTCCCAGTAGTGCGTGAGCGTTCCTGCGTGCGGCTGTCGATCTCCTCCATGTCCGCGGTAATGTTTTGTGGTTTGCGGAGGGACGTCGGGGCCAGCGGTGGCGGTGAGTGCGAGGAGGATCAATGGGGGATTCTAGGGGAGTCTGTCATGCTAATAATTGGGCTGAAGGTGGCGCCGTGGAGCCCAGTGGAGTGGAGAACTCAGTTTTCAGGACTCCGAGCCTGTAGGGGGCAGCGTAGGGGTTTGCCAGCAAGTTGTAAGAACCAGCAGGGGTAGAAAATGAGTAGCGATAACTGGATGTGCTGTTTAAGTCATTGGCTGCAATTAATGGCATTAAATGTCCAATTGATTTTGACTGAAAATTTGCCTCTACCAGTCACAATGAATTGGATGTCTAGAGCCATCAATGGCGTATTGATATAATCAGTATTTTCTTCATATCACATTTGTTGTACAGCTAACACAGCGTGACCCCCCAAAAATAGGATAGTCATCACATCTTGATTTTTTAAAATCAAGAAATGACGATTATCAGAATTTGGGGACTTTTATTTATTTATTTTTCTAACAGCCTGGATATTCAATTCAGTTTTTCGTGTTGCTGACAACTTTCACTGTTTAGTTTGCAAATTTTGCATGTTTGCTCGGTAATTCTAAATTTTTGTGGCTAATTAATATATTTTTTAACGCCATTGTGTTTTTTGCTTGCTATATTCTCATGTTATAGCTAGTTTAAGGATGTTAAGTTATTCCATGTCTTTTGTTTTCTGTGAATGTTCTGGCTACTTGATTGATTTTGGCTAATTATAGATAACTGTAATTCGGGATAGTGAAGTTGTTGAATAATTCCAATTTTCGGATTATTAGCATCTATTATGTGACGACTTCTTGGTCATGTTTTGTTGTCATATTGATTTATGTTGGCTAATATATATGCACGAAGGCTGAATTCTCATCTTTGCTGTCACGTTTAACTAAATTTCACTTCATGTAGCTAATACTGCCTTTTTGTTAGCTAGTTTCTTGCTGTCTAATTTATCTGGTTTGCCTTTTAAATTGATAATTTTAGGGTATTTGCTGGTAGAATTACAGATAAGCTAACTAATGTCTCAAATTTGCTAGCTATTGTACTAACGTTTGTAGGCTAATTTCTTCTGTCCGAGGATAACATGTTTTTTACTGGTTAATGTAACATTTGTGGGCGTCTGCCATTTTGCTAGCTAATTTCCAATTTTGTCATAATTTGCTTATTGTGAAAGTGCATGATGTGATTTTCTTTCTCAGCTAAATTGTCTTGTGTCATCATCTTTTTAAAACAAGTACTGTTGAAGTGGAGCCAGACAACCAGTCAAGTTTGCAACACGTGTGATTTGTGGTGCAAATATTGTGTTTCCTCGTCTGTTGACTGCGAGACGCCCGCGGGTGCTGAAGAGCAGATGTTTGCTGCTTCTGTTGCCTTCAAAACGTCAAACGTAAGCTTACAAGCTGAAGGTCCAGTTTTTTCAGTGAGTAGGATTTGAAGTGGGTTGGGACTTGGGAGTTAAGTAATCTACTCTGAATGTCTTCTGTTAGGAGCTGACAGAGCAGACGACACAGTCGTAAACGTAGGGGATTCGTCAAACGAGCCTCATCCTATTTCGTGCCCTGGCGAGCATAGCGGGAGCAAACGAGTTCAGCTGCCCGACGGCTCATTTTGTTGTACTCCGACGTCCGTGCGCATAAAGCAACATTCGCTAGACCTCAGGGGAAATCCCACGGATCGATCGCTAGATAATGGAAGAGTCGTTTTGCTTCAAACTGAGCATTGGAATCATGCAAATTGTTGCTACAAAAGGCGGACGGGGGTCGGCTTGTTTCCTGCTTCCTTGCGTCCTCACTGTTGCAGCTCCTTCCATCATTATGTCCTTTTATCTTACATCTATATATCTCACCTCCTTACATCTCAGAATCCTTTCTACCCAGCACCCAATCCCCTAAGAATCTTTCAATTCTTATCTTCTCATCTACTGGCAATCTTACATCTTCACCTCTTAACAGCCTAACATCCTTAGATCGTAACATCCTAGATCCTCACCTTCACATTTCATTGCATCCTATCATCCTTACCTCCTCACTTACATGCATCATATCAAATTAAATTGTCACCTCCTTACATCCTGGGCATCCTTATATCCTTTATAACCCTTATCAATCTTCCTATTCTTATATCCCTAAATCCTTACCTCTTCACATCCGTACTTCCTCACCACCTAACAAAATATCCTTGCATTGTATCACTCTTAAATACTCACCTCCTTAGATTCTAGGCATCCTCATATATTTGGAGCTTATCACCCTTAAATCCTCACCTCATTACATCCTAGCCGTGTTGTTTTTGGCATCCTGTTTAATTTTCCTCTTAGTCTTATTCTTTTGGTCTTTGTCTAGTTTTCGACAATTACTCAAAATGTTTTCGTCTGTAAACTAGTTTTAGTCAACAATTTTCAACATGTTTTTGTCTATAAACTTCGAAAGTTTTATTACATGAATAAATCAATCAATAAAACATTTCCAACAATTTCGAATGACCAATGACAGACGAGCACATAATTGTAGACTCTACAAAGCATCACCATCTTCGTGATGATAATACACACTCAGCAGGAAAACAGTAGGCTACAGTGTTGTTTTCGTCAACGATGACAATAACGAAAATATTTTGTAAACAATTTTTTTAAAATGACGATCATGTCACGATGATGCGCTGAAAACATGTCTTGGGAGACTAAAACATAACGACATGGACGCTAGTTGTTGTTTGACGACACGAGAATGGGTTAAAAAATTCCCCATAGTTTCCGTCATAAGTGTTTGATATTTTCTTATTGTATGTGCAATTAGCACGCATTTAGCAATGTTTGGTCGTGTTTAGGGTTGTTCTGATCATGTTTTTTTGCTCCCAATCCGATCGTTTTAGTTTGAGTATCCGCCGATCCCGATATTTCCCGATCCGATTGCTTTTTTTTGCTCCCAATTCAATTCCAATCATTCGCGATAATTTTTCCCGATCATATACATTTTGGCAATGTATTAAGAAAAGAATGACTAAAACTGGGACGAATATATACATTCAACATACAGTACATAAGTACTGTATTTGTTTATTATGACAATAAATCCTCAAGATGGCATTTACATTATTAACATTCTTTCCGTGAGAGGGATCCACGGATAGAAAGACTTGTGACTTTGTATATTGTGACTAAATATTGCCATCTAGTGTATTTGTTGAGCTTTCAGTAAATGATACTGTGGCCATCCCAAATGCATGATGGGAAGTGGAACCATGACTGTGCACCGTGCTACCAATTGATATATCTTCACTGCGTTGGGAAATAACTTAAGGTGTTAAGACAAAGATCAATTGCTACCTTGCTTCCCCACATTGCTTCTCATGGTATTTCTAATCATAGGGAGAGGGATTGCAAGGCTTTGGCCAATGAAAAAAGGTTCCAAAGGCTGCCAAAATTCACTCTACTCATTTTGCGCTGCCTTTTATCTCTCTATATAGGTAAAACGGCGTCATTACAGATTGAGCGCGACAATGATCGAGAGGGTCGTGCAGCGCATACATTAATTGCGTTAAATATTTAAATGTGACACATTTTTTAATAAATTAATTGCCGCCGTTATCGGGATATTTTTGATAGCCCTACCTTAAGCCTAAACTAAAGACTCTGGATGAGTGTAACATATTATGTCTGTAACGTTAAATACAATTAGAAAACGATTTAATTAAAAAATATATATACTGTATATTAAAAAAAACTTTTTTGCCGATTCCGGTACTTTGAAAATGACGTGATCGGACCCGATCAATCGGCATCCCGATCGATCGGGACATCTCTAGTCGTGTCACTTAAGTGACACCCTGCGCCTCCCCCTCCCGACAACCCTGCCCCACAAATACACTTACTCACCGACTGGTGAGTAAGACTGTGCCCATTCCTCGTTTTGTGAAACATATGTGTAAGGTGCTGCTTTGTAAGTTTTGCTTTCATATCTTGGATAGATATGCCATGTTGCTTTAGCCTTTAAATGTCTGTGCTGAGGAATCATCACACACTAAACTAAGTTGTAGCATTAGCATAGCGTTCGCATTAGAATGGCATTCGTGTTAGCATTAGCATTTAGCGACTTTGTGTCTTCTTAAACTCTTGGAAAAACATTTTACATACAGTTCGTGGCATCCCTGTGAGTTTAATTAATTGCAGATAATGTGCTGTTTTCCTGCTGAGAGTGTATTATCATCATGAAAATGTTGATGTCCTTGTAGACTCTACAGTTATGTGCTAGTCTGTCCATTATAAATTGTTGGAAACCTTTTATTTATTGATTTATTCATAGAATAAAACAGTTTATAGACATAAACATGTTACGAATTGTCGACTAATATTAGGCGAAATTTGTCTGAGTTTTCGTTTACTAAAAGTAGACAAAGATGAACACATATTGAAATGACTAAAATATGATTAACACTAATAAGTATTTTTGTCCAAAAGACAAAGACGAAAATTAAAATGGCTGCCACAAACAACATTGAAAAAGTACATTATTTTCAATTATTCATGGACCTGGAAGCCTTGAACTGTGTGTAAAAAAGCTTTCCAAGCATTTAAGACAACACTCACCATGCTAAATGCTAATGCGAACGCTATGCTAACGCTACAAGTTACATTTATTGTGTGATGATCACTCAGCACAGACCTTTAAAGGCTAAAGCAACATGGCATATCTAGCCAACATAAGCAGTGTTGTTAATAACGGCGTTAGAATATAACGGCGTTACTAACGGCGTTATTTTCTTCAGTAGTGAGTAAACTAATTAATTACTTTTCTCATCTTGGCAACGCTGTTACAGTTACTGAGGTGGAAAAGGCGTGCATTACTATGCGTTACGATGTTGGTTGAAAGCCGCGAGAAAAGTCTGGGGAAAAAAATGGACTCACGGAGACGAGAGAGCAGAGCAGGAGTGGGGAGGAGGCAAGGGAGTGTGACGCCGTTGCAAACGCGATGCTACTATGCTAGGTGGCTCCAATAATACCTGACTGTAGCCAATAGCCTACAAACTATGCCCACATGATGCTTCGGTAAATATTACATCTATTCAGAACTAGATGCATATGACAGACGTGGCGGCATTAGCAACATATATAATAAAGAACTAGATTCGTTAGTAAACAGCCGCCATCTTAAAGCAGTAGACTTCTCATGAAGGCTCCGTTATAGAGAATCTTCCTGGCGAACCTGAGTCACTTTTTATCTAAAATACTCCTAAATCGGCAAAACTTAACTTAAATCTATCTTTAAATGATGAAACCGTTTTAAAACTTACACATGTCGAAAATAGTGGGAAGAGAACTCATGCAATAAGGGGAGCAATTTTAAAAACTTTAACAATTGATTCACAACATTAAATGACTTCCACACATAGCAAAGGTTATTATCTAATTATTATTATTATCTAGTTATCGCAATATCCGCAATACTCCTGTTGTCCCAAAAACCCTTTAAACTTCAGATTGTGGGACCAGTTTTTTATTTTTTTATTTTTTTTTAGAAAAAAAAAAAACATGAAAATTATCACCAGTTACTTTGTCAAGTAGCTAATTGCTTTTACATTCAGGTAGCTGAGTAACTAATGCAATTACTTTTTGGGAGAAGTAATCTGTAACTGTAATTAATTACTTTATTAAGGTAAGATTAACAACACTGAACGTAAGAAAACAAAACTTACCAAGCAGCACCTTGGCAAAAAAAAGGCAAATCTGGAGCCTGGAGAGGACACCGATGAGTAAGCGTGTGTGGGGGGCAGGGCGGCACAGCCCATCACATGAGTGATACAAACACTGCTACGATGCGTGCTAACTATACATACGATAAGAAAATGTCACACATTGTAAATTTATGATGGAAACTATGGCAAATTTTCATCTCGTTCTCGTCTCGTCAAACAAAAACTGGCATTCGTATCATTATGCTTCAGTTTCCCAAGACACATTTTAGCTCGTCACGTCATCATCATGAAAAAACTGTTCGTGGACGAAATATTTTCGTTATCGTCATCGTTGACTAAAACAACACTGCATCTGAGCTATCCGTACATTGTCCAATCCTAACCCTCCTTACATCCTCGCTTTCTCACCTTTCCGCGCCTTCCATCATCAAGTCCTCATATCTTCTACTTTGAAACTGTGTCCATCCTTGCATCCTAGATTCTTTGCTTCTCCTATCCTCACCGCCATTCATCCCTACACCCCTGCATCCTCACTTTCTCAACCCTTGCCATTGTCACATCCTCTTATCTCCCCTCCTCATTTCCTTACATTCCTAGCATCCCAACACCATTGTATGCTGGCAACATTAATCCTTTATTGGTGTTTTGTTTAATTTCATCGTATTTAACTCATTCCCTACCATTGACAACAACAGACGTCCGAACAGTTTGGATTGGGAGGAGTGGCTTTGAATGCTGATCTTTCAATTCCGGCTGGGAGGGCCGAATGAACGTTCATTCAGTTCAGTGAGTGCCAAATAAAGGGTTGAATCATCAAAAAAATGTGCATCCTTCCACCCATTTCCAAACATACAAAATGGTATCCTTACATCTCCACTTCCTTGTGTCCTCACCTACTTGGATCCTAACCACTTAAAATCCTTGAACTGTCATGTGTGTCTTTGATGATAGGATGAGTCTTTAAAGCTTGCACTCTCATTTTTTAGCATTCAAATTCCAGCATATTAATCACAGAAAGCATTGTTTCCAGACGCCACACGCCGAATAACATGTGACCAGCATAGAAGGCGCCCCGCACTACACCCTAAACTCCAAGCTCCCCTCCAAGCCCCCCATTCTGACACATCAGGCTGCAATTAAGCACAACACAAAAGCCATTAAGCTTCTTAATTACTGCTTGTTCTTTCCATTGGCCTGCTTACGTGGGCGGTGCGCGACTCACAGGAGTGTGTGCGTGTGTGTGTGTCTGCGTACGGGCGTGTGTATGCGTGTGTGTCAACATGAGTTAACCACGGTGGCTGTTTTTGATGTGGACGCGAGCTAATTACATGTCGCTTTTGCCACTTTCAGCATCGTAATGACCGCAATCAAGCGCCTTTGCATTCTGTTAGTAAGTGTGCACTTTTCTGTGTATGTGAGAACTTGGAAAAGTTTCTTTGAGTACTTGGACAAGTGCGACATCAGGGGTCTCAAACTAGATGCTCAGGAGACAATTGAGGGCCGCAGGCAGTGTTGTTAATCTTATGTGCTAACGCCGCTGAGTCTGTCATTTTGCACTTTGTTCTATGTACATGTGATATCTACCGTAACATCATATGTATGTAGTTTGTAGGCTGTCGGCTGCAGTAAGGTTTTATTGGAGCCACCTAGCATCGCGTTTGCAATATTCAATCAAATTGCAGTAACACACTAACGCACCCCTTAGTAACGGTAACGTCATTGCAAAGATGAGAAAATTAATTAATTAGATTACTCACTACTGAAAAAAAATAATCCCGTTAGTAATACCGTTGTACTCTAACGCTGTTATTTTCAACACTGCCACAGGACAATGTTATGCTAAATTAAAAATGAACAAATAAATAAAGTTAAAATGGATTGTCTTTGAATAAATGAATAAACCTCATATAAATGAACTTATAAAACTTAAAAAAGTGAACAAATAAACTTGAAATAAATTAGGTTCTAAAATTAATTAATTTAATAAATTAGTCTTTGAAGAAATTAACTTAAAATGGCTTCAAATAAATGGACTTTAAATGAATAAATAAACTTACAACAAATTGATTTAAAATAATCTTTAAACAAATGATTTAAAAAATAGTAAACTTAAAATAAATGCACATGAAATTAAAAAACAAAAACAAAAACTTAAATACACTTAAAAAAAATGAAAAAGAATGAACTTAAAATAAATTAACTTTAAATATTGAATAAATAAACTTGAAATATATTAACATAAAATAAAGAAACTTTTTAAAACGAAAAAAAAAGTAAAATAAATTAATTTTACCTAAATAAATGATGGCGACATGTGAGGATATAAGCAATCATGGACTGGGGCTCATTTGTTGTAGCATTCAATAAAGGGTCAGTGACAGTCATAATTTGCATATTTTAAGCATAATAATGATGATTTGAGGTGAGAGTATTAAACACTCTTTATGAGATTTTCAGTTCTCATTGCCGTTAATCGTCTGCTGCGTTGACGCTAAGCCGCTTTCAAAGCTTCCAATTAGAATAAGTCCAAAAAAAAATAAAACACTGAAGTATTCGGACTCTATAGTACAATGGAGATCAGACAACGTGCAATGAAGATGTCACGGACAAACTAGAACATTTGATGATGTCCACCTCATGACAAAATACGGTATTTCAGCATATAAACTTACTAGTTATGTTTGTGTGCAGATGACGGACCGTACGGAAAGACCAAGGAAGTCTCTGGACCGGAACACAATGCCGCCTCCCGGAGACACAGCATACCAGGCATGTCACAATCAAATTCACTGCCATTGACAACTATAAGTGTCCAAAGCATCACAAAGCAAGCATGAATTAATGAACACATACATTACTATGTTATTACTATGTAATTACAGCGTAATTACACTTATATAATGAGTACAACCCATTTGAGGCAGCGAATGAGTTCATGTAGTTGGTGCTTATGGGCCCCCCCTTCGAAGTAAAATTCATTGGACGCCTATGGCCATCAATGGTAGCCAGTGATGTTATGAAAGACTATATTGTATATATATAAAACACAGCAGGTTAACTCCAGTTTCATGCAAATATGATACACAGTGTGACTCATTAGTGACTCTCTGCAGATAAATGTGTGTTTGTTTGTACGTGTGCGTGTTTGTGTGCATGTGTTTGGGATGTGAAACACCTCAGTGATCCTGAGTGTCGCCTCGGGGATTGACTTAATCTTGCTAATCTATCACAGCGGCACTCCATCTCACCTGTTTGTGTGCGTGCGTGTGTATGTCTGGCGATATTTTTATGTGCATGTTTTTTAGTGTATGTGTGTTTGTGTATTATATTATGTTGTGTTACGTTACGTTATGTGACAATATACAGTATTATGCTATTTCGTTGTTGTCATGGTACAGTGAGGAAATGATGGGCGGATTTGAAATTTTCATGGTAGGTGCTAGTCCACTGTGAGAGACAATCTAAAGAAAAAAAAAAAATCCCGAAATCACTGTGAATGATTTTTAATTTTTTTATTTTTTGTATTATACTGCTGTAAAATAGTATTTGAACACCTGAGAAAGAAGCCTTGCAGGTATTTTGCACCACTGCTCCACACAGATCTTCTCTAGATCAATCAAGTTTCTGGGCTGTCACTGAGAAACACGGACTTTGAGCTTCCGCCAAAGATTTTCTCCTGGGTTTGGGTCTGGAGACTGGCTAGGCCCCTCCAGAACCTTGATATGCTTGTTAAGAAGCCACTCCTTGGTAATCCTGACCGTCTGCTTCGGGCGATTGTCACGTTGGAAGACCCAGTCACAACCCATTTTCAATGCTCTAACTGAAGGAAGGAGGTTATTCTCCAAAATCTCACAATACATGGCCCTGGCCATCCTCTCCTTAATACAGTGTAGTCGTCCAGCACCATGTGCAGAAAAACACCCCCATGATTCACAGTAGGGATGGTGTTCTTGGGATGGTACTCTTCATTCTTCTCACTCCAAACACTATACGTGGAATTAAGACCAAAAAGTTCCATTTTGATCTAATATGACCTCATGACTTTCTCCCATGACTCCACTTGATCATCCAAATAGTCATTGGTAAACTTAAAACAGGCCAGGACATGTACCGGTTTATGAAGGGGAACCTTCCGTTCCATGCATGATTTTAAGCTATGATATCTTAGGCTAGGTTCATACTACAGGTCTTAACGCACAAATCCGATTTTTTTGCCATATTTGTTTTTTTGGCATGCCCATTCAGACTGCCTTTGTCCATTGAGACCGTTCAAGTATCACGCATGCGCATTAATTCGCAGTTCGAGATGCCCTCAGCAAAGAGACCCGCATGCGCAGAAGCATCAAAACAAATTATACATGTTAGTTGTATGTCATTCCAGAGTGATCATATTTTGATTTCCATAAAGAGGAAACAAATAACAGACATCAATAATCCCCGTTTAGTCTTATATTCAAAGTTTACATGGACTGATGGAACGCATACACGCACACACGAGCCTTGACGTGTGTGCGTAAAATGACGTGGGTGCGTCAGTTTGCCCCGACTCGGCCATGTGGCACAAATGAAATATTGCTCATTCAACAACGCACAGAATGGAAATTGTAAATTGTAAGGCTTTTTCTTTTCTTCGCTTGATTTTTTTTATGACTGTGGTCAAGCCCGCTTCGTGCTTAAAAGCAGAGTTCAAGCTAGACAAAATGCCTACATGGCTGCTGTCCTCTGTGCCTCTTGCTCTTTGCTGACGTACAGTAATTGCTGCATGAATTCTGAATTGGGAGTCTTGACAGTTCAGGCCGCCAGCCGCGTTCTGAAAAAATGTGGCCCAGATCGGATTTGAACCACATACAAAAGTGACTCAGATCGGATTTGAAATGGTCCACTTCTATGCGACTTGTCCCGTTCAGACCGTCAAGTTAATGCCTGACTCGAGTCAGAAAAACACGAAAAAATCGGATTCGTGCATTAAGACCTGTAGTATGAACTTAGCCATAGTGTATTACCAACAGTAACGTTGGAAAGGGTGGTCCCAGCTCCTTTCAGGTCATTGACCAGCTCCTCCTGTGTAGTTCTTGGCTGAGTCCTAACCATTCTTAGGATCATTGAGACCCTACGAGATAGATCTTGCATGGAGCCCCAGTCCAAGGAAGATCATGTTTGGCTTCTTCCATTTTCTAATAATTGCTCCAACAGTAGATCCTATATCAACAAACTGTTTGGCAATTTCCCCTCATCAGCAAGCACTGCAGGAGCCTGATAGATCCAGATTCAGAATATTTATTGTCATTGTTACAAAAAGCACAACGAAACTTTGTTTGGAGCATCCATACAGCTAAGTTGGTAAAGTGCGAAACCCATATAATAAATACCCTTAAATACCAAGTGTAAACATTGACACCGTATTAGACACAAGTACAAAAAAGACTCAACAACAGCATAAAGTCATGTCAGTGCTAAAGTGCAGTGCAAAAATATACCTGATAAGAACAGCTATAAATCAGTGCAAAACCAGATGAGTTAATCAAGTATAATCAAGTATACTGGTTGTCAATCAGATAACGATCCTGATTATACCCTGGTATAATATGAATAAATTGTTTGAAAAAAAAAAAAAATATCATACACTGTGATTTCTGTCTGTCTGTCTGATTATCTCTCATAGTGGACAAACACCTACCATGAAATTTTCAAACCCGCCCATCATTTTTAAGTGGGAGAACTTGCAAAATCGCAGGGTGCTCAAATACTTATTTTCCTCACTGTATCTAAATACATTACGTTGTGCTATTATGTCATCTTACTATGTTATGTTATAGTATTGCTATGTTATTATGTCAAAGACCAAATGTGAAGTAATTTCATAAAATGCCAAATAGGGTCACAATTAAAGTAACTAAACATTGTCCAACAAATAAGGCATGACAAAATAATTTTTATGTTGTATATTTGACAAAATAATCGCGTTTCCGAAGTTCGACCCTGAAAGGGGACGAACCCGGAAGTGATAAGTCACACTGAGAACAGCGATGGGCAGCAATCCCTACGGCCGCCATACAAAGCCCTTCAAACATTGATTCAAACAGCGATATAAGCGATAGATCGAGCACAAGTGAGGAAATCCATGTTTTTGAAGAGTTGGAGGAAGAGGAGGAGGTTGGAATTTTATGTTGGACCATACATGTATTAGCTAATCAGGATGCAAACAATGTGCCCAGACTACCTGACATGAAATGGAGACAAGACCCATCGAGATTACAAGATTGGTAAAATATAGGCTGTTATTATTTTTATGATTTCAAGCATGTCAGGTAGATAAACCACCTAATATTACCTGGGATAAAAGAAAAGTTTTGACGTATCCCCGATCATGTTGTGAAATGAACAGTAGAAGCTAGCGACGTTAGCTTTTATTTACCTGACATGTTTCGGAGAACACTTCTACCTTCGGACCCTCTGACGAAGGCGGAAGTGTTCGCCGAAACATGTCAGGTAAATAAACCACCTACTATTGCCGGGGATAAAAGAAAAGTTTTGACGAATTTAGGCAAAATGAACTAAATACAACTATGATCGGGGATTGCCACGAGTCAGCTTTTGGCTAACATCGCTAGCTTCTACTGTTCATTCCACAACACAATCGAGGTTTTGCCTCGAGTTACCTTTCGGCTAACGTCGCTGTTCATTCCACAACAGTTGGCGGCTCTGCTTTGACAAAGTCATCAGTCATCTATCCAAAAATCACACTTACTTTTTTGCAAATCCTTGATCATAAGCAGACCGGTTGAGGAAGCAGGCATCTTCGAAGTGTTTGTAGCAGAGAACACTACTCGATGATGCCGTGAAATTAATTCGTTTCGTGCGAACGAAAGATGTCCATTTATGTGCCCTGCTATCCTTTGGCCACTCATACAACTTGGCATCTTACCGAGAAGCAATACTGTTCTATGGCGGACGTCCCTCGCAGTTCTCTGTGTGACGTCATTTCCGAAGATTTCCGAAGATTGTCGAAGAAAAGCATTTTCGTTGTCAAGGGCGTTGCTAGGGGTTAAACAAAGAATCTGGAAGGGTTACGTTAAAAAAAATAATGAAAATATGCTTATAATTGTTTAGCCAATGATATTATTCAAAAACATGGTGTGAAGGAGGATTTTGAATTCAATACGGAGGTGAACAGGGAGCCAGTGTAGGATGTGAAGGATGGGGGTGATGTGCTCATGTTTACGCACCCTCATCAGGACCCTGGCAGCGCTGTTTTGGACATACTGAAGCCTTTGTAGGCTCTTGCCAGGGATCCCGAGGAGGAGTGCGTTACAATAGTCCAACCTGGAGGAGATAAAGGCAAGTTAAGTTATTTATTAAGTTGTGTGTAGGGATAGGAACCGAAATCCAATTCCAATTCCGAACCGGTTCCTAGTGTTTCGAGGCCTTGACATCACAATGAAATAGCCTTAACCATCCCTTTAACGATTGACGTGACGTGTCATATTGTACAGACGCATCAAACTAGCATGGCGCCAAGTACCACTCGCTCCAAAGTTTGGCTACACTTCACCAGGAAAGAGGGTGAAAATGAAAGGTTACGATGGTTTAGCACGAGCATTGCAGCCGTAAACATAACAATGACAGCACGTAGGTTCAAACGCTCGAAAGTGTGTTTTCACTTCACGAGGAAAAATTACAACAAAGCGACTTACAGTCATTGCAAGGTGACGATAACTGCATCGGGAGGGAATACGACTGTACTGCCCTCACCGAGACGCTAAGGCTCAGTCCTGGCTATACAGCTAGCTTAACTCCCAAATGACGACGCAGAAGACGTTGGTATAGTTTCCTGACTTTATTCAACCATCACTTGAAGAGTGAAACTAAAAATAGAAATGAAACAAATCAATTTCGGCCCCAATAACAAACAGGTTCGCATCAACGTAAATCAGCGATGATTAGCTGCTAATACAGTAATGACACAAACAGTTAGCATGCGTTCATTAGCATTAGCACATCGTTCAAACCACTGCACAACTGGATTTAGGTGTCCGACCACGAGTGGAAACACACAACACAAAAGAGTGTAAGCACGCTGTTCTTCACGTGAGCGCATTCTTCTTTGCGTGAGGAAGCGCAAGGGCGCCCCCACTTGAGCGTGAAAGCACCATAAAAACTAAAAGGCATGCATTTCAATATAATGGGAAATAATACACTTTAACATATTTTGCCAAAGGCAGAACAACGACCAATATGCCACTATATACCAATATATTTTTTTTCTATTAAAAAAATGTTTCAGTAACATGTTACACATTCTTGTGTATTTGCCACTTATTGGCACAGTTAACATTGAGGCTTTGGGCCTCTTTTGACCTCATTGTGAGTTTGTAAGGTTGTGACTTCTGATTAAACAAGCTCGATGCCAATCAAAACGTTTGTTCTTCTTTTTCCCCAAATGGCGTACCGCACGCATGCTATTTTTAGACCGTGACGAAGCGGAAGTAAAGCCGAAGTGGGACATTATAGACCCTCCTTCGCATAGAAACAATGTAATTTGTGCCACTTTTCTCCGGTAATCTTTCAAAAACGAACATGCCGATCACGCATTGCTTTATTGGAACTTGTAGAAACGACACTAGACATTACGACACATGAAGGATGTTTTCTTCATACGTTTCCGGAAACCAAAAACTCGTGAGGAAAAAATGTGAAGGCCAAATCAACTGGCACGGACTTTAACACCAGCTTGGTGAGTCCATTCACATTTCATATGCAGTAAACATTTTGTTGAGTTGTCATGGTCTTTCAGAGGACAAAGAGGTAAGCCAATTTTATATTTTTAAGTTATTTTTTTAGTGTAACGTTGTGCCGTACTGCTTCTGTCTGACAATGAATGACCTGAAAAGAATCACAATGGTATCTGACTGCCACTGTTACCGTTTCTGTAATATATATAAAAAACAACTTTAGTAAGGGGGAAGTGTAAATAAATTATAGAATTTTTTTATGTTAATATTTGCGGGGGTATTTATGTTTGCATCTTGTGTGTGTCTGTTTTTCATGTGAGTTTGCGTGTACGCTTATGAATAGGGTTGTTCCAATCATGTTTTTTTGCTCCCGATCCGATCCTGATCGTTTTAGTTTGAGTATCTGCCGATCCCAATATTTCCCGATCCGATAACCCCCCCCCCCCCCCCCCCGATTCAATTCCAATCATTCCCGATAATTTTTCCCAATCATATACATTTTGGCAATGCATTAAGAAAAAAATGAATAAAACTCGGACGAATATATACATTCAACATACAGTACATAAGTACTGTATTTGTTTATTATGACAATAAATCTTCAAGATGGCATTTACATTATTAACATTCTTTCTGTGAGAGGGATCCACGGATAGAAAGACTTGTAATTCTTAAAGGATAAATGTGACTTTGTATATTGTGACTAAATATTGCCATCTAGCGTATTTGTTGAGCTTTCAGTAAATGATACTGTAGCCATTTAACTGTTCTGCCCAAATGCATGATGGGAAGTGCAACCATGACTGTGCAAAGTGGCACCAATAGATATATCTTCTGTGCGTTGGGAAATAACATAGGGTGTTAAGAAAAAGATCAACTACTACCTTTCTTCCCCACATTGCTTCCCACGATATTTCTAATTGTGGAGAGAGGGACTGTAAGGCTTTAGCCAATTAAAAAAAGGCTCTGAAGGCTGCCAAAATTCACTCTACTCATTTTATATAGGTAAAACGGCGCCATTATAGATTGAACGCGACATTGCGTGAGTGGGTCGTGCAGCGCATGCGTTGATTGCGTTAAATACTTGAACGGGATTAATTTATTAAAAATTAATTACCGCGGTTAACGCGATAAATTTGATAACCCTACTTTAAGCCAAAACTAAAGACTCGATGAGTGTAAGACATTTTGTCTGTAACGTTAATACAATTAGAAAACGATTTAATTAAAATATATATATATCTAAAAAAGGCATGTCCGATATTTTTTTGCCGATTCCGATACTTTGAAAATGACGTGATCGGACCTGATCGATCGGGACACCGATCGATCGGGACAGCTTTACTTATGAATTGTGATTTGAATTGTATCATTTTTTTTTCAATATTTCTTTATTTTCAAGTTATTCAATATTATTTTCTTTTCATTATTGTAATGTATTTGTTCCCTCACTTACGTTTGTTTAAGCTTGTGCGTGTGTGGATCATGTAAGTCATTTTATGTTTTTTGTGCATGCACGTGTGTACGTGGGTGTCTTTGTATGAGTTATGTACACATGTGTGTGCGTTTGTTTTCATGTGTGTTTCTCTTTCTATATTTGTGTGTTGTAATGTTTGCGTGGGCTACTGCTGTTTACATGAATGTGTTTGTGTTGTTGTGTGTGGGGGTGCGTGTGCATGCATGTGTGTGTTTGTGTTTTGCTCAGAAGCGCTGCGGGGCGTGACGATGGTGGAACTGGTAAAGAAGGAAGGCAGCACGTTGGGCCTCACCATCTCCGGCGGAACCGACAAGGATGGCAAGCCGCGGGTCTCCAACCTGCGGCCCGGGGGGCTGGCCGCTCGGTACGTTTAGCGGGCTGGCGGGCGGGCGGTCAGCAACGTGGCGGCTGAAATGCGGTGTTATACTGTGAAATACTGTTGCAGGAGCGACCAGTTGAACGTAGGCGACTACATCAAGTCGGTCAATGGTATCAACTTGACCAAACTTCGGCACGAGGAAATCATCAGCCTCCTCAAGAATGTCGGAGAACGCGTACTGCTCGAGGTGGAGTACGAGCTGCCGCCTACAGGTATCACACAAGCACTCTTCCTTAAAGGTGCATGTCAAAAAATGAAACTCTTTTTTCTAAAATTCATTAGCGTGATATATATGTACTTCAATTGGACTTTTTTCCTCCTTTTTAGCACCAGACAGCACATCGGGTGTGATTTCCAAGACAATCGACATATGTTTGCACAAGGAAGGCAACAGCTTCGGCTTTGTGGTCCGAGGTAAACTGTCGCAAAATCTGGTTGAGAACCTTGAACTAAAAAACTGAAGCGACATTTCTACCCCCAGGCGGCATTCACGAAGACTGGCACAAGTCACGCCCCCTGGTGGTCACATACGTGCGGCCTGGAGGGCCCGCAGACAGGTACGTCATATAAACAGTGTGAATGCAAATAGATGAGAAGAAGAAACCAGAATGTTGAGCGCTCAGCTTCAACCGCCAGCTATTTTTATTCTGTGTTGTCTTTGAATGAAAAGCTAAAGTGGGACAGCAGCAACATCAAAACATGAAAATACCATTCTTTAACAAGTGAATCTGTGCTTCTTATTCCACATGTGCACTCACAGACTCAACTTTGATGTTGACGTTAGGTCTCGATGTTTGTTTTTCTTGCGTGCTCTTTGGCTGAAATTCACAAGTTTTTTATGGTCGTCTGTTCTGCGCTTCAGAATTTTATCTGGCCATGTATTTGATGGTTTTCATGTTTGTTTTTCCACATATCATTAGTTTTTTTTCTTGTCTTTGATGTCTTTCTTTTGCAAATCTTGCTTGAAAATGTAATGTCTTTTGGGCTCCTACACATCTTTTTTCTGTGTTTTCCATGTATCATTTGACCTTTACTACTGTTTGATGCCATGTGTTTTAATGTCTGCCTGTTATGTATCTTTAACGCCCTTTTCCATTTCTCTGTTACATTTGCACATTGTTTAAATCTTAGTTACAATATGTGCGATTCTGATACACCATTTTATGTGTCTTTGCTGTCTCTTTTCATGTGCCATTAAAGTTTTTCTCAAGTGTCTTTGATTTGGATTTTTAAAAAATGTATATGGCGGAAAACACTCAGGTGACTTGAAGTTCCGCTCT
Source organism: Corythoichthys intestinalis (assembly GCF_030265065.1). Taxonomy (NCBI): domain Eukaryota; kingdom Metazoa; phylum Chordata; class Actinopteri; order Syngnathiformes; family Syngnathidae; genus Corythoichthys; species Corythoichthys intestinalis. Next base: position 44,564,241 of record NC_080403.1, on the reverse strand, counting down.
GAGACCCCCAATTTGGCCAAATTTGAAAATTGTCCGATTGCATGTGTGATACAGAAAATCTCAATTTTCTGGGGGAACAAAAATTTTGAACAGGAAGGCATTTAAATTATTATTTTTTTTTTTAAAACAGCAAAACCCTAATTGGAGGCGAGAACACGCGAGAGCAGAATTGAAGACGCCACGATTTTAACGAGATATTATCGCGTACTTACCTTGTTTTGATCCAAAAACTCCATGTAGCATGTATCACCGTGTGTCAAGACACAGCTGTAAATGGCCACAGACGGATTTTTTTATTTTTTATTTTATGGGTGAAACATGGTGATATAACAAGGGTCACAATGCAGAAATCACAGACAACAAGGAGTGGTTGAGATTTTCTTTTTCATATAGTTACCCTTTTAAACATTATTTTTCAATTTTTTTTGTTTGGATCAATTATTTATCATCCAACATATCGGGGGAAATGCGACAGTAACAAAAAAAAAAAAATACAATTAAGCGATAGTTATGAGGTAGATATCTGGGAGTTTTTTACAGATGCCAAATTTTTCATTGTGACGTAATTCGTTTAAAAGTTTAAAATATGTGAGTGAATAATTTTTTGTCTTTTTTTTTTTTTTTTTTAAACTAAAATGTAGACATCAAGTAATGATTCTAAACTAAAAATGACAAACATTTTGAAAGATAAATGAAATTACTTACCTTTTTTTGTGGCTAGGTTGAAACAAAAGCAGTTGCGCAACGTCTGTAAACGGGGGTTTTCAGGGTAAAACGGACAAATTAAAAATAGTTCGGAGGTTTAGTGCGGCATGAATCTGCTATGGTAGCATATAGACATATTGTTCTATCAAGCACAACAGTTCTTTTGGCTTAAAATACAGCAGTTTATTTTCAAGAGGGGTGCAAGAGCAGAAACTGCTTTTTCAGTCTGGTCTTGTCAGGTGACTTGAAGTTCCGCTCTGAGACCACCAATTTGGCCAAATTTCAAAATTGTCCGATATGCATGTGTGATACATCATTGGAAAGCTTAAAATCGCAATTTTCTGGGGGAAGAAAAATTTTGAACAGGAGCGCATTTAAAAGGAAAAAAAAAAATTAAACAGCAAAACCCTATTTAGAGGTGAGAGCACGCGAGAGCAGAATTACAGACACCATGACTTTAACGAGATATTATCGCGTACTTACCTTGTTTCGATCCAAAAACTCCATGTAGCATTTATCACTGAGTGTCAAGGCACAGCTGTAAATGGCCACAGCTGGATTTTGGGGGGAAACATGGCAATACAACAAGGGTCGCGATGCAGAAATTGCAGACATCAAGGAGTGGTCGAGATTTTCTTTTTCATATATTTTCCCTTTTCAACGTTTTTTTTTTTTCAATTTTTCTTTTTTTGGATTGATTATTTATCATCTGACATATCGGAGAAAATGCAACAGTAACAAAAAATAAATACAATGAAGTGATACTTATGAGGTAGATATCCGTGACTTTTTTTTACAGACGCCATTTTTTCCCATTGTGACATAATTTGTTTAAATGTTTTAAATATATGAGAGAATTTCTTTTTTTAAGTCGCTTTTTTTTTTTAAACGAAATATGAGACATCAATAATGATTCTAAGCTAAAAACGACAGACATTTTGAAGAATAAATATAATTAATTACCTTCGTTTTATGGCTGGGTTGAAACAAAAGCGGTTGCGCGACGTCTGCAAACGGGGGTTTTCAGGGTAAAACGGACAAATTAAAAATAGTTCGGGGGCTTAATGCACCATGAATCTGCTATGGCAGCATATAGACATATTGTTCTGTCAAACACAACTGTTGTTTTGGCTTAAAATACAGCAATTTCTTTTAAAGAGCAAGAGCAGAAATTGCTTTTTCAGTCTTGTCTGTGTTTTCCGACATATACTACCATGCGTCTTATTTCCCCATGTGTTATCTGGTTTTTTATTTCATTCTAATATGTTTTTCATCATATGTGTCTTTGAAGTGTCTCTTTGGCATAATGTTAGCCAATTTTTGTGTCTTTAATTCTGCCATTCAGTCGCTGCCAGCCCTCCCATTTCAATTGGATTGGTCAAACACCATCACTGGCAACCAATGACTTCATTAAAATCAGAAAGACTTTTTTTTTTTTATTATAGCCAATATGTTGTATTTTTAGAAACATTCAAGACAATGTAGTGCTGTAGAAATCCAGCAATCCTCAACAGATCATTTCCACCTGGTCACCATTGCCCACGAGTGACCCTAGCATCAAAGACACGGCTTTTGCCACGGCCCGGCTATCTCCTCCTCGGAGTCCTCATGGCCTGAGGCTCAGTTAAGCAAGGAAAATTGCCTCCAAAAATGTGGGTCAGCCTGGAGGAAATGAGGCATTCACGCTGCTTTATATCCCATTTATGTGCCAGTCGGAGGCAAGTTAATCCTCACTTTCACACAGTGCGGCCCTTAAGAGTTCTTCTCGCCTTGATGAGAAAAAGGCTTAAAAATATGGAAGGAGAGAACAACTCAAATATTGCCATCAACATGTCAGGTGGGAGCGGTCGCAGCACGGAATTCCTTTCTGGAAAAAAACATCTGCATGGTTCATTTTTGTAAATTCAGCCCCTGAAACCTCTTTGACTTTGCAACTTGAAATTTGGTAGACATGTCTATCAATGGTAGACCAATAAAAAGTTCTCAAGAGGCCATGCCTGAAAATGCACAAGAAGTCTGCCATCTTGTTTTAAAGAGCTCATAATAGAATCTTTAACAATTCATCCCCTTATACAAGTTTGACTTAGCAAATAGGGCTGTCAAACGATTAAAATTTTTAATCGAGTTAATCACAGCTTAAAATTAATTAATCGTAATTAATCGCAATTCAAACCATCTATAAAATATGCCATATTTTTCTGTAAATTATTGTTGGAATGGAAAGATAAGACACAAGACGGATATATACATTCAACATACTGTACATAAGTACTGTACAGTATTTGTTTATTATAACAATAAATCAACAAGATGGCATTAACATTATTAACATTCTGTTAAAGCGATCCATGGATAGAATGACTTGTAGTTCTTAAAAGATAAATGTTAGTACAAGTTAGAGAAATTTTATATTAAAACCCCTCTTAATGTTTTCGTTTTAATAAAGTTTGTAAAATGTTCAATCAAAAAATAAACTAATAGCTCGCCATTGTTGATGTCAATAATAATAATAATCATAATATATATATATATATATATATATATATATATATATATATATATATATATATATATATATATATATATATATATATATATATATATATATATATATATATATGTATGTATATATACAGTGCCTTGCAAAAGTATTCGGCCCCCTTGAATCTTGCAACCTTTCGCCACATTTCAGGCTTCAAACATAAAGATATGAAATTTAATTTTTTTGTCAAGAATCAACAACAAGTGGGACACAATCGTGAAGTGGAACAACATTTATTGGATAATTTAAACTTTTTTAACAAATAAAAAACTGAAAAGTGGGGCGTGCAATATTATTGGGCCCCTTTACTTTCAGTGCAGCAAACTCACTCCAGAAGTTCAGTGAGGATCTCTGAATGATCCAATGTTGTCCTAAATGACCGATGATGATAAATAGAATCCACCTGTGTGTAATCAAGTCTCCGTATAAATGCACCTGCTCTGTGATAGTGTCAGGGTTCTGTTTAAAGTGCAGAGAGCATTATGAAAACCAAGGAACACACCAGGCAGGTCCGAGACACTGTTGTGGAGAAGTTTAAAGCCGGATTTGAATACAAAAATATTTCCCAAGCTTTAAACATCTCAAGGAGCACTGTGCAAGCCATCATATTGAAATGGAAGGAGCATCAGACCACTGCAAATCTACCAAGACCCGGCCGTCCTTCCAAACTTTCTTCTCAAACAAGGAGAAAACTGATCAGAGATGCAGCCAAGAGGCCCATGATCACTCTGGATGAACTGCAGAGATCTACAGCTGAGGTGGGAGAGTCTGTCCATAGGACAACAATCAGTCAGTCGTACACTGCACAAATCTGGCCTTGATGGAAGAGTGGCAAGAAGAAAGCCATTTCTCAAAGATATCCATAAAAAGTCTCGTTTAAAGTTTGCCACAAGCCACCTGGGAGACACACCAAACATGTGGAAGAAGGTGCTCTGGTCAGATGAAACCAAAATTGAACTTTTTGGCCACAATGCAAAACGATATGTTTGGCGTAAAAGCAACACAGCTCATCACCCTGAACACACCATCCCCACTGTCAAACATGGTGGTGGCAGCATCATGGTTTGGGCCTGCTTTTCTTCAGCAGGGACAGGGAAGATGGTTAAAATTGACGGGAAGATGGATGCAGCCAAATACAGGAACATTCTGGAAGAAAACCTGTTGGTATCTGCACAAGACCTGAGACTGGGACGGAGATTTATCTTCCAACAGGACAATGATCCAAAACATGAAGCCAAATCTACAATGGAATGGTTAAAAAATAAACGTATCCAGGTGTTAGAATGGCCAAGTCAAAGTCCAGACCTGAATCCAATTGAAAATCTGTGGAAAGAGCTGAAGACTGCTGTTCACAAACACTCTCCATCCAACCTCACTGAGCTCGAGCTGTTTTGCAAGGAAGAATGGGCAAGAATGTCAGTCTCTCGATGTGCAAAACTGATAGAAACATACCCCAAGCGACTTGCAGCTGTAATTGGAGCAAAAGGTGGCTCTACAAAGTATTAACGCAAGGGGGCCGAATAATATTGCACGCCCCACTTTTCAGTTTTTTATTTGTTAAAAAAGTTTAAATTATCCAATAAATTTTGTTCCACTTCACGATTGTGTCCCACTTGTTGTTGATTCTTGACAAAAAATTAAAATGTTATATCTTTATGTTTGAAGCCTGAAATGTGGCGAAAGGTTGCAAGGTTCAAGGGGGCCGAATACTTTTGCAAGGCACTGTATATATATATATAATTGAATCGTTTTCTAATTGTATTTCACGTTACAGACATAATGTTACACTCATCCAGAGTCTTTAGGCTTAAGGTAGGTTTATTAAATTTGTCCCGATAATGGCGGTAATTAATTTTTAAAAAATGTATCACATTAAATATTTTACGCAATTAATGCATGCGTTGCACGACCCACTCACGCATTGTCGCGCTCAATTTGTAATGGCGCCGTTTTACCCATTTAGAGAGATAAAAGGCAGCGTAAAATGAGTAGAGTGAATTTTGGCAGCCTTTGGAGACTTTTTTTAATAGGCTAAAGCCTTACAATCCCTCTCCCTACGACTGGCAATATAATGGGAAGCAATGTGGGGAAGCAAGGTAGCAATTGATCTTTTTCTTAACACCTTATGTTATTTCCCAACGCAGAGAAGATATATCAATTGGTAGCACTACGCACAGTCATGGTTCCACTTCCCATCATGCATTTGGGTTGAATGGCTGCAGTATCATTTACTGAAAGCTCAACAAATACACTAGATGGCAATATTTAGTCACAATATACAAAGTCACAAGTCTTTCTATCCGTGGATCCCTCTCACAGAAAGAATGTTAATAATGTAAATGCTATCATGAGGATTTATTGTCATAATAAACAAATACAGTACTTATGTACTGTATGTTGAATGTATATATTAGTCAGAGTTTTATTCATTTTTTTCTTAATGCATTGCCAAAATGTATATGATCGGGTAAAATTATTGGGACTGATTGGAATTGAATCGCGAGCAAAAAAAGCAATCGGATCGGGAAATATCGGGATCGGCAGATACTCAAACTAAAACGATCGGGATCGGATCGGGAGCAAAAAAACATGATCGGAACAACCCTAGCTGAAACCCATAAAATCAGTTGCACCCAAGCGCCAGCAGAGGGCGGCAAAACACCCAAAAACACAAGTAACAAGTGGAAATGACACTTTGCTGTTTGAGCGGGGCATGTGTGTCAAATATTTTAACGTGATTAAATAAAAAAATTAATAAACGCTTGTTAACGCGATAATTTTGACAGCCCTATTAGCAACATAATATTTGGTTGACATGTACAGTATATCATGAATAGACTCACAAAAAAGTCTGAAGAAGTGATACATAAAAATCCACAGTGTCTTCCACAGTCTTCCATTCAAGGATTCAGTCTCCTACAAATTGTCGGATCGCAACCAAATTTAAGTTGTGTGTTGTCAGGGAGGGCACACTGCGTCCTGGCGATCGCCTTCTGACGGTGGATGGCGTGCCGCTGCACAACGCCAGTCACAGTGATGCCCTCAGCGTGTTGGCTCAGTGTGGACAGGAAGCTCTGCTACACATCGAGTACGATGTCACCATCATGGGTGTGCGCAAACACATATTTAATTCATTTTCGGAACCACGAAAGACAAAAGCTAACACTTGTTTTTGGCAGACACATTGACTAATGCGTCTGGTCCTCTCCTTGTGGAGATGGCCAAACCCCCGGGGGCCACGCTAGGCATCACGCTGACGTCGGCGACCCATCGCAACAAGAGGGTTATCGTCATTGAGCGGGTCAAGCCAGGAAGCGTGGTGGACAGGTACGTACCTACTGCTCCACCGCCCAAAAAACTATTTGCCCGTAACAGAGTTTGAGTTCAGGTGTGGAGCGTTGCACGCCGGAGACCACTTGCTGTCCATCGACGGGACATCCACAGAGCACTGTAGTGTCCTGGAGGCCATGCAGCTACTGGCCAGCACCACTGAGTTGGTCAGGCTAGAGATGCTACCCGTGCACCAGACCAGGATGACCGGGAATAAGCAACATGACACTGGTGGGAGCATCACATTTGCTGGTTATTTTAGATTTTGAACAGTAAGGCTAGTAAAAGATTGTCAGATATGATGATAATTGAACTTTTTAATGTTAATCGTGATATATTGAATGGTTTGGAAGGCAGAAGGAATTATGTTTGCTGATTGGGATACAGTGGGGCAAATAAGTATTTAGTCAACCACTAATTGTGCAAGTTCTCCCACTTGAAAATATTAGAGAGGCCTGTAATTGTCAACATGGGTAAACCTCAACCATGAGAGACAGAATGTGGAAAAAAAATACAGAAAATCACATTGTTTGATTTTTAAAGAATTTATTTGCAAATCATGGTGGAAAATAACTATTTGGTCAATACCAAAAGTTCATCTCAATACTTTGTTATGTACCGTTTGTTGGCAATAACGGAGGCCAAACGTTTTCTGTAACTCTTCACAAGCTTTTCACACACTGTTGCTGGTATTTTGGCCCATTTCCCCATGCAGATCTCCTCTAGAGCAGTGACGTTTTGGGGCTGTCGTTGGGCAATACGGACTTTCAACTCCCTCCACAGATTTTCTATGGGGTTGAGATCTGGAGACTGGCTAGCCCACTCCAGGACCTTGAAATGCTTCTTACAAAGCCACTCCTTTGTTGCCCTGGCTGTGTGTTTGGGATCCTTGTCATGCTGAAAGACCAAGCCACGTGTCATCTTCAATGCCCTTGCTGATGGAAGGAGATATTCACTCAAATCTCTCGATACATGGCCCCATTCATTCTTTCCTTTACACAGATCAGTCATCCTGGTCCCTTTGCAGAAAAACAGCCCCAAAGCATGATGTTTCCACCCCCATGCTTCACAGTGGGTACGGTGTTCTTTGGACAGAATTCAGTATTCTTTCTCCTCCAAACACGAGAACCTGTGTTTCTACCAAAAAGTTCTATTTCGGTTTTATCTGACCATAACACATTCTCCCAGTCCTCTTCTGGATTGTCCACATGCTGTCTAGCGAACCCCAGACGGGCCTGGACGTGTACTTTTTTTATCAGCAGGGGGACACATCTGGCAGTGCAGGATTTGAGTCCCTGGCGGCGCATTGTGTTACTGATGGTTGTTACTGTGGTCCCAGCTTTCTGTAGGTCATTCACTAGGTCCCCCCGTGTGGTTCTGGGATTTTTGCTCATCGTTCTTGTTATCATTTTGACGCCACGGGGTGAGATCTTGCATGGAGCCCCAGATCGAGGGAGATTATCAGTAGTCTTATATGTCTTCCATTTTCTAAAAATTGCTCCCACAGTTGATTTCTTTACACCAAGCGTTTTACCTATTGCAGATTCAGTCTTCCCAGCCTGGTGCAGGTCTACAATTTTGTCTCTGGTGTCCTTCGACAGCTCTCTGGTCTTGGCCATAGTGGAGTTTGGAGTGTGACTGACTGAGGCAATGGACAGGTGTCTTTTATACCGATATTGAGTTAAAACAGGTTTCATTGATACAGGTAACGAGTGGAGGCTTGTTAGACCTCGTTAGAAGAAGTTAGACCTCTTTGACAGCCAGAAATCTTGCTTGTTTGTAGGTGACCAAATATGTATTTTCCACTCTAATTTGGAAATAAATTCTTTAAAAATCAAACAGTGTGATTTTCTGTTTTTTTCCCCCACATTCTGTCTCTCGTGGTTGAGGTTTACAATTGTTAACAATTACAGGCCTCTCTAATCTTTTCAAGTAGGTGAACTTGCACAATTGGTGGTTGACTAAATACTTATTTGCCCCACTGTAGGTAGGTAGCAGGCAGGTAGGTCGGTAAGAGGCGGGGGATCTGCTAGGTTGGTAGAGAAGGTAAATAAAGTTGTTTTACTGGTAGGTAGTTAGGTTTAATCTCTAGGTAAATAAGGAAGTACAGTAGGTAGTACAGTAGGTTTGTAGGGTAGGCAGGCAGACAGGTAGGTAGGTAAGTAATTAGATATTTAGCTATAAATATAGGAAATAGGTAAACAAGTGGAAGGTAAGAGGCAGGGGAGTTGATAGGTTGGTAAATAGGGAGATGTAGTTGGTAGGTAGATCGCTACGTAGGAGGTAAGTGGGTTGGTAGGTAGATTGGTGTGAAGAATGATACAGGTGGTTAGTGGGTAACTTAGTTGTTTCTTTGCAGTCGTGGTCGGTATATTGGTTGGAGTAAGTAATTAACTAAGAAATACCTAGTCATAAATAGGTAGTAGAAAAGTTATAAGGTAAGTGGGTAGGGTGAATCAGGTGTTATATGGCGTAAATATTCGTAGAAAAAAACTATGCGGCTTTAAACATGGACAGCATTGGGTGCATTTAAGAAAAACCTGTCATTTGTTTGTTCCAGTGAAGGTCCAGAAGTCAGACCACCCCCACCCTCACTCATGGGACCCTTGCGTCAACTTCTGTCCGCCGCCTGTGAACTCAACCCACTGTAACGCTAGCTCCACCTTGCACAAGTCATGGACTGCCTCCAACAACAACGCTGTCAATAACAACAATCTCGACTACTGCAAATGTGAGCGCAATCACACTCTCTGCTGCTTTGGTTTTCGTGCAGGAACGTAGTAATTAATACTTTGTCCTTTATGCCCACAGCTCTAGTGTCGGCCAGTTTCTCTCCAGGTTCCACGACCACGTCTGGCCCCAGCAGCCAGGGTTCCAACACGCTCCCCAGGCCGACTGTCCCGATGAGCCCCCGAAACTCTCTGCTCAAACGTAGACACAGAAAGAAAGACCACAAAAGCTCCCGTGAGCTCATCTTCTTATGGGTTTCTTGAGGTTTGGGAATAGATTTTCATGCCTCATGTTCAGGAGTAAGGGAAAAATGGAGCAGGAGATCAACATCATATAAGTGCAGCGTCTGCACTGATGCCAACTCTTTATCGCGCTGTTGTAGTGAAGAAGAAGCTCGACCAAAAAGCAAAGCTTTCAATTTACCGGTCAGTCTATGTTTCTTCCGAGAGCATGACCGTTTGAACAAGATTGCAGATACAAGCAGGCGAAATGAGTTTTCTCTGCAGGGTGCCATGCTCTCCTCAGAGATAGGGTAAAAATGTGGGAGGGGTTCAGCTCCTGTGCATTGAGAGGTGGACTGCAGGACACGTCCCTGCTGATTTTTTTAGCACGTCCCAACGGGAGAGGACCATAGAGAGGACCCAGACAAGATAGAGGGTTTATGTCTATCAGCCAGCCTAGAAATGTCTTGAGATCCACAAGAAGAACAAAAGAAAATGAACACTGTTATGGGGCTGGGTTACTTTTAGAGTAAGAGCTTGAGTTCGGTTAAGGGTTAACCATCTGAAGTGCTATTCCTTATGGAACAATCTATACTAAGCTTACATGAACATTTTGCATACACAGTGATATATTTTTATTACTCACACCATCTGTAAACCACTGTGTATCTTACACTTGAGCACAAAGATAAAAATCCAAAACGGATACTAAGCAGTTTTGACTCATATTAAATAATTTCCGCTGCACCACATAAAGGAACCAAGGTAAACTGTTAGCTTCTCCCCAGCTTTATGGGTTACTAGCTAGACGCCAAGACGTCCTTTTTGAGTGCCAGGCCCCCGAGTGGGAGACCGAGACGGTCCCTTTTGCTTTTTAAGAGCTGTAAGTTAGTTATGTAGTGATGTGCTCTAGATCACGAGCAAGACTTAAATGAAATCAGGTATCACTGAGATGAATTCAACCATAAGAGTTTTGGGAATTGTTCTTAAGACATCGACTGAAACCCGACAAAGACGATCAAAATCATGTATCACTTATACCAGGGGTCACCAACTCCGGTCCTCGAGGCCCTATATCTAGTTGTGTTACGTGATTTAGATTAGGGATGTCTCGATCCAGGTTTTTGCACTTCCGATCCGATACCGATATTGTTTTGCACTTCCGATCTGATACTGGCCGATACCGATACTGACCTATCTGAGCATGTGTTAAGGTTTAAAGTTATTTAGCCTCCTTACTTAGTTGTCAGACTCATGTTGGAAAAGGTTTTAGTACTCTTGATAACAACTAGCCAGCTGAATTAGATGAGTTTGAATAACACACAACGGTTGGTAACAAGAAACTGAGCTGTTTATTCAGTGACAAACACAAAACATTATAAATAAAAAACAGAAATGGCATAGTCAGTCAGTAAAACGTGCAAATAATATTGTAAACTGTCCTAAAAAAGCAAAACACACCAACAACCTCAGTGGAAAATCCCCGAAATCCCCCAAGCTATTAGATGCTGTTTAATGTTTTGTGCATTAGTTACAAAATTTGTATAAAAAGCCTCTCAGGTTTAAATAAACGACTATTTCAGTATCAAGTTAACATTTTAAAACAGTAAATAAAATACTCAAGTCCCCATTCTGTATCAGCAGCTTTAAACTACATTCAATTCATTTAATTTTACGAATAGACTGTTAAAGTTGTTAAAATTGCTCCCATTATTCCATAATTTCCCTTCTGTCTACTTTCGACATGTGAAAGTTTTAAAACTGTTTTGAAGATAGATTCAAGTCAAGATTTTGCCGATTTAGGAGTATTTTAGATAAAAAGTTAATTAGGTTCGCTTGGAAGGTTTACAACAGCCTACTTGGGAAGTCTTCCGCTTTAAGATGGCGGCTGTTTACCAACACATCTTGTTTTCAATACTTTAATGTTGCTAACGCAGTGGAGTCTGTCGTTTGCATCTAGTTCCATATACATATGATTTCTATTATCTCCAGTAAAACGACGTTGACGTAGTTTGTAGCGGCTGTCAGCAGCAGTCAGGTATTCATTCGTGTGTTTTTTATCCAGCGGCATGAGTTGAGCTAAAGCCATGAGTTGAGCATTGGCATTACCCGGGTCTATGACAAGCATTATGTTTACTTTCGGGACGCAATGCGGTCAGTTTCTCATTGTGTCCTGAAGACCGCACTGTGTATTAGTTCCGCTTTACCTGACATATTTCAATAATCCGAATTTGGATGTTTGTGAATCGTTCTCGAATCTTCCACGGCCGAATTGCTCAAGTATGTAATGACGGCTGGGCATGTTGTACCGTGGTTCTAAGTGTTGGATGGTGCGTCTTTACTCACGAGAGGTAATGGCTCGTCATCCAGAATGAATTCTTCGGCAATGACTCTTGTTATTCCCTGGGCTTTGGGACTGTCGAGTGCCAGTTTGTCACGCATAGCAAAAGTTTCTGCCAGTGTTAGTTGCGTAGGACCTTTCTTTTTGTCTTCGGTTTTCTTAACATACTCCTCATATTGTTTGTGGCGGTATTTCGCTAAATGCTTGATTAGGTTGGTTGTATTAAAACTTTTTACAGCTTTACCACTACGCCTGACTTTATTGTGGCATATGTTGCACTCTGCCTCTTCGTCTTTGTCGTCCTTTGAGGTGAAATGATCCCACACAGCTGATATTTTTACTGATAAAGTCTCTCGGTAAATTGGGAGACGGTAATGTGAATGTAGTGTGTTGAAGGTGTGCCGTAAAATGCGGACCGGATTTTTGGGGAACCCAAGAAAAAACTGGAATGGATTATGTAAATCAGTGCGCTGGAAAAGCCGGACCGGAGTTTAAAAAAACTGGATCGGAGGCCTGGATCGGAGTTTTTCCGTGTTGGCCGATCCGATACCGATGCGCATTTTTTTTCCCATATTGGCGTCCGATCCGATCCAAATATCGGATCGGGACATCTCTAATTTAGATTACGGCAAAATCAAGACTTTGGGGAATTGATGCCAAAACCAAGACAAAAAACTTAGGCCTGACCAAGGTTTGATTGAAACCAGGAATCAATGCGATTAGTTTAAGACTTTTAGGAGTTGAGACAGTACCAAATTTGAGATCTGACTAACTCTTGGCCAAAATTAGGTATCCCTGAGATGAAGTCAAGATCAATACTTTTGGGAGTTGTTCTCAAGACTCTGACTGAGCCCCGACAAAGACTTGCCTGAAATCAGGTATCACTGAGATTACATCAAAATCAAGACTTTTGGGACTTAAAACCAAAGACTAAGACCAGGACTGAGTCTTCTGAAAATTAAGTCTGAGACAAGACAAAAGCCTTCAAAATTTGTCTTGATCCAAGACCGGTCTCAAATGTTTAAACTCTATAAAGTTAGGGTTCTGTTTTAATTGAGATTTGGAATAAAGCTAAATCGTTTGCATTTTGGACTGTTGAATTTGGGCTGGTAGGTGTTAGGGTTTCAATATGTTGGATTAGGATTCGCAACATTTGGGAATACTTGGTTAAAACTAAGAGTACCATTTTCTCAGTAGGGATTCACCAATATTCATGTGTAGGCATACTAGTCTACAAGTACTTCTATCAATCAGTCCACCTCCTGAAGAAACTGTTGGTCATGTCAATTTTTCGGAACTAAATCATTTATATTTTGTGTGCCATCAGTGTCGCTGGCCTCCAGTTCGGTGGGTCCTGGCGGTCAGGTGGTCCACGTGGAGACCAGCGAGGTCATCCTAATGGGGGACCCCCTCAACGGCTTCGGCGTCCAGCTGCAAGGAGGAATCTTTGCCACCGAAACCCTCTCTGCGCCCCCGCTCATAAGATTCATTGAGCCTGACAGCTCGGCCGAAAGGTTAGCCTGTTTATTCCCGAGCAGCTTCTTGTCTCATTGACTTTTGTTGATGATTTTGGTCTGAGGGGAAATGTGTCAGACTACCTCCTGATTCATCTCCAGAGTGTCTACTTCCCTCATCTGTCCAATTTGCAACATAAATCAAGCTTTTTAGAAACATCCCCACATATAAATGCTAACTCGCTAGCAGAGGTGGGTTGCAACACGTTATATAGGGTTCGTTTTGAAAGCATCCACACAAACATATGAAAATGAATGAAGTAACGTTACTCTTACTTGAGTACATATTTTGGCTACTCTACTCGCCTCCGCGCACCAGCATGTGTGTGAAAGCTCCAGGCTGCAGTCTTTTATGTTAATGATGCTCAAATTAAATATTAATTTGCACTAACGTAGGACAATAGCGTCGCTGTGTCGTTCTATCCGAGCCAGGCGCAGTCACTCTCTCAGTGCTAATGTCAGCAAAATGAGCACGCGGGTGTGTGGGTTGATTGATTCAGCACACACTAAAAATGTGGAGTCGATTCCGCGCACCCCGAGGCCGCTCTCTCTCCGCTAGCGCCCACGCTAACAGCGCTAATTAGCTGCGGGGATCGATGAACAAGTAAACATCTTCCTGTGTGCGGGTGTGTGTGGTGGGCTGAAGAGGGATTGAATGTGGTGACAGAGCTTTGTTGTTAACGTCATAGCGCATTAGCGTTAAGATAAGGGTTGGTTAGTTTGTTGTTTGGTTTTTTTCAGCATGTCAGATAAGGAATGACAGGTTTTTGGTCAGCAATAGTAGCTTTTGGTTAATTAGATAGTCAATCAGTCTTTGGTTTGTTGGTAAATATCAGTGTTGCACAGAGAATGATACTAGTACCTGTATCGCTACCGATACGGCACTAAAGTGACGTCACTGGTATCGGGGAGTACTAAAAAAAATCACGTGTAGATTTTGTGCAATATGTGCTTTTTAAGACCTAGTTGAGACAATTGGTCGCCCTACCCAAGATGGCCACCAGCTAGGAAAAGAGGCACCCGTCGCTCTTTCCATGATGCACATCCAATTGTCCAGTCATTCTAATGCTGTGAAGTGAGATGAGTTTATCACTAGTCGACGTCCAATCCATTTGAAGTGGGAGGGCTGGGAGCAGATGACCATCAATGGCAGATAATGAGTAAATAGCTACTGCTTTGACATTGGTAGAATTGTCATTAAATTTTAAAAAGGTAAATAAACTGGTTATGACTTCATTTTAATGTCAGTGCATTGACTTTCATCGGAACGTTGCCCTACCAACATGGCCACCCAGAGGCCATTTTGGTAGGGGCGATGAAAGGTCATGCTCCTGTCCTGAATTGAAATCAGTTTATTACCAGTAGATGGGTTTGGGTTTAGGGTTTGAACCTTGAGGGTGGCTGTCAGACCTCCCACGTCAAATGGATTGGATGTCAGTGGCAGACAATGAGTGTAAATTTGTTCTTCCTCTGGCCATGTTGCACCCTGCCACCAATTAGTTTATCACTTGTTGACAGCGAATGAGCATTCATTCATTCATTGCCACCTTCCCGATGTACTTTCTGGGATATTTTCAGGGCCTTGGTTTTGTTGAATTCTGTTTTTTCTTTATCAGTGATTTAAGGACAAGGTTTCTTGGTTGGCCATCAGTTTCTGCAACCTTAGGCCATGTCTACACCTAGCAGAATTAAAAAAAAACAAACAAGGATCCTGCCCTAATACGTCGGGAAAAAATAATTACGTCCACACCAGCACGTTGTTAGAAAGAAAAAATCTTCCACAGCCAACCGCAGTCATTCATTTTTAAGTAAATTCATAACAATGCGCAAAAAAAATTCTCTATAATACTGTTCTTAAACAGGGTCCCCCCAGGATTGATAAATCTAAATTCAAGACTTTTAAGACCTTTTTTAATGCCATTTCAACTGAAAATTAATACTTTTCTCGCACCCATTATTTAGATATTGAATCATTAAAAAAAAGCACTGAACATCAAATTTAACCTCAATTACTAAGTGTGTTTGACAAAAGAATACACATTTACTGAAGATACAATTAAAACACACTTAAATATAAGGTCTTTCAGATTTTTTCCCCCCAGGATAAAATGGATTTTACACTATTTTTGTAAAGCAACTTCAGAAATTACATTTGCAATACAACAGGTTTCCCATTTAAGAGGACCTAGTCAAGCTGGTAGGATGGTGATTGTCAAATTGGTCACCTTAACTGGTGATTGTCAAGTTGGTCACCTTAACTGTAAAGTGCTTGGGAAAATCTTGCAATTGGCAGTGAAAGTTTAAAAAAACAGCCACTAAATGGCAGTAGTTTACCATTAATTATCACAAAATAAAAAAGCTACACATGACCATTTCCCTTGGTAATTGTTTTTTTCTAATCACATTACAAGAAGTATACAAAACACGTTAATCCTTTGTTAGCTATTGAAGACATTTCTTTTAATCAGATAGAGAAAATCCATATTCTTATTCAATCAAGAAAAACATTTAAATATACCAGGAGGTGTTTACTATCACCTACATTATAATTTGCCTATCACCATGCCATGTTATTCAGATCAACATTACCCCGCACTCGTTCCAGTAATAGTGTCAACCGTGTTGTGTATCTGAGGGTGATGGTGGATCTACAACTCCGGTTTATCCATGCTAAGACTAGTGCACCTCCCAATACCCCATTGAACGTGGCTAACTCTTGAGTTAAAACTACGAAATTCACATTCATTCGAAAGACAAACCGTGCAGAAATACATTATTGCATCTAATACATTTTAATTGGAGAAATTGGCAACTTACTTTGAAGCACACAGTACTGTGCGATTGCCTGCTGTTGTGATGTTGATGCTGATGATGCTAACAGCGCGCACGCACGAGGTGCATTATGATTTGTAGTGCAGTGCATCGTAAAAATTCTACGCGTCATCTTCGTTACGGATTAAAAAAACAAACAAACCTTCGTCACGGATATAATTTAGGTTGCACTGAGATGTTCTTCAAAATTAAAACCACGGTGAAAAAATTCCAGACTTACGACAGCTAATTTAATACTTTTAATACCCTTAATAATGGAAAACTAAATTCAATGCTTTTTTAATACTTTTAATAACCCGCGGTACCCTGTTAAAGATGAAGCACGGCAAGAGTTTGTATTTAAATGGAGGCAAAAAAAGCACCTGTCTAATTTACTCCAAATGTAAACATTGGTCTCATGTGTGACGTAGGGACAAAGTTTGTCGTAGTTAATAGCCTTTCGACAGTTAAATCTTCAGTTATTCGTGTCCACATGGTGGTGCCACAAACGCAGACTTCGCAAATCTTCACTTTTGAAGAAGTTTTTGAGAACCCTCGTTTTTTTTAAGTGATAGGTCTTGTTTTTTTTAAGTCCACCATTCTTCTTGACGTCGCAGTGCGGTGACATCACCAGGCCTGTTGCCGAACTTTCGGCGTGTCACTCGTTAGCTACCCCAACATGTCGTCGGTTCTGCCCTTCCAATTGAACCAGATCAGAAAAGTGAAGAGGAGTAACGCACTGTCAGTCGTTCACAAGATGAGCAGCAAACGCAAAATGAAGAGCAGGAAATACCTGATAAGACAAGAGTTGGGCAAAACTGGTGATGTACACGCGGCAAGTGTGTCTCAATGACAACGGAGCAAGAGAGTGTATGCTGCTGAGAACTCGGGTTTTTGTTAGCAGATCTTCAAGATAAGCTATTGTGTGATCAAACTTATCCCAGTATAATTATGTAGATTGTTAGCATCCAGAGCTGTCATGTGCTTTACATACAGTGTAGGCCAAAAGTTTGAACACACCTTGTCATTCATGCATTTTTATTTTCATGACTATTGACATTATAAACTCTCACTGAAGGTAATAAAACCATGAATGCACACGTGTGATAGTCAGGATCGGAGTCGTATCGTGGCTGCATAAGCGGATTTTAAAGGGGGGCCTGGGCCCCCCCTTGGTGGTCGAAAAGTGTCATTGCATGAAATTGACTTTCCTATATATATATAAAAGTTGTAAAACAATAAAACTGCAACAAATATGCATGAAATGAACAAAAAAATTTTTTTTTATAATGGGTCAAAATTATTTTTTCGAACATATCAGCAACTTAGACGGTCATTACTTTGCATATAATAATAATTTTAAAAAACTGAAATCATTTGAAAAATAAAATATATTTTTCAAATGATTTTTTTCTTTGATTGAATTTTTTTTTTTTTAATTGAAGCAACTTGTTTTTTGTATTGAATGATTAAGACACAAATTTCCTACCCATAATATGGC
The DNA here is from genome assembly GCF_030265065.1 of Corythoichthys intestinalis. Taxonomy (NCBI): domain Eukaryota; kingdom Metazoa; phylum Chordata; class Actinopteri; order Syngnathiformes; family Syngnathidae; genus Corythoichthys; species Corythoichthys intestinalis. The sequence continues at coordinate 44,546,546 of NC_080403.1, read as the reverse complement.
CCAAACACAAAAAGCATTGCTTCAATCAAAGAAAACTTTTTCAATGAAAAATTAAGTGTTCAAATCCATTTTTCAATCTCAAATATTTTTCGCATTCAAAAACTTTTTTTAGAATTGAAATTTTTCTTTTTTTGATTGAAGTGATTTTTTCTTCTGGAAAATATATATTTTGTGAACTTATTTTTTGATTGAATAATAAAGACAAAAATGTCCTCGCCAAAATGTAGCCCAAACACAAATCAACATTACTTCAATCAAAAAAGTTGATTTAAAAAAAAAAAAAAAAATCAATCAATCAAAGAAAAATAGGTTTCACATTCATTTTTTGAGTTTCAAATTTATTTTTGCATTCACACACTTTTTTTTTTGTCTGATTGAAGCGACTTTTTTTTGGTTCAAAATATATATTTTGATTGAAGCAACTTTTTATAAAATTGAATAATAAAAGACACAAATCTACCTCTTTATGGCTCTGCCCAGGGGATACAATTTTTGACTGGGGTAACAACATTGGCACGACACCGGCAGGCTTACCATATTCAATGGATGACGATCTTGGCGAAAAGTATTGCCTAGGCAGCCTGATTTAGAATTCCCCTCAAGAATGACGGGAAACAAAAATAGCTCATTGTCAATTTATTATTATAAATATTCTTGTAAGTTAATTTTATTGGTGACACTGCGTTTCATGGTCATTAACCTGTGCCCCCCCTGCACCTAACGTCAAACTCCGCTATCCTCATTAAATTCGTCATCTGGATCGAATGTCCTCCATGTCTTGTACATCCAACTCACGTTTAGCTACGTAAGGGTGGTCCATATTAAGTGCTCGACACGCATCAGCTGGCCACTGTACCATTGCATCGGACGTGTTTGGATCAGTTTGAGTCGCAGCATAACTCGTATTAGGTGAATACTGAACAGAAACGCTTACTGCCTGATGAACTGACAGTAGAAGTAAATTCTTAGCTTCCTCTGTGACTGGCGGTACGCCCGAAGGTTCGCCTACCGCTGTAGCGACAGGAGCGGCTGCTTAAGAGAGCAGCCCGAATGTCTTGTCTTTGGCGCTTTATTGCGCGCATTTCACTCGATATCCGAGGCATGTTGAGGCTTCTTGTGAGGGAAAATAGTTGGAATGGCATTTGGTTTTATTCTGCGCTTATATCCAGCCGCTCTGGTGAGCTCTTTCATAAGTTGTCGTCGACTAAAAGCCTTGAACGCGGTAGGAGAAAAATGGCGAGAACAAAGCCTTGGGTCCTTGTGAAGTTAGAGTTAGGGTTAGGGTTTAGGGTTCAGGGTTAGGATTAGGTATTTTCCCAAACCTTTCTCCTCTTCTTGTCAACAGGAAATATGTGGGGACTCATGTCACTCCTCTCGTTTCCATTTGACTGGAAATTGCATCCAAAAGCAGCACATCGTGGCATTTTACTTCACGAGTTTAGGCAGCAATACGTAATTGTTGTACACGTTACACATTTGCAAACATCCCATTTACGTCATCACTCCGAGCCCGCAAAACATGGCGCCAACTATTAGTCAAAATACAGTGCCCTCAATAATTATTGGATTTATAATAATTATGTGTCTTTCAGCTTCTAATATATATATATTTTCTAAATAATATGGGACCTTAATAGAAAAAAAGAGAAAAATCCAACCTTCAATCCAAGTGCATTTATTCAGTGGGGAAAAAATCCCACATAAACAAATAATTATTTGACATCAAATAATGTGTGTCACAATTATTAGCACCCCTGGGGTTAATACTTTGTACAACCCCTTTTGCCAACAAAACAGCACCTAATCTCCTATAATGTTTCACAAGATGGAAAAAGACAGAAAGAGGGATCTTCAACCATTCCTCTTTGCAGAATCGCTCTAAAACATCCAGAGACCTGGGTCCTCTCCTCTGTACTCTCCTCTTCAGCTCACCCCACAGGTTTTCAATGGGGTTGAGGTCTGGGGACTGAGATGACCATGGGAGGAGCTTGATTTTGATTTTGTGTAGATTTGACCATATGTTTAGGGTCATTGTCTTGCTGAAAGACCCAGTGACGACCCATCTTCAGCTTTCGGGCAGAGGGCAACAGATTTTGATTTAAAATGTCCTGGTATTTCAAAGCATTCATGATGCTATGCACCCTAACAAGGTTCCCAGGGCCTTTGGAAGTGAAACAGCCCCACAGCATCACTGACCCACCTCCATACTTCACAGTGGGTATGAGGTGCTGTCTACACGCCAACAAGCTGTTTGGGAGGCATGCACGGAGAAAACTTTTCCTCACTCACAATCATAAACGCAAATGTCTGGAGTTTGCCAAGCGGTATTGGGGCTTCAACTGAGACCAAGATTGAGCTTTGCCACGAAAGATGCGCAGGCTGAAAATCACCTCATACCCACTGTGAAGTATGGGGTGGGTCAGTGATGCTGTGGGGCTGTTTCGCTAATTATGGAGGGCACTGTATGTACTAAATATTATAAAATATTGCCATTGATTTAACATTTTATGTGTTTCTAACAACGTATTTTAGTACAAGAGAACAATTGTGGTTCCTTAGTGCCTACATGTCTTTAAGGTCGAGGATCCCTTTAAACGTGCGTGTGGGTGTGGATGATAGGCCAAACTGTAGAAAAAGTTCTTCTTTTTGCCAAAAACCTTGCTACATGTAGACATGGCCTTAGTTCCTGTAGGCGTAGACTTCTCCATGCATCTTTGGCTCACCGTCTCTCCCCGGCAGGTGTGGCCTCCTGCAGGTGGGAGACCGGCTGCTGTCCATCAACGGCATCGCCACGGAGGACGGCACCCTGGAGGAGGCCAACCAGTTACTCCGTGACGCCGCGCTCACCAACAAAGTCGCGTTGGAGATCGAGTTTGACGTGGCAGGTGTGCGTACGAGCCAGGTTCAACATTACCAGTGTTTAACCCTGGAAAGGAAGTGGCGTTCAACTACATCCTGTTTATTTTTTCCAAATATATTTTTTTTGACTTGCAGAGTCTGTAGTGCCCAGTAGTGGAACTTTTCATGTGAAATTACCAAAGAAAAAAGGCGTGGAGTTGGGACTCACCATTAGCGGTAAGAAAAGTTTTGACTATTTTTGGAAGTTCGAGCGTTATCATTTTATGTACAGATAATACTTTGGCGCTCTCTTGTGGTGGAATTCAGCAGCTACTTATGGAACATTGGGGAGGGATGGAAGCAGAGGTTGGTAGAGCAGCCAAGATTTTTACTCAAGAGTAGCAGCACTTCAAAATACTATTATTCAAGTAAAAGTAAAAGTAGTCATCCAAAAAATGTACTCAAGTACGAGTAAAAAAAAAATATTTGGTGAAAAGAATGCTCGAGTAATGAGTAACATTGTGCGTAATTGCATATTTTTGTTTGATTTTTTTTTTTTTTTTTTGGTATTTTGTTTCTCTCAGCACAAACATATCTATATGAACTGTTGTTATAATGATAGTGTAAAATAACCCATTACACAACCACATTAAGCCAAAGAAACACACAAAAAAATCATTGAATTCCGGCAAGAGAGGGGAAAAAAAAGACAGAAATTAAGCATTATTCGTCCAAAGAGCATGAATGCCCTCTTGTGGAGAAAATAGTTCCTAGTTTGTATCATGAATACTGTAGTTCCTTCATAGTTACTATTCTTAAAAGGATCATATCTCTGGTTTTCCGTGGTCATTCGCTGCCAAATGAAAACTGGGAGAGAGGTTTAAATCAGCATTTTTGAGTCATATTGCCGGCAGCACTCTATGTCAAATAATTTATTTTTTACGGTGCTTTAAAGACGCTACGTGATTAAACAGGCTGGGGTGATCATAGAACGGCAAGCTTGCGTCTGATTGGTGTCCTGGAGTCATGTGATTATTGTTGTGATGTCTCATTGTTGAAATTAGTAGCGCTACTCTTGGCATCGCTGCCCCCCGCCCCCGAAAATCTACTTTGTAGAATAAGGAGGAGGACTCTTGTTAGACCAAAGTAGGGGAGCAAGAGTAGCGTTTTTTTCTTCACAAATCTACTCAAGTAAAAGTAAAAAGTATGGCTCAGTAAAACTACTCATAGAAGTACATTTTTCTCAAAATGTTATTCAGGTAAATGTAACAGAGTAAATGTAACGCATTACTACCCACTCCTGTATTTAAATAAATAAAACTGTGAAAATTCAAAATGAAATAATAATTAAAAAGAAAAAGTTTCAATGTCATTGATGGGAATAGGCGTCCAAATCATTTTGACCGGGAGAGTTTACAGTAAAAGTTGTGTTTGAGTAACATTTTTAAATTTAAAATTATAATAAATTAAAATGTCTTTTTTAAAAGTCTGAATAAAATTCAATTGCATTGATGGCAATAGGCGTCCAATCCATTTTGACTGTGAGAGCGAGCAGCAATCTTGATGTTTGAGTAAAAAAAAAAAAAAAAAAAAAAAAAATTGATATACAATATAATAAAATAATTCAAAATAAATGAATACAAAATGATAATAAATAAATATAATAATAATAAGTCATTTCGGCCGTTAATGGCAATGTTTTCCTTTTTTGTCCACAGCCAATAAGAAGGCAGGAGAACCTCTCATCATCTCCGACATCAAGAAGGGAAGCATGGCACACAGGTAAGCGTTGATTAACTCATTTCCTGCCATTGACAATGATGGACGTCCAGTTCATTTGAACTTGGAAGACTGTCTCTGAATGTCCATCTTTCATTAATTGGACATCTACCGCCGGCAATGTCTTAATTGTTAAACATTCAAACCCCACCCTTCCAACAATTCATACCTTTCTGTCCAATTCCCCAACCCAATGTTTCTTTAGGACAGGAACTCTTGAACCAGGTGACAAACTTCTGTCAATCGACAACGTCCGTTTGGAAACGTGTTCCCGTGAGGAAGCGGAGCAAATACTGCAACAATGCGAGGAACTCGTCAAACTAAAGATCCGTAAAGACGAGGACAACTCAGGTGAGGTGCTGGACATCAGAAACAAGTTAAAGCCCACCATTCAAATTCCTGTCCGGGGTGTAATACCACAGTTGGACACACAGTGACACTATTGGCCACATAGTCTTAACGATATATTTTATCAGTACATACCAAGGGCGTAGGCTTGGTCTTAATATTGGTAGGGACGATGTAACACCATAACCTGCATGTACACTTTTTGCTGGGGACGGGACATTAATAAGACCGATATTTGGTGAATGGGGTCAGGGCTACATTTCTCACGATTATGAACCTAATTATTTGATAGGCTACATGATTAATGCAAAATAAATCTGTATTGACCTATACTAACTTTCACACTGCAAATTTATAACGTCTCAATCAGATATTTTTTGTTAAATCTAGTCAAATAATTTTATCCATCTTTTTTTGAGTGTTAAAGGCTAATTAACAGATTAATGCGTCAGAGTCTTCCACTTACTTTAAGTAAATATTACTATTTGTTCATATTGAGCCCATATATTTAAAAGTTGTTCATTTTTCACCTAAATCAAGAAAAAAAATTCTTTCAAATAATGTTTTGAACAATATTCTTGAATTAAGAACATTTTTGACAAGTTTTTCTTTTAAGATTAAATATTAGGGCTGTCAAACGATTAAAATCTTTAATCGATTTAATCACAGCTTAAAAATTAATTAATCGTAATTACTCGCAATTCAAACCATCTATAAAATATGCCATATTTTTCTGTAATTTTTTGTTAGAATGGAAAGATAAGACACAAAACGGATATATACATTCAACATATTGTACATAAGTACTGTATTTGTTTATTATAACAATAAATCAGCAAAATGGCATTAACATTAACATTCTGTGAAAGCGATCCATGGATAGAAAGACTTGTAGTTCTTAAAAGATAAATGTTAGTACATGTTATAGAAATTTTATATTAAAACCCCTCTTAATGTTTTCGTTTTAATAAAATTTGTAAAATATTCAATCAAAAAATAAACTAGTAGCTCGCCATTGTTGATGTCAGTAATTACACAATGCTCATTGTGAAACAGGCTGAAACTGTTGTATCAGGCTGAAACCCATAAAATCAGTCGCACCCAAGCGCCAGCAAAGGGTGACAAAACATAAAAAAACACAAGTAAAAAGTAGACATGACACTGCAGTCATTTTAATCTGTTTGAGCGGAGCATGTGCGGTAATTGCGTCAAATATTTTAACGTGATTAATTAAAAAAATTAATTACCGCCCGTTAACGCGATAATTTTGACAGCCCTATTAAATAGACAAACGTTTTGCTTAAAATAAGTCTGTTAAGCTTATTTTCACCTAGATGTTTTTCTTATTTCAAGAAATCTCAGTGAGTAAAATTGACTTGAAGCGCTGTAGCAGTAGGGAAATTAGTGGAGTGTTCCCCACCTCCACAACATTGACGTCTTTTTACATTACTTACAGTGGCTGCTGCTAGCAGAAAAAAACTTCAAATATACCTAGTCTTTGAAGGGGGCGGGGGAGGCGGCATGTTGTGAATGTGTGTGGGGGGGGGGTACGGGGGGGTCAATTAATCAGCCAATCAAACGTGCGTTTTAGGGGAAAAAATGGACTGGCACATTCAGTGAGTGAAAAGGGGTGTAGTGTAAGTCTGAACATAATAAAACTACTGTAATTCACGTAATAAAGGTAGGATCCATTCTATCCTTACAACATATATTGTAGGAAGATAGGAAGGATAGATAGGAAGAAATGACCTATCTAACTGAAGTCATTATATAATGCAAATAAGGTTGCTTAAAAGTTGGTGGGGATAATATGAGCATCCTGAAAAGTTGGTAGTATTATGTCCCTACCGTCCCTTTGCAAACCTACGCCCTTGCTTCATACTGTACATAAATACAAGCAGAAGTAAAAATTACACATGTACCAGATGAGCAGGAGACGTCCGGCAGTATAATCTACACAGTGGAGCTGAAGCGCTACGGTGGCCCATTGGGAATCACCATCTCGGGAACCGAGGAACCCTTCGATCCCATCACCATCTCCGGACTCACTAAGCGAGGCTTGGCCGAGAGGTACCTGTGGAACAGCTCACAGTTCTCGGAGCAGTAATAATTCATGTCGTTTTGTGTTTCGGGCATGTAAAGGACGGGCGCTATCCACGTGGGAGACCGCATCCTGGCCATCAACAGCGTGAGCCTCAAGGGAAAACCTCTGAGCGAGGCCATTCACCTCCTCCAGATGGCTGGAGAGACCGTCACGCTCAAGATTAAGAAGATGCTTGACAGTAAGCCAATTTCATAATTCATCTGTCTGTTGCAAACTTCATATCCATTTTTAAGCATGGTTTCCTGAGACGTTTTTGTAGGTTTACCAATGATGGACATCAGGGGCGTTACCAGGAGGGGGGGGTGGCAGTGTCCACCCACGGACACGCTCTGCCCACCCAAAGAAAACTGGATGCAGTACTAACGGCAGTCTGGGCATCGTGTATGGCCAAAGTCTGGCCCGGGGGCCAAATGCGGCCCCTGGACAAATTTCATCCGGCCCCCAGCCTCTGTCATAAAATCAATAACATCTGACCCGCACATAGACTTAATAAATTGGTCAGCAGTACTGCTACCAGCATATGAAGTAAAACCCAATTTTCTAAAATGGCGACAATCAACAAAAAAAAGAAAGTTGACTGCAACTGCTGACGCTTTAAGGATAGGTGGAAATTGGACTATTTCTTCACTGAAATACGCAACAACTGCGTCTGCCTCATTTGCAAATAGACAGTCGCTGTTTTTAAAGAGTTCAATGTGAGGCAATATTACCAAACAAGACACGCTGACATGTACGACAAGATTACAGGGAAGATATGTAGCGAGAAATTGAAGCAACTTGAAACTAGTTTAATTTTACAGCAGCAGCATTTCGAAAGAGCCCGAGAGTCGAAAGAGAACGCCACAAAGGCTAGTTGCAAAATTTATGAAATTAAAAAAAAATAATATAGCAAATGTGACACACAGAATGGCTTGCTAAAATTTGCTTAAATATATTGTTCTACGTAAAGGACGTCAGCCAAGGTCGCCCCCCCCCCACATTTTTACCACACCAAATCTGGCCCCCTTTGCAAAAAGTTTGGACACCCCTGGTGTATGGTATCCCATTCATATAGTACGGATGTGTTCTAAGTTTTAACCTTTGCGTTATTACCTCTTCTTTCACCTTAAAAAAAAAAAAAGAAATGAAATGTTGGTTTTGTTCGTATGGGGCGCTACACACATTTACGCATTTTTTTTTTTTACACATTTTATCAAAGTTTTCACCAGTGTTCACCTGGCTGTGAGTTTTGAAGCATTCTGAGGGGGTCAAAGTAGGGCCCAAAGCGTCGGCAGGACAAAGAATGACTGCAAGGGGGCGCGACATAGTATATTTGGAATTTGTCTTTACACGGTATCAAAGATTGCACCTGTCTTGACCTGCCTGCCGATTTTGGTGCATTTTAAAGCATTTTTAAGGGGGTCAAATTGAGCTCAAAGGATAACTACAACAATAATAATAATAATAAAACCGAGGAACCACAATAGGTTACCTTAAAAAAAATTGTCACCTGCATGTCCATACTGTTCAGTTATGGATGTGTTCTAAGTCAAATAAAATCATATCAACTTTTATTTGTTTAGACTAAATCACAACAACAGTTATCTCAGGGAGAAAACAAAACATGTTTTAAGGTGCTGGATTTCGACCTACTTGAGCATTTTAGGTTTTTTTTTTTTTGTAGGTCTACCCCTGATAGACACGTATACTGAAATTCTTGTTGCTAAGTCAAACTATTTTCTAGGGCTGAAATTTTAAATATTCCCGTGGGGAACAAATAGTCTCTGAAAGTAGTCGATAAAACCCTAAAAACAACTGCTTCACACTGATTCTGCTGAATTCCTGTGTCTTTTCAAGGCTAGCTTCTCGAGGCTTTTTTTGTAGGTCTACCCCTGATAGATATGATAGATGTACCAAAATTCATGTTGCTAAGTCAAACTATTTTCTAGTTTGTTGGCATGACCTTTGAACTTATATTGATGACTTCTGTTTCTTGTTGGCTATTACTTCTTGAAACTTCTCTCTAGTATTGCAGTTCAAAATTGTCTTTTTTTTTTTTTTTTGGTAAGATGCAGATGATAGGAAAGCGAGCGAAGCGGATGACGCCACGGAGAACGAGCTGAGCGACGGGGACGAGGATGACTTGACCGACTTGACAGACAGCCAGCAGACCAACAAGTTGTCGGAACTTTACGCCACGACCGTCCCCAGCGTCGACTCGGCCATGGACTCCTGGGATGGCTCTGGACTGGATGCTGGATACTGCAGCCAGGGTATGTTAAAAAAGGAATCAAAAGTATGGATTTCTAGGGGGAAAAACACATATTTGTCATAAAAGTGACATAATTAAAAACAAAAATTGTGTCTCTTACGGTGGAACAGGCACATACAGCCACCAGGTGTCCACCGGCATGGCACTTCACCCTCACGAGTGGCGTAGTGCCAAACAGCAGCACAGTATTACTCCCCCTCCTGGCTGCCGGAAGAACTACCCTTTCAGCGACGGTGGCTTTAGCGAGGATGAGTGGGAAAAACCCTCGAGGTAAGACACCATAGTTTCAAACTTCTCTCAAAATGAGATTTATGGATAAGAGATAACCCTGCTCACACCTGACCTTTACCCCACCCCTAAGTCAATCAGATGCGAGTATTTGAGTTAACTCCGCCCCCTATAGGTGTGTCTAAGTATATGGCGGTTCCTGATTAGATCTGAACCTTATCATTTTGACAAAGGGGGCGGACTCACGAGTCACGACCAAAAGGGATGGGAACAAATCAAATCCAACCAATCAGGAACAGCTTTTAATTACCTTATATACTTGCATCCGATTGGCTAAGGGGCAGAAATGGGCAGGGTTATCACTTTTCTAATCAATCTCATTTTGGCAAGAATTAGATACTATCCTTCTAACACCATTTCAAGGGATCCACAGACCGAAAGACTTGTAGTTCTTCTTATAGATAAACGTTATTATGAGTTAAAACAATCTGATATTAAAGCCCCGCTTGATGTTTTTATTATACAATTATACAGTGTTTAAAATGTGTTTAACTAGTATGTCGCCATTGTTGCTGACGTTGCAGGGCGGTGACGTTTTAGGTCACACTGCCGGGCTTCCTGAGTATGACTCTCACGACATACAGTAAACATGTCATCTGTAAAAACCCTTTCAATTTGAACGCGAGAGGAACAATAATGAGCATGACAGAACTGTCGAGCAGCAAAAGCAAAATGAACAGGAAAGACAGGATGAGATGAGACGAGAGTATGGCAAAACCAGTGTTCTGCCAAAATGTGCTACACTAGCCAAACGTTCTCCAAGAGGCGAATTTGATACCCAAAGTACTACCGTGCGCTTTCATCTTGTTTTGTTTAGATGCATACAGACAGAACATTCTAAAGATGCCTTAAGAAAATACTTCAACCTAGTAATATCAAATAAGATTGAAGAAGATTTCACTTGTACTTAATTTAGTCGTAGGTAATTTGTGTATACCTTTTATATAGTTCTTATAGTTTGTCTATATGTTGTACATTTCATTGTACACTGTCTGAGGCTGCTGTAATGCCTGAATTTCCCCTTTGATGTATTATTAAAGTCTTATCTTACCTTCAGGGTGGTTTAAATACACTACGAGACTGACGTGGTCAACAAATCAACAATCTACTTTAAAGCTACCGCAAGAAAACACAATGCTTAAAAGTATGAGAGGGAAACATATGCAAAAAGTATTTTGAGGCAATGAAAAGGTAATAAAAGACTCAATAAAAACACAAATAGCCGCCGCTTTTAAGTCCGAGGTTACCTTTCAGCATAAGCGGATTTAAAGGGGGGGCCTGGGGGTCCAGCCCCCCCAGTGGCCGAAAATTGTCATTGCATGAAATTGACTTTCCTATATGTATAAAAGTTGTAAAGCAATAAAACTGCAACAAAAATGAATGAAATGAACAAAAAAATATATTTTTATAATGGGTCAAAATTATTTTTTTGGAACAAATCATGTGACTAGCACCTTAAAGTGTCATTTGCTTTGCATATGATTTAAAATAAAAAATAAAAAAATAGGGGAGGGCAATTTTTTTTGATTGAAGCAACTTTTTGGGGGATTGAATGATTTAGACACAAATGTCCTACCCATGATATGGCCCAAACACAAAAAGGATTGCTTCAATCAAAGAAAACTTTTTCAACGAAAAATTAAGTGTTCAAATGCAAATATTTCAATCTCAAATATTTTTTCGCATTCAAAAATATTTTCTATGATTGAATTTTTTTCTTTTTTAGGATTGAAGCGATTTTTCTTTTTGAAAATATATATTTTTATAATTTTTTGATTGAAAAATAAAGACAAAAATGCCCTAGCCAAAATGTGGCTCAAACACAAATCAACATTGCTTCAAAGAAGTTGCTTCAATCAGTTGAAAAAAAAAAAAAAAAATGACTCCAATAAAAAATCAAAAATAGCTTTCACGTGCTTTTTTTTTTTGCTTCAAATTTATTTTTGCATTTAAACACTTTTTTTTTTATTATTGAAGTGACTTTTTATTGAAAAATTATATTTTGATTGAAGCAACTTATTTTTTTCTTTTATTGAAGCAACTTTTTTTGATTGAAAAATAAAGACATAAATCTACCTCCATATGGCTCCGCCAGAGGGATACAGTTTTTGACAAGGGTAACTACATTGGCACGACACCGGCGGGTGTACCATATTCAATGGTTGACCATCTTGGCGAAAAGTATTGCCTAAGCAGCCTGATTCAAAATTCCCCTCAAGAATGATGGGAAACAAAAAATGCTCATTGTTAACTTATTTTTATGAAAATTCTTGTAAATTCATTTTATAGCTGACACTGCGTTTCGGGGTCATCAACATGTTGTGCCCCCCCTGCCCCAAAGTCAAACTCCGCGTATGCCTTTCAGCTTATATCCACCCATTCGTACTCAGTAATTGCAATTATTTTTCCTTCTGTCAGTTTCCTTGGCCAAGCGTCAGATGGAATTCTTCTGGATTCCGATGACAGTTTCTGGTGTCAAGCCTTGGAGGACCTGGAGACTTGTGGACAATCCGAACTGCTCAGAGAGATTGAGGTCACTTAGCATTAGCAAAAAGCTAAAAAAAAAAAAAATATGGACAACTTATGTTTGCTCCCTCACAGGCGTCCATCATGACTGGCACAGCAATAAGTTTGGGAGTAGAAGGTGCTAACAAGCAAGAGTCTATCATGAGCCACGGCCGAATGAGCCCGTTGCGGCGGAACTCCCTCCTCCACCAGGGGGCGCATCTGCAGGAGGAGTTGCAACTGCACGAGGACGAAGGTGAGTGTTATAGAAAGTAGATAAAGTAATTTTCAAAGTATCGGAATCGGCAAAAAAATATCGGACATGCATTTTAAAAAAAATATATATATATATTTTAATTAAATCGTTTTCTAATTGTATTTAACGTTACAGACATTATATGTTACACTCATCCAGAGTCTTTAGTTTAGGCTTAAGGTAGGGTTATCAAATTTATCCCGATAGCAATTAATACATGCTTTGCACGACCCACTCACGCATTGTCGCACTCAATCTGTAATGGCGCTGTTTTACCTGTATAGAGAGATAAAAGGCAGTGTAAAATGAGTAGAGTGAATTTTGGCAGCCTTAGGAGCCTTTTTTTAATTGGCTAAATAAAGCCTTACAATCCCTCTCCCCACAATGAAAAATATCATGGGAAGCAATGTGGGGAAGCAAGGTAGCAATTGATCTTTTTCTTAAAACCTTATGTTATTTCCCAACGCAGAGAAGATATATCAATTGGTAGCACTACGCACAGTCATGGTTCCACTTCCCATCATGCATTTGGGCATGGCTACAGTATCGTTTACTGAAAGCTCAACAAATACACTAGATGACAATATTTAGTCACAATATACAAAGTCACAAGTCTTTCTATCCGTGGATCCCTCTCACAGTAAGAATGTTAATAGTGTAAATGCCATCTTGATGATTTATTGTCATAATAAACAAATACAGCACTTATGTACTGTATGTTGAATGTATATATTCGTCCGAGTTTTATTCATTTTTTTCTTAATGTATTGCCAAAATTTATATGATCGGGATATCGGGAATGAATTGAATCGGGAGCAAAATATATCGGGATCAGCAGATACTCAAACTAAAACGATCGGGATCGGATCGGGAGCAAAAAACATGATCGGAACAGCCCTAATAGAAAGCACCTTTGAGCTCGTATTCATAATTATGATGAGATCCTCTCGCAGACGCCCTCCTGGAGGTCCACTTCCACCCAGACGAGCTGCTGCACCCGGGGGCGCGCCTCCTCCAGAACAGCCTGTCCCCGTCTGGGCATCATGAGCCCAAGTCCAAGGCTTCGTTGAGGGTTTCAGAAAGGACGTGGGAATCGCGGCGCATCAAGGAGGAGATGCAAGGGCTCCTGTCACCTACGCCTCTGGAGCTACACAAAGTCAGTTCACGTAAAATGCTAAGTTAATGGATGAAAAAAAGCATAAGAAAAAGCTTTTGAAGAAAAAGGGATGAATTCTACGTTTCTACCCGCATTCTTCTCAATGAGCTTTCAACGGTTCTCTTGAAGTTGTCATAGCTAGAACCAGAACCTCCACTTCTTCATTGGCCAGAACATGATTCACTGGTTCATTCCTTGCAGGTAACTGTGATAAAAGATCCCGAAAGTGATGATTTTGGCTTCAGCGTTTCCGACGGCTACCTGGAAAAGGGCGTATACGTCAACATGGTCCGACCTGACGGACCGGCCGAGCGATCAGGCCTCCGACCCTACGACAGGATCCTTCAGGTAGCGCGCGCTATGTCCCTGTCCTTCTAGTCGTAGGCTGGAACTTTTTCAGTCTTTTCTCCAGGTGAATCATGTCAGGACTCGGGACTTTGACTGCTGCCTAGCGGTGCCGCTCATCACGGAGGCCGGTGACCGATTAGAATTGGTCATCAGCCGTAACCCGCTGGATGCCGCCGAGGACAACAACAACACTCTGGACCACCACCCGTTGGATCTGTAGCACAAACGCACCGAACTGGAAGGTTTGTTAGTCCAAAACTGATCAGACCAATAAAAAAATGTTCAAACTTATACAGGTTCCTAATGTCTACCTTCTTTTAAAGCCAAGTTCTGATGTTACCTTACCTCGTGGATCACCACCTCTGCCACGAGACCAGACGGACACCAATGTGAGGATTTAAGCACAAGTTTTGAGGACAAATTTGGTCCTCACCGTGGAGTCTTCGCAGATGTCTGCATTGCTGCTAAGCTAGCACAAACACTAACTTTGACCCGTATGTCAAGGTTGTGTTGTTCCAAGGACACCGCAACATGATGTCATCACGACATTTACGTTTTTTTTAGTCTCAACACTATGGAAAAAGTTATAGGGGACATGTTGTCGCATTTTTAGGTACAAGTTCACCTCTTCCTGAAAGATTCCCAACCCAGATGATGTCCCATTACTTTTGTCCACATAGAAATACTATGGGAAAAAACAACTTTAGACTGTTATTCAGGGCCATTACCCGGAAATGACCCAAAATCAACAGAAAGTGACCTGGAATTGAACCAAAATCAGCAGAAGGGGGCCTGAAATGAACACGAAGTGACTCAGAAATGCTCCAAAATCAACAGGAATCACTCATTTATGCGGCAAAATTAGAATGATGTAATATCGACAGGAATTGACTTGGAATGAACTGGAAGCGACCCTTACTTTCCCCAAACTCAACAGGAAGTAACCTGGAATAGAACCGAAATGAACAGGATTTGACCTGTAATGAAAAGGAAGTGACCCAAAACTAGCAGGAAGTGACCTGTAAACGTCATAAATTACCATCCAACTGAAATGGCATTTAAAACTTTTTTTTTTTTAGATCAAATTTGATGCATTCAAAAAATACTATAAAAATTAATAAAGCTACATCATGATGTAATAATTGTACTGTACTATAATATACTAATACCGTATTGGCCCGAATATAAGACGACCCTGATTATAAGACGACCCCCTCTTTTTCAAGACTCAAGTTTGAAAAAAGACTTTTTGAACACCAAAATATTTTTTATACAGAAAATAATTACAGTACATCCAAAACAAATGATTATAACTATATATTTGAGAGAAAAAGCATTTTATTTTGCCTCATTCAAATCTTAATATCTGAAATATGTAAACTAAAGCGCAATCACATTCGTAAATGAATGGCTTCTGGTTTTTGAAATGTAAATAAACCAATCTATTGTGATAAAACAACAAAATTGCAATAACTGCATTAACCATCAAAGTGAAGTCTAACTGTAACTGAAGTCCTGATGCAAATCTGAATAAGGAAAAACATTGCAATAAAATAATGCAAAAAGTAGCTAAGATCTGTCATGACAGGACATCGCTTCAATGATATCTAGCGTCATCTAGCGTCGTGAATGGGGAGAGTAGCTGAGATCTGTCATGACAGAACATCGCTTCAATGATATCTGGCACCATCTAGCGTCGTAAATGGGTATAACGTCTGGACCGCGAATATAAGACGACCCCTCTTCTTCAGTCTTATTTCAATGGAAAAAAACATCTTATATTCGGGCCAATACGGTATTACCAAAAACAATCATTTGCCCAATAAAGGGTTAATCATTATTTTTATATCATTGATACTTTTTAATTTACAAATGACATTATAAATACAAATATATTAAATTCTAATAGGAACAAAATTAATACATTTAAAATAAATAAAAACACAAATACCTGTACACTCTGTTTAAAGCCCAGTCACACTCGAAAGTTGCAGTTTTTTTGTTTTGTTTTGTATTTTTTAATCAAATTCCATACTATTTAACTCCTTGCCTGCCATTGATAGGGCATAGACTTCACTATCAGTTGACGGGACACGGGGCTCGGGGCCGATCCGTAGGATAAAAAACTAAAAATTCAAATATTTTCAAAACCAAAGCCGCTAGCAACCTGAAAAAAAAAGACACCTCCCTTAGCCATATATGAGTCTCCATGAGCAGCGATATAAAAAACAAAATGAAAGTTGTTCCCTAATAAAATTCTGATTTAATTTTTTTAAGTATAACAAAACTTAAAATTGCTATAAAATTCTCAAATTTTACGCTAGCTACAAATATCACCAAAATACAGTGATAATCACCTATATTTTCAGGATCAATAGCAATATTTAACATATCATATAAGTTTTGGCCTAATAGCAACCTTTTTTTTTTTTTTTTTTTCCAACAGTTAATTCACTCAATTTCACTGAATCTCAGAAACTTAATACTTGAGCAAAGCATGCAGAATCATCTTAATTTTTCTCAACAAAAGCAAAATTAACATTTTTCTATATACAGTCACAACTTATTTAGGTTGAATTCCGCTATTGTGTAGAGATACAAAATCCAACATGGCGGCTCACAAAACAAAGAGCATTTTAAGTAGAAAATTCTTGCAAATAAATGCATAAATCGCGGAATTTCTGTAGATATGAACGTAAAACAGTCTAGATTCTTGGTTAAAAGATAAAAAACGGGCAGTTATCATTCATTTTACGTAAACATTTAAAGCCAAAGTTACGTTATCGTTTAATCCAACAAGGTGGCCGTCACGGAACAAAGCTTTTTCAAGTTGAAAATTCTTGCAAATAAATGCTTAAATCGTGGAATTTTTATAGATATGAACTTAAAACAGTCTAGATTCTGGGTTTAAAGGAAAAAAGGGGGCAGTTATCATTCATTTTACGTAAATATTTCAATCCAAGGTTATGGTATTGTTTAATCCAACATGGCGGCCGTCATGAAACAAAGACCTTTTTAAGTTGAAAATTCTTGCAAATAAATGCTTAAATAGTGGAATATCTGTATATGGCGGAAAACACTCAGGTGACTTGAAGTTCCGCTCTGAGACCCCCAATTTAGCCAACTTTCAAAATTGTCCGATATGCATGTGTGATACATCATTGGAAAGCTTAAAATCTCAATTTTCTGGGGGAAGAAACATTTTGAGCAGGAGGGCATTTTTTTTTTAAAAATTTAAAAAAATTTAAACAGCAAAACCCTATCTGGAGGTGAGAGCACGCGAGAACAGAATTACAGACGCCATGACTTTAACGAGATATTATCGCGTACTTACTTTGTTTCGATCCAAAAACTCCATGTAGCATGTATCACTGAGTGTCAAGACACAGCTGTGAATGGCCACAGCTGGATTTTTTGGGGATTTTATGGGTGACACATGGTCATATAACAAGAGTCGCGATGCAGAAATCGCAGTCATCAACGAGTGGTTGAGATTTTCTTTTTCATATATTACCCTTTTAAACGTTTTTTTTCAACTTTTTTTTGTTTGAATCAATTATTTATCATCTAACATATCGGAGAAAATGCCACAGTAACAAAAAAATACAATTAAGCGATAGTTATGCGGTACATAGCCGTAACTTTTTAACAGACGCCATTTTTTTCATCTTGACAATTTGTTTAAAAGTTTAAAATATGTGAGTGAATAATTTTTTTAAGTGTTTTTTTTTTTTTAAACAAAATATGAGACATCAATGAATGATTCTAAGCTAAAAACGACAGACATTTTGAATAATAAATATAATTAATTACCATTGTTTTATGGCTGGGTTGAAACAAAAGCGGTTGCGCGACGTCTGTAAACGGGGGTTTTCAGGGTAAAACGGACAAATTAAAGATAGTTTGGGCGCTTCATGCGCCATGAATCTACTGTGGCAGCATATAGACATATTGTTCTATCAAACACAACAGTTGTTTTGGCTTAAAATACAGCAGTTTCTTTTAAAGAGGAGCGCAAGAGCAGAAACTGCTTTTTCAGTCTTGTCTGTGTTTTCCGCCATATATGAATGTAAAACAGTCTAGACTCTTGGTTAAAAGCAAAAAAAAACAAAAACATTCATTTTACGTAAATATTTCAAGCTAAAGTCGGCCTAATTTTTTCTATTCAATTCATTGTATTCACGTTTCAAAGTGCATGCATGGAACGAAAAATATAATGATTACCTTGAATCCTTGACCAAATCACTCTTGAGACACTCCTGCCTGCTTGTATGCAGTAAAACCTTTGTCCTATTTCCACCTAAATCCGGCGTTAGAACACAGCGGGAAGACGTGACGCAAAGTCTGTGGGAGATGTCTTGTCAACTGATAGTGGAGTCTATGGACAGCGATAGATATCAAATTCATTTTCATTCATTACACTGCGAGAAATGTGTTTGAATACTCATATTTCAGCGATATTCACGGCACTAGATGTCCAGTCCATTTTGACTTCAGTCAAAATGAATTTGACATCTAGCGCAGTTAAACAAGCGCTTAGCGTTGCTAAAAGACTATGTGAGTGTCCCAATACTTTTCATCCAAATTCCACATGCTCCGGTTCCCATAGCAACAGTGAAGCGCTTCCTGCCCTTGCAGAAATCGCTTGTCCGTAACAATGAGGTCGCCCTCAAGTGGCGCACCCCCACCTCAAGCCCGACCTACCGCCCCCCCCCGCCGTATTTTTAGTCCCACGCATTCCAGCCTTCAGCTTTACATCAACGTCACCTGCTGCTGTTTTCTTCCGGAACGTCGCCCTGTCGGAGGCAATTATTTGTGGATTAGCGGCGCTAAGAGGGGCCCTCACGCCCGTCACATGAACTTGCCCACCCGATAACAACCCCCGCGCACCCCTACTTAAACGACCCCCACGACCATGCACGTGAGGCAACACCTTACAAAGTTAACTGGAACTTTCACAGCTACCAGCGTTGGCGTTTTTATACTCCGGGTTGAAGTCACGCTTCCCTTGAGGGTGATCGGTGCACCCCTTTTTTCCTCACACACCCTCCCAAAAAAGATTTTTGAACACATCAAGGCCATTAAAAAATAAAAATCTGCTTTTCTACAAATTATTAAAATGGATGTAAACACACTTCTGAACAAAGTTGGCGCACCACTTTTTAGAAATTTGCTGGAATCACCCCACTAAAAAAACTAAAAACATTTAGAAACATTTTTTCACAAACAGAAAAAAATGGCGCACCACCTGTAAAAAGCAACCAATTTAAAACAAAACAAAACAAACATTTCTTGTCAAAGCTCCACTAAATCAGAAATTTTCCAAATTTATTTTAAGCCCCACCCCCTTCAACATGCCAACAGAATCGGTGCACCCCTTTTTTTCCTCACACAACCTCCCAAAAATATTTTTCCACACATCAAGACCATTAAGGCACACCCCCAAAATACTTTGAACTTATTAAATTATTAAATTGCATATAAATGCACTTTAGCATCTTTAACATCTGAAGTTGGCGCACCCTTTTTCCCACTGCACACACACTGGAAAAAAAAATCCCAGCAAATTAACATTAAATAAACTATATAAATTTCCTGGAACATCCAATTTCCATCACCATACATTTTTTGACACCCAGAAAAAAATGGCACACCCCCGCTTAAAAAGCACCCTATTAAGAGAATCCAAATAAACGATCACCAATCATCGATGTTTTCGTCAACTATAATGAAAATATTTCGTCAACGAACATTTTGTCATGACGACGAGGAGACGATAACGAGCTAAAAGCATGTTTTGAAAGACAAAGACATAACGAGACAATACCAGTTTTCGTCTGACAAGATGAGAACGAGACGAAAATGCGCAATAGATTCCGTTATATATTTTCACAATGTGTGACATTTTATGTGTAGTTAGCATATATCGTAGCAGTGTCTGCCTGTGTCACTCATGTGACGTACTGCGGCCCCCACCCCCGACTCACCTGTGTCGTCTCCAGTCTCCAGCCTTGCACCCACGGTAAGATTTGTTTTCTTATCTTGGCCAAAGACAGTATGCAATGTAGCTTTAGCCTTTAAAGGTCTTAGCTGAGCAGTGTTGTTAAAGGGTACCACGGACAGAAAGACGTGTAGTTCTTAAAAGATAAATGTTAAATATGAGTTATAATTACAGTTGTGGTCAAAAGTTTACATACACTTGTGAAGAACATAATGTCATGGCTCTCTTGAGTTTCCAGTTATTTCTACAACTCTGATTTCTCTCCGATAGAGTGATTGGAACAGATACTTCTTTGTCACAAAAAACATTCATGAAGTTTGGTTCTTTTATGACTTTATTATGGGTTAACAGAAAAAGTGATCAAATCTGCTGGGTCAAAAATATACATACAGCAACACGAATTAGCAATTTCTTGTGAGTGATTATTGACTTGAATAATCATTGACTTGAACAAGTCAGGAAAGTCACTTGGAGCCATTTCAAAGCAGCTGCAGGTCCCAAGAGCAACAGTGCAAACAATTGTAAGTATAAAGTGCATGGCACTGTTTTGTCACTGCCACGATCGAAGAAAATGATCGGAAGAAAAAAAAAAAAAAAACGGAAGAAACCACTTTGGACCACTTTGCTTTCTCTCTGCCTTACACTCCACTGTCGATTAAAGGAAAACTACGGCGTCAGTCAAAGGACAAAACGCACTCATTCGCTTGATCCCTAATTAATTTAAAACTCGCCATTGGCACCTTATGGCGTATTTAAATCACTACCATACATAATTAACGAGTGAAACAGTTTTTTTTTGTTTTTTTTTAAAAGAGTATCACGTGGAATTCCGGCAGTCTCGCTATGTGACGTCACTTTTTGGGAGAAGTAATTTGTGACAATAAGTAATTACTTTTTTAAAGTAAAATGAACAACACTGGTGCTGGTGATCATCACACAATAAATGTAACTCGTAGCATTCACGTTAGCATTAGGCTAATGCAATCGGCAGGCGTCCTCTTAAACTCTCGGACGAGTTTTTTTTTTAAAACAATTCGTGGCGTCCAGGTGGGTATGATTATTTGAATTATTTCAAAATAATGTACTGTTTCCCTGCTGAGCGTGTATTATCACCAAGTTTGTGTTATCCTCGTAGACGCTACAATATTTGCTCATTTGTCAGTGTTCATTCGAAATAGTTGGAAGCCTTTATTTATCTATTTATTTTGGATTAACTTTTTAAACATTTTCAGACGAAAACATTTTTAGTAAACGTTGACTAAAACTAGACAAAATTATTCTTGAGTTTTGGTCAACAAAAACTAGACAAGCACATTCTTTTCATTGCTGACAATGACAATAAAGACTTCTTCTTTTCTATTCTATTTGAGATGACTAAAATATGACAAAGACTAATAAGTATTATCGTCTAAAAGACTAAGACAAAAATTTAAAGGGCTGCAAAAAAGAAAACTGTCACCAATACAAACTTTTTCTCGTCAAACCCACCAAAATACCAGCAGTTTTCCAAATTTCTTTTAAGCCATATACAGTTGTGGTCAAAAGTTTACATACACTTGTGAAGAACATAATGTCATGGCTCTCCTGAGTTTCCAGTTATTTCTACAACTCTGATTTTTCTCTGATAGAGTGATTGGAACAGATACTTCTTTGTCACAAAAAACATTCATGAAGTTTGGTTCTTTTATGACTTTATTATGGGTGAACAGAAAAAAGTGATCAAATCTGCTGGGTGAAAAATATACATACAGCAGCGCTAATATTTGGTAACATGTCCCTTGGCCATTTTCACTTCAATTAGGCGCTTTTAGTAGCCATCCACAAGCTTCTGGCAAGCTTCTGGTTGAATCTTTCACCACTCCGCTTGACAGAATTGGTGCAGTTCAGTTAAATTTGATGGCTTTCTGACATTGGACTTGTTTCTTCAGCATTGTCCACAAGTTCTCAATGGGACTTTGGGAAGGCCATTCGAAAACCTTAATTCTAGCCTGATTTAGCCATTCCATTATCACTTTTGATGTGTGTTTGGGGTCATTGTCCTGTTGGAACACCCAACTGCGCCCAAGACCCAATCTTCGGGCTGATGACGTTATTTCATCTTGAAGAATTTGAAGGTAATCCTCCTTCTTCATTATCCCATTTACTCTCTGTAAAGCACCAGTTCCATTGGCAGCAAAATAGCCCCACAGCATAATACTACCACCACTGTGCTTGACGGTAGGCATGGTGTACTTGGGGTAAAGGCCTCACCTTTTCTCCTCGAAACATATTGCTAGGCATTTTGGCCAAACACCTCGATTTTTGTTTTGTCTGACCACAGAACTTTCCTCCAGAAGGTCTTATCTTTGTCCATGTGATCAGCAGCAAACTTCAGTCGAGCCTTAAGGTGCCGCTTTTGGGCTTCCTTCTTGCGCGGCAGCCTCTCAGTCCATGGAGATGCAAAACACGCTTGACTGTGGACACTGACACCTGAGTTCCAGCAGCTTCTAATTCTTGGCAGATCTGCTTTTTGGTGATTCTCGGTTGAATCTTCACCCTCCTGACCAATTTTGTCTCAGCAGCAGGTGATAGCTTGCGTTTTCTTCCTGATCATGGCAGTGACAAAACAGTGCCATGCACTTTATACTTACAAACAATTGTTTACACTGTTGCTCTTGGGACCTGCAGCTGCTTTGAAATGGCTCCAAGTGACTTTCCTGACTTGTTCAAGTCAATGATTCGCTTTTCCAGATCCATTTTTGTATGTTTTTGACCCAGCAGTTTTGATCACTTTTTCTGTTAACCCATAATAAAGTCATAAAAGAACCAAACTTCATGAATGTTTTTTGTGACAAAGAAGTACCTGTTCCAATCACTCTATCAGACAAAAATCAGAGTTGTAGAAATAACTGGAAACTCAAGAGAGCCATGACATTATGTTCTTCACAAGTGTATCTAAACTTTTGACCACAACTGTAACCCTTTTCTAATATGAAGACATGTACTCAAAAGAAAGCCAAAACATTTATTTTAGCAAACCACCACTTTAACACTTGGGAAAAAAACCCTCAAAAAAGCAGGTTACCAAAAAAAAAAAAAAAAAAAGTAGCAGCTTTCCGAACTTATTTTAAGCCACGCCCCATGATTACCCCCCAAAAATAGTAGCAGCTTTCCGAACTTATTTTAAGCCACGCCTCATTTTCAACATCCTGATACAATCGGCACAACCCCAAATCCCGCGCAAACCTTAAAACATACAAATTATGAGCACAACAAAGATACAAACATTTATCATTATTTCCCAATTTTTATTTGACAATGTGCACCTCTCGCAAAAAAGATTTTTAACACATCAAGGCCATAACGTGAAAACAAACAATGGACAAAATCAAACCTTTCCTATCAAGCCCACGAAATCCTAGCAGTTCTCCCAATTCTTAGCCACGCCCTTTTTTTAACCATTCTAGCACATTCAGCGCACCTCCAGGTACCCACACAAAAGATAAGAACGTCCCAAATAAAAAATTATCGTTATTTCCCAATTTTTGGGACAACATGCACTTTAAGTTAACTCATACCTGCATTGACAGCGATAAACGTCAAATATATTCAAACTGGGATGGCTGGCATTGAGTGATCACGTTTCCCTACTATTGACATCAATAAACGTCCAATCCACTTTGACTAAGAAACGTGGATTGGACGTCTATCGCCATCAATGGCAGCTAAACAGTTAACATCACAAAATAATTTGGCCACCCCCTATACTCCCACCAAAAAAATACAGAAAACACAGCAATCAAATCTATATTAACTGTTGTTAAAAAATAAAAGCACAAAATATGTTGCCGTGTAAATATTGTCATGACTTTTTACATTTTGTAAAGCAACAAAAAAAAACACAGAGAAAAGCCTTCCAAACATTTTTCAGTTTTCATGTACTGTACATGAGTGCGTGCGTGCGTGGTTTCCTATGCATCTCAATGTTGATTTTGAAGCCCAATCTGGAAGTTACTGTACTGTAAAAGTAAAAAAAAAAACTGAACAATTTTTTAACTTTTTGTTGTGATATGCAAATGTTTACATATTTTTTATGACAATACTTTAATGCAAATTTTTAATTTAACAATACTTTTAAACATTTTTTCCCTTTAAATTACATTTTTATTGTCTGACTCCCAATGTTTTATTCCCAAATTCAGACTATTAAATTTTTTTTTTTTCAAACTTGCCATGTTCGTAGTACGGAAGCGTATTGCATTCACATGAAAAAATTTTTTAAATGGGGGGCTGTTTTTTTAATTAATTTTTGTTCAACTCTCTGTTTTTATGACTAATTTATTTTTGGGGTAGTTTTTAAATTTTTTTTTTTTTTTTTTTTCAATCCTACATTTTTCTGAGTAATTTATTTTTTAGGTCGTTTTTTGATTTTTTTTTTTTTTCCCAACTTCGTTTTTCTGAGTAATTTATTTTTGGATTTGTTTTCTGAATTAATTTTTTTTCCAACTTCGTTTTTCAAAATAATTTATTTTGGGGGTTGTTTTTTTTAATTAATTTGTTGTTTTCCAACCTTGTTTTTCAAAATAATCTATTTTCGGGTTTGTTTTTTGAAATAATTTTTTTTTCCAACTTTGTTTTTCAAAATAATTTATTTTTGGGTTTGTTTTTTTGAATTAATTTTTTTTCTTGGTAGAGGAAAAAATATTTATTTGAAAAACGGCCCTTTGAAGGTCTCGCGAGATTGAACTTGCAGGATAGAGTTCGCACGAGACTTCCAAGTGCTTGAATTTTGAATAAATATTTTTTCCTCGGAAGCCAAGCTGAGAAAGAAAAATTAATTAAAAAAAACAAACCCAAAAATAAATTATTTTGAAAAACAAAGTTGGAAAAAAATTAATTCAAAAAACAAACCCAAAAATAAATTATTTTGAAAAACAAGGTTGGAAAAAAACAAATTAATTCAAAAAACAAACCCGAAAATAAATTATTTTGAAAAACAAAGTTGGGAAAAAAATTAATTCAAAAAACAAACCCAAAAATAAATTATTCAGAAAAACGAAGTTGGGAAAAAAATTAATTCAAAAAACGACCTCAAAAATAGATTACTCAGAAAAAACGGAGGGTTGAAAAGGTTGAAAAAAAAAATAATTAAAAAAACAGCCCTCGAAATAAATGTCAGAAAAACGGAGAGTTGAAAAAAAAATAATTAAAAAAACAGCTCCCCATTTTTTAAAATTTTCATGTGAATGCAATACGCTTCCGTATGTTTGTACTTCTGGTAAATCTTTTTTTTCCCCCTCCAATACATTTGCTTAAATATTTCTTTTTTTTTTTTCAGACTCCATCTGTAAAATATTCAAATTTTTTGGGTCTGACTTTTCAATTTTATTCTTTTTGAGGTCTCGCTTCATATTTAGTTGTACTGGTTTGACCCCGTTTCCCATCTTTTTTGCCCAAAAATACCATACTTTTGGGGGAAAGTTCTTTTCCCTTAAAAAAAAAATCTACACATGGCAAACAAAATTCCATATTTTATTATTTATTAATTCATTAGTTTATATTACTTTCAAATTAATAGAATTCAAATTTCAAAAACCTTTTTTTTTTAACCAAAATTTTCATTTATCTTAGTACGGAGCCACTAAAGGTACATCGACAAAAATAAAATTAATTTAAACAGACTGGTGTGCACCAGATAGTATGTGGTGCACACTAGAATCTATCTGGTATGCACAATAACAAATCCGGAGTGCACCCGACAGTTTAAATTTATTTTATTTCTGTCGATGTTGATTTTTTTTTTTTATGGAATAATTTGGCCTTTTTTTAAATCTTTTTTTGGGCCAAATATATCATACGCTTCCTCTGTTTTGAGGGTCAGTACTTTTGTAAATGTTAAATAGTTATATATGGCGGAAAAGACTCAGGTGACTTGAAGTTCTGCTCTGAGACCCCCGATTTGAAATTTCAAAATTGTCATGTATGCATTTGTGATACATCACTGGAAAGGTTAAAATCTGGGGGAAGAAAAATTTTGAACAGGAGGGCATTTTTTTTTTTTTTTAAAAACAGAAAAACCCTAACTGGAGGTCAGAGCATGAGAGAGCATAATTAAAGACGCCATGATTTTCACGAGATATTATCGCGTACTTGCCTCTTCTCGATCCAAAAACTCCATGTGGCATGTATCAACGAGTGTCAAGACACAGCTTTGAAGGGCCACAGCTGTATTTTGGGGGATTTTATGGGTGAAACATGGTAATATAAGAAGGGTTACGATGCAGAAATCGCAGACATCAAGGAGTGGTCGAGATTTTCTTTTTCATATATTTACCCTTTAAAATGTTTTTTTTTTCTCTCTCTTTGTTTGGATCGATTATCATCTAAAATATTGGGGAAAATGCGACAGTAACAAAAAAAAAAATACAATTAAGCAATAGTTATGAGGTAGATATTAGGGCTGTCAAACGATTAAAATTTTTAATCGAGTTAATTACAGCTTCAAAATTAATTAATCATAATTAATCGCAATTAATCGCAATTCAAACCATCTATAAAATATGCCATATTTGTCTGTAAATTATATATATATTCTGTAAAATAATTTGTTGGAATGGAAAGATAAGACACAAGATGGATATATACATTCAACATATGGTACATAAGGACTGTAGTGGGCATTTCACTCTACTGTCATTTAAATCTGTCTATGCTGTCCTCACTCCGAAGCGTCTACTTTTTCCAAAGCTAGACAGCTAGTGAACGACGCCTTAATAATCAGACTTCTTTTTCATCTGATTTATTAATAAAATGGCCTCAAACCACTGTCCTCTTTAGACCGTAGTGAAACTACAAAAAAAAGTACACAAGCATTGCATTAGCAACAACGTTAGCTTAGCACGCTATACAGGTTCACTAAACATAAACAAAAAGCGTCTCATACAAAAAATATAACATTTCGCTTACTAACATAATATGTACATTCTTTACAACAACCATACTTACGGACAAATCTTGTCCAAGGATCATATAAGCACAAGATTACAACGTAGGCGTCAGCCCAAGACGTCGTGCAGCCATATTGAACTGGCAAGAAAGCAATAAACCATGTCGCAAAGCGACCACAAGAGTTCGCTGTTAGACAGCACAAAAAAAACCTTGCTGTAAAACTTACCAAAAGTCAGAATACTGTCATGTGCGTTAATTGCGTCAAATATTTTAAAGTGATTAATTAAAAAAATTAATTACCGCACGTTAACGCGATAATTTTGACAGCTCTAGTAGATATTCGTGACTTATTTACGGACTCAATTTTTTTTCATTGTGATGTAATTTGTTGAAAAGTTTAAAATGTAAAAATGAATAATTTTTGAAAGTCGCTTTTTTTTTAAAATTAAATATTAGACATCAATAAATGACTCTAAGCTAAAAATGACAGACATTTCGAATAATAGATATAATTACTTACCTTCTTTTTATGGCTGTGTTGAAACAAAAGCAGTTGCGCAACGTCTGTAAACGGGGGTCTCCAGGGTAGACCGAACAAATTAAAAATAGTTCGGGGGCTTAATGCGCCACGAATCTGCTTTGGCAGCATATAGACATATTGTTCTATCAAACACACATCCAAAACATTTTTAGAACTACATTTTTTATCCAGTTTCTTTTTTGACAAGTTTTTTGAGCATATTTTATCTCCCCCCCCCCCCCCCCCCCCCCCCCCGAAATTTTTTTTTTGTTTTTATAGTCTGGCTTTAAACTTCTTTCTTTATCCAAATTCTGAATTTTCTTCTTATGTTTTTGCCCAAACTTGCGATATTTCCCCCCATTTTTTACTTCTTTTCAAATCAAATCGTCACATCTTTTCCTTTGCTCCAATACATTTGTCTGAATATTTCACATTTTCTTCAATTTTTTTCTTTCGTCCCATTCCACCTGTCAAATATTCAAAATTTTTGTTTGAATATTCATTTTTCATTTTTTTTTTCAACTTAGCAGCCAAATGTGGGTATTTCCTCCCCAAATCTTCCAAGTTTCCCATCTTTCCCTGTTAAATATTTTTTGTTATCTGATATAAGCTACTGAACATTTGCTAAAATGTCAGTCTTGTTTGGGCATTCTGGTTGTTTTGAATGTTTCGGTGAGACTTTTTCCAGATTGGGCTTTTCAAAGGTGTCATGTTGTGTGATGTAAAGCTCTGTGTAATATAATATTTTTCTACCATGCTGTTACTTTCCTCAAGTGGGAAACAAACGATAAAAGTTGTCATGTGCCAAATAAAACGCAAAACTCAACATATTTTCCTTCATTTTTGTCTTCAAAGTAAAGTTTTCTCTTTCCTGTTTTTTTTTTTTGGGGGGGGGGGGGGGGGGGGGGGGGTTAAAATCTGGCACATTATAACCTCCCTGAACTCTCACAACCAACAACTGTTGCTCCTATTTTAAACATACAGTGGGGTATATAAGTATTTAGTCAACCACCAATTGTACAAGTTCTCCTACTTGAAAAGATTAGAGAGGCCTGTAGTTGTCAACAGGGGTAAACCTCAACCATGAGAGACAGAATGTGGAAAAAAAACAGAAAATCACATTGTTTGATAATTAAAGAATTTATTTCCAAATTAGAGTGGAAAATAAGTATTTGCTCACCTGCAAACAAGCAAGATTTCTGGCTGTCAAAGAGGTCTAATTTCTTCTAACGAGGTCTAACGAGGTCTAATGAGGCTCCACTCGTTACCTGTATTAATGGCACCTGTTTTAACTCATTATCGGTATAAAAGACACCTGTCCACAAGCTCAGTCAGTCACACTCCAAACTCCACTATGGCCAAGACCAAAGAGCTGTTGAAGGACACCAGAGACAAAATTGTAGACCTGCACCAGGCTGGGAAGACTGAATCTGCAATAGGTAAAACGCTTGGTGTAAAGAAATCAACTGTGGGAGCGATTATTAGAAAATGGAAGACATACAAGACCACTGAAAATCTCCCTCGATCTGGGGCTCCATGCAAGATCTCACTCCATGGTATCAAAATGATAACAAGAACGGTGAGCAAAAATCCCAGAACCACACGGGGGGACCTAGTGAATGACCTACAGAGAGCTGGGACCACAGTAACAAAGGCTACTATCAGTAACACAATGCGCCGCCAGGGACTCAAATCCTGCACTGCCAGACGTGTCCCCCTGCTGAAGCCATTACATGTCCAGGCCCGTCTGCGGTTTGCTAGAGAGCATTTGGATGATCCAGAAGAGGACTGGGAGAATGTGTTATGGTCAGATGAAACCAAAATAGAACTTTGTGGTAGAAACACAGGTTCTCGTATTTGGAGGAGAAAGAATACTAAATTGCATCCGAAGAACACCATACCCACTAAGAAGCATGGGGTTGGAAACATCATGCTTTGGGGCTGTTTTTCTGCAAAGGCACCAGGACGACTGATCTGTGTAAAGGAAAGAATGAATGGGGCCATGTATCGAGAGATTTCGAGTGAAAATGTCCTTCCATCAGCAAGGGTATTGAAAATGAGATGTGGCTAGCTCTTTCAGCATGACAATGATCCCAAACACACAGCCAGGGCAACAAAAGAGTGGCTTCGTAAGAAGCATTTCAAGGTCCTGGAGTGGCCTAGCCAGTCTCCAGATCTCAACCCCATAGAAAATCTGTGGAGGGAGTTGAAAGTCCGTGTTGCCCAATGACAGCGCCAAAACATCACTGCTCTAGAGGAGATCTGCTTGGAGGAATGGGCCAAAATACCAGCAACAGTGCGTGAAAAGCTTGTGAAGAGTTACAGAAAACGTTTGGCTTCCGTTATTGCCAACAAAGGGTACATAACAAAGTATTGAGATGAACTTTTGGTATTGACCAAATACTTATTTTCCACCATGATTTGCAAATTTTTTTTTTTTTTTTAAATCAAACAATGTGATTTTCTGTTTTTTTTCCACATTGTCTCTCATGGTTGAGGTTTACCCATGTTGACAATTACAGGCCTCTGTACTATTTTCAAGTGGGAGATTTTGCACAATTAGTGGTTGACTAAATACTTATTTGCCCCACTGTATGTAGAATGAAGAATATTGTAGTGATGTAAGAAGAGCATTTTGAATAGAAAATGCTCGAAAGGTTCTCGCTACGTGTTTGTTTGCATGTTTTGGTCTCGAGTCACACGCGCTAAGTGTTTGGGGACTGAGAAAGTGGAGCGTGTGGAGCGAGGGTGCACATTCGAGCCTCGTGCAGCCACCTGTTGAGATGTGCGAGGGTATGTTGATCTGTGTACGTCCATGAATTAACATATTTTTCATTCATTCTGGAGGGTTCCAGCGATAGGTCGGACCCCCTACATGCGCGGCTGTTTCGTAGCTTTGCCGTTGCAACAGCGGGTGGTCATCGCTCCAAGTTGGCAAGCGTTTACATCATATTCATGTTGCACATTTACACCGTGAGGTAACATGTTCGTTTAACATCTTTGGGATGTGTTGTAAGTCCGACTGAGTGTAAAGTGCTTAGTTGCCACCACGTTTTGTGCCCAAATTGACCGCGTCAATTTGCAAATTAGAGTTCGGATGCGTGTTCACATTTACTAAACAAAGCGGACTATCTGACAAAAAGAACTCTGCTCAGTGCTAGTGTAAGAGAGCCCTAAGTTACCTGACAAAAATATTTTTTGTGGGGGGTGATTATTGGAAAATAATAGATTTTTCAAGAATGAATATTGGAAAAAAATGTTTCAATTTTTCAAATTTATTTGAAATTAATAGAAATCAAAAATTAATATCAATTTTTGAAGTT
Organism: Corythoichthys intestinalis; assembly: GCF_030265065.1. Lineage (NCBI taxonomy): Eukaryota > Metazoa > Chordata > Actinopteri > Syngnathiformes > Syngnathidae > Corythoichthys > Corythoichthys intestinalis. The sequence goes on along the minus strand of NC_080403.1, from coordinate 44,515,902 downwards.
TTCTTCATTTTATTTTTCTTAATATTTACCAATCAAAACAACACCAAAACCTCTGAGACAAAAATGTTTTATATATTTTTTTTTATTAAGAAACGACAAAAAAACAACGTTTACACATTTTTCTCAAACCTGATCATCACATTTTTTTCAAGCTTACAGATGACTTGGAAGAAAACACACACAAAATAAAGAATATGAAACCTTTGAAACGCTCGTTTTAGACGACCGTTGAAAAGAGGAAATGACTAGGGGGCAGAACTGAGTCACCAAACAAGAAATGATGCGGCTCGTCCGATACTTGAACCCATCACTTTGGAGATTTTATTGCACGAGGAACAAAAAGAGGAATTTATGGAAAATTCAGCACCAAAATGTCAGAAATATCAGTCAATTTTTCCCGTTTTTGATTGATAGAATCGCTTGTTAGTCACGTTAGTGTATCAGTGACGTTAGCCTAGCAGTACTAGCAACGTTAGCGATGTTAGCGGGGTGTCGGTTGGTGTATTTTGATGGAAAAAGAATCAATTGATTTGACTTGACGTGAACACTGATCTGATGGATTTATTTTTGGAAAAATTGGAATTTTTTCTAGAATATTGTTGCTATTTAAGAAAATATTTAACTATAAAATACATATTTGGGGAAATAATTATTTACGGAGAAAATGATCAGTATCGGGGACTAAAATGAATAATTGAGGGGCAAATGTTTTAGTTCATCTGAAAAAGTTTTGAGGGGAAAAAATCGATACAATTGCTTTTTCAATTTTCAAAATAAAAGTTTTTTTTTTTTTTTTTAGAATTTTTTTTAAAGAAAATAATCAGTAAATAATAATTTGAAGAAACCAAAAAATTTGAGGTAAATGAGCTTATTTTTCAGTCACGATATGAACGATTTATCTGCAAAAAATTGTTAACGTTTGCGATAAAAAACACTGATATGAAATGATTTTTGGTGGTAAGTTTTGGGGAAAAACACTGCCATATTTATTCAGGTGACGTCACAAAGTCAGTAAATGACAACAGAGTCAGGCTTTTTTTTATGATATGTGAGATCTTATCGGGAATGTTAGCATACGGCGTTAGCTTGACGTTAGCTACAAAAATGGTGGACAAAGTTATTGAGACGCGTCCTATCTTACGATCGGGGCAAGTCTGGCAGTGCCTCGGCAAATCCAGCAGATGTGTGTGATGTGTTGTGGTTAATACTATACCCATTTTTAATACTAAATCAACTCAGTGCAGAAAGAATGGTAATTTTCATAATAAATCATTGCCTGTCATTGAATTTAACCTACTTTCTTTAAAAAAAAAAATTTTTAAAGTTGAAAAATTCTAATGTAAAAAAGTGTGCCGTATTTATGTTGAAAAAATTCATGCAAAAAATGTATTTTCAAAATTTTGATTTGTTTCAGTGCCATTGATGTTGGCTGACAATGACAACCAATGAGATTATACATATATCCCTTAAAATGTTCCATATTCCTGAATATTTTCCAACCCCCCCCCAATTTTTTGCGCACAAATTCAGAATGTTTTCCATTTGTTTGTCGTTCAAAACTCTTGCATTTTAGTTTCACTTTTAAATCTTAAATCTACAGTTTTCCCTTTTCCTCTACTTTGTTCCTAAAATATGATCAAAATTCACACTAATCACAGTTATGTCAGTCCTAAACTTGTCTATTTCCCGCTTTGTCGTATTTATTTTGTGACTATACTTACTCTTACTTTTTACTTTGTTTCTAATTTTTTGTTCGATGAATTATTTCCTGCTTCCGAATTTTTGTCCCAAAACATTTGGCTAAATATCTCAAAATTTTTATCATTATTTTTGGCCAAACACTTTTGCCCAATTTAACATATTGACCGATAGCGTAGGCAAGACAACTCAAGAACAAATAAAGGGGTCATTATGAAATTTGCAGGATATGTTTTTGATGCGAAACTGAGGAAATGGTTACATTTTAGAGGTTTATAGGTCAAAGGTCACAGAAGTTTGTGACCAACGTAAATAAAAAAAAAAAAAAAAAACGGGGTTATTAGCACACTTGAAGGATATATTGGTAATAGAAAATGGAAGGTGATTACATTTTGGGGTCATGAGGTCAAAGGTCACAGAGGATTGTATGTTATGGACCTAAATAACTAAAGTGCAAACAAAGGGATCATTATCATACTTACAGGTAGGGATGTCCCGATCCGATTAAGTGATCGGAAATCGGGCCGATCGTGCAATTTTTCAGTGGATCGGAATCGGGTCAAAAACATCGTTTTTTTAAATTAATGTTTTTCATGCTCATACAGCGCCATAGCCTCTCACCCTCCCTCCTGCTAAGGAGTGCGGCCAAACTGTCCAGCTTGCGTCTGGTACTTAAAGTTAACGATGACAGGTTTGTAGCTTTGATCTTGCCAGAGAAGCTTGGTAGCTCAACAATCAAACATTTCAATCATCGTTAAACTTGGATAACTGTGCCGTGGCAACTAATTGCGTAAGTGAGAGGCTGTTCTCAGCAGCTTGAGCGTCAAAGCGTGAGTGGATTTGGGTGGACTCACCCAATGAAGCATTTATTAAAAACAACCATTTTGCTACGTTATTCTTGTTTAAAAATAATTCACACTATGAAGGTGGCACGGTGGGACAGCGAGATGTTTGAAACGTTTGTTAAAAAACAACTTTTTTTTCGGAATCGGATCGGGACTCGGTATCGACAGATTCTCAAAATCAGGTGACTTGGATTCATCAGGAGCAAAAATATGTGATTAGGACATCCCTACTTACAACATATATTTTTGATATCAAACAGAAGAAGTGAAACCCTTTATGGGTCATGAGGTCAAAGATCATGGAGGTTTATATAGTTATGCCCAACATAACTCGAATAATCGAATAAAGGGATAATCAAACCCACAAGATATGTTTGTAACATAAAACGAAAGATATGATTACATTTTGGGGTAATGAAATAAAGGTCAAAGGTCACAAAGGTTTGTATGTTTGTGTTCAGCATAACTAAGAACAAATAAAAGGATTGTAATCAAACTTGCAGGATATTTTAGTATTATGGTGAGGTGATTAAATTTGGGTTTCATGAGGTCAAAGATCGAGGTCAAAGATCGCAGTGGTTTGTATTAGGGCTGTCAAAATTATTGCGTTAACGGGCGTTAATTAAATTTTTAAATTAATCACGTTAAAATATTTGACGCAATTAACGCAGATGCCCCGCTCAGACAGATTTAAATGACAGTACAGTGAAACGCTCACTTGTTGTGTTTTATGGAGTTTTGCCGCCCTCTGCTGGCGCTTGGGTGCGACTGATTTTATAGGCTTCAGCACCCATGAGCATTGTGTAAGTAATTATTGACATCAACAATGGCGGGCAACTAGTTTATTTTTTGATTGAAAATTTTACAAATTTTATTAAAACGAAAACATTAAGAGGGGTTTTAATATAAAATTTCTATAACTTGTACTAACATTTTTCTTTTAAGAACTACAAGTCCCTCTATCCATGGATCGCTTTAACAGAATGTTAATAATGTTAATGCCATCTTGTTGATTTATTGTTATTATAAACAAATACAGTCCTTATGTACCGTATGTTGACTGTATATATCCGTCTTGTGTCTTATCTTTCCATTCCAACAATAATTTACAGAAAAATATGGCATATTTTATAGATGGTTTGAATTGCGATTAATTGCGATTAATTACGAATAATTAATTTTTTAACCTGTAATTAACTCGATTAAAAATTTTAATCGTTTGACAGCCCTAGTTTATATATGTCCAACATACCTAAATGAAAAAAGGGATAATCAATTTGTAACATAGAATGGAAGATGTGATTACATTTCGCGGTAATGAAATACAGGTCAAAGGTCACAAAATTTGTATTTTTTGTGTTCAGCTATCTGGAGAAGGAATAAAAGGATTATAACCCAAAACGAATAAAAGAATTACAACCAAACTTGCAGGATATGTTTCCAATATGAAACTAAGGTGATTTAATTTTGGGGTCATGAGGTCAAAGGTCACAGAGACGTGTATGTATGTTTGTGCCCGTTATCACTCACCGATGAATGAAGGGATTGTAATAAAACTTGCAGGATATGTTCGTAATATAAAACCGAAGAGTTGATGACCTCATTGGCTGCCATTGACAGTGCTAGACGTCCAATCCGTTTGAACTGGGAGGGATGGCAGCGAATGATTCGCTGCCGTCCCTCCGAGTTCAAACGGAATGGACGTCTACTAGTGATAAACTAACTACAAGTGATAAACTAATTCAAATATCTATCCTCAGTAATGGCACGTGTAAATTCTGCACGGCAACAGCGTATCGTATCCCACGCCCCAATACTTTTGTCCACTCCATTTTTGTCGTAGCACTGGCATTGTTCTTCTACGTGAAACTACTCATCCACATCGAATACGAGAACACTACAGTCCTAAGAGAACATAGACGTACGAGGGACTAATTATAGTAGTAATAATAATGATAATACCCATGAAATTTTCCCAACGGAGTCCGAGAACGGCGAGATATCTAGCTTGCTAAGCTACTACGGAACACAACACGATAAACGGCAATAGGGTTCAACGCATCCAATCCTCTCGGGGTACGGCGTTTATGGCCATGTAGTGTCTTGCTTAAGGTGCGTTTCAGAACCAGAATCCTGGTTTCGTTTTCTTTTTCACACTTACACATTCTGCAGATTTTTCACTTCGGTACTTTTTGGCGTTACACAGCTTTGATTTGTCACGTATAAAAATGGTGCAGCGAAAACAGATTGGTTAGGGTAGTCCAAATTTTTTGTTTTGTTACACTTCTGTCCACCTTGATTGGTAAGCTTAGATTTTTTTTTGGTGCGACATAAACAATACATTCAAAAAGTTCCAAATTTGGAACTCTAAAAAAATTATTTGGTAGGTTTTTAAGACGCCCCAAAATAACTAAACAATACAATATCAAGTACAAAATTTTGCTATGTATGTAATAAAGCATAGTTGGGATTTGCCCCCCCCCCCCCCCCCAAAAAAAAAAAAAAAAAAAAAAAAAAACAACCTTCAAGTCAATTATGTTTTGCTATGACTGTAGTATTCGTAGTTCTGATTTGGTTTAATTTTAAAGTACCATTTTTGGAATTGGAACCTCCAAAAAACAAAAAAAAACAAAAAACAATTCAAGTATAAAGTTTTGCCATGAGTGTAGTATCCGTAGTACTGATTTGGTTACATTTTAAAATATTTTGTGACAAGTACTTTGACATCAATGTATTATTTGTTCATTCCATATGTCTTAGAATCCAAAATCGTAAAACGGAAAACGACTATGAGAGAATTCTATTCGTTTTTAGTTTGTTTTAAATGTGTTATTTGGTTTTGGTTGAATTTGTATTTTTCCAAAGGAATTGACCAAAAAGGCTTTGGCAAATAATCAAAAACTCCACTCCTGTTGACTAGAAACCCTGATTCGGATTAGTGCCAATTTAGCCAAAACTGTGAGGGAATTTTTTTTTTTTTAAAATCCAAATGGCTAACATTACCTTCATTTTTGGTTTGGCATGAATTTGAGAGATTTTTACACCCCGCAAAAATATTTCGAACGAATCGGAGTCTATGTGTCTAGGCTCTCTGTCCTTCTGGTCAAAGTTATTCCCTTGAAATTTACCCAAAATCTACATTTTTAAGCTAAATATCTTTGGCAAATAATCAAAGACCAATCGTAAGACGTGAAGTAAAATCTTTCCAAATTGAACACATTCCATTTAACTAGTATCCCTAGTTCGGATTTGAACTAATTCGGCCTCCGAGTAACATTGTATTCATTTTCGATACAGCATGGATTCTAGATACTTTTCTATGAAAAAAAAGTGGTTTGGAAATAATTGGGAGTCCATGTGTCATGCTTCCCACCTTATTCTGACTTGGCTGAATCTTGTGTTCAGATTTCTTCCCACGAAATTGACCTAAAATCTACATTCTTAATCTAAGTATCTTTGGCAAACTATCAGAAACTCCATACCAATCCCAAAACTTGGGGTAAAATCCTTCCAAATTGAACACGGTCCATTCAACCATTATCCCTGATTTGGATTTGTGCTACTTTGACTAAACTTCATCAGTCAAAAAAAAAAAAATACTAACATTATATTCATTTTCAGTACGGCATGGATTCTGGAGACCTTTCCATTAAAATGATACATGTTTAAACTAATTGGAGTCCATGTGTCAGGTAGGTCTCCTCTGAGTAATTACGCTGAAATATCTTTTCAACGATCTTCACATGAAATTGGCCTAAACCCTAAAAAGCTAAAAATAGTGCTTTTACTGCAAAAATTAATGGAGTGGTTCCAAGTTGTCAACAAAGTCCATTTAACTAGTATCCTCGATTTGGATTTGTGCTAATTTGGCCAAATCAAAACGGTTTTAAATCAAAATGGCTATGGTTGTATTTATTTCCGGTGTTCGGCCATTCCTTACTACGCGGCGAAACGTCCTACACAATGCTCAGGGCGCTTGCGCATGCATTCACACGCATGCGCACATCGGTTAGAGGCGGTGATTACTCACTATTTTTGTTTTTATTTAGTTATTTAGAACCTTTTCACAGCCTCAAAGATACTTTTTGCATGTATTACCCTCTCATACTTTTAACCATTGTGTTTTTTTGTGTTAGCTTTGAAGCAGTTGACCACATTAGTCACGTAGCGTGTTTAAACCGTCCTTATTTGATATAACTACATTTAAGTATTTTCTGCAGGCATTTTTTTAGTACCTTATTCCTGTATGCATCTAAACAAAACAAGTTAAGAGCGCACGGTAGTACTTTAGGTGTCAAATTCGACTAATGTAGGACGTTTCGCCGATGTAGCATATTTTGGCAGAACACCGGTATGGCATGAATTGTAGAATCTTTTCGAGGAAAAAAAAAAATGTTAAAACTAATCGCAGCCTATGTGTACAGTCTCCCCCGATTTCAAAGTGACTAGCATCCCTGATTTGGACTTGTGCTACTTCGGCTAAATCAAATCGGAGTTTAAAATCTAAATGGGGAAAAGTTGTATTCATTTACAGTGTTGCGTGGATAGTAAAGACTTTTCAACGGGGAAAAAAAAATGTCGGACCTAATCGCAGCCCATGTGTCCAATGTCCCCCGATTCCAATTTGGCAAATTCCCTGTCAGAGACTGGTCAAATCAAATGTTGTCCAAAATTGTTACGTCTAACCAAAATCCTGGGTCTTACCCTGGAATCCTTCCCAAATCTGCCACCTATTAACCTAGCTAGTCTGACTTCCTGTTGAATTTATGGCCTGAGTCAGTCAGAATTTTAAAATCAGTCCCTAATTAGTTTACAACATTAGCAAATTTGGACTTTGGTGTGTTTAGATTCGAAGTAACAGTGGTCAGAAGTGTACAAAATCGGACTTTGGACATCCCTGGTTTAGTTGTTTGAATGATTAAAGTTGGGGGTTTCGGGGAAAGTTGTTTGTGTGTCGTAAACATTACCGCCATCATTGGCTATCTTTTAGGGATTCAGTCCAACTCTGAACTTTTGATTCCAGGACTCAATGGTCTTCTTGTCCAGACGAAGAAGAAGAACAACAAACTTCCTTCGTAAAGGATTCCTAAGAGATTTGAGACTACTTTTTTTCTTCCTTAAAACCCTTTTTTTCTCATCCCAGTAGACAAAGAAACAGACGGACATACAGACGGTGAAACAGAAGGCGGCTAAATAGCGTTAGCTTGAGGAGAAGCAATTGGGAGGAGAGCGATCTCATGGAGAGCTTCCCGTCCCGCTTTGCATTTTTTTTTACATCATGGTTTCTACGATGGTGTGGCTAGGGCCCTTCATCAGCAATCCCTTGTTCCCGTTGGGATCCACGGGGTAGGCCTGCTCCCGTGGGCCGCGGTGGTCGGCCGGACGGGAGCTGGCGCCGCCGCGGACTGGGGCGGCCACCGCCTTGATCCTCTGTGAAAAGACAAAAAAACAACTTAAGTCTCTGGTGGAATCTTTGGAGCTCTCAAATCTCGGCGTTTCGCTCCCAAAATGGCAACGCAATGTAAATTGGGAATTCACAAACCTCGATAAGAGGCCCGTCGGATCGTATGATCTTGATGACCACCACCATTGGGATACAGATCATGGAGGCCAAGGCCAGAGTCCAACCCACTCCGATGGCCCAGTCAGGGTACTCATACACTTTGTTGTACGTCAGCGGCTTGTATTTGACCAGAGAGAAAATAAAGCAGCTCTGCACACACACACAGACATAGAAATTCAGCCAATCTGACCAATGAGGTCCGAGAAATATAAGAAGTGTACCATTTGATAATACTGTTGTCGTGAAACTCATTTATCTTGTTTTAATTTCCCTATTTTCACATTTTTACCTGTATTTTTCCAATTTAATGATCTATATTTTGTATTTTAGCTCATCCATGCCGCTTATTTTCATGAGAGTTATTGGGGTGGTGGAGCACATCCCCGCTAACTACACGCTGAGTTGGTTGCCAGCCAATTGTAGAATCGTACTTTTGTTTTAAGACTACTTTTATGTACCTATGTATTGCTCTAAGGCTTTATGTACACGGTGATTCGAAAAGAATGTGCCAAAATCATCACGCATTTATGGAGGAAAACACAGACAGGACTGAAAAACCAGTTTCTCCTCTTGCAACCCTCTATAAAATAAACTGTTGTATTTTAAGCCAAAACAACTGTTGTGTTTGACAGAACAATATGTCTATATGCTGCCATTGAAGATTCATGGCCCATTAAGCCCCAAACTATTTTTAATTTGTCCCTTTTACCCTGGAAACCCCCGTTTACAGATGTCGCGCAACCGCTTTTGTTTCAACCCAGCCATAAAAAGAAGGTAAGTAATTATATTTATTATTCAAAATGTTTGTCATTTTTAGCTTACAATCATTATTCGATGTCCAATATTTCGTTAAAAAAAAAAAAAAAAAGACTTTAAAAAATTATTCATCCGCGAATTTTAAACTTTTAAACAAATTACGTCAGGATGAAAAATTTGGTGTCTGTAAAAAAATCACAGATATCTACCTCATAACTATCGCTTAATTGTGTTTTTTTGTTACTTTCACATTTTCCCCGACATGTTACATGATAAATAAACGAGCCAAACAAAGAAAAACAAACAAACAAACAAAAAAAACGTTTAAAAGGGTAAGTATATGAAAAAGAACATCTCGACCACTCCTTGATGTCTGCGATTATTGCAATGCGATCCTTGTTATATTACCATATTTCACCCATAAAATTCCCCAAAAAAATCCAGCTGTGGCCATTCACAGCTGTGTCTTCAGTCAGTGATACATGCTACATGGAGTTTTTGGATCGAAACAAGGCAAGTACGGCATAATAATTAGTTTAAGTCATGGCGTCTGTAATTCTGCTCTCGCATGCTCTCACCTCCAGATAGGGTTTTGCTGTGTAAAAAACATTTTTTTTAAAAGAAAAAATGCCCTGCTGTTCCAAAATTTTCTTCCCCCAGAAAATTGAGATTTTAAGCTTTCCAATGATGTATCACACATGCATATCGGACAATTTTGAAATTTGGCCAAATTGGGGGTCTCAAAGCGGAACTTCAAGTCACCTGAGTGTTTTCCGCCTTATTCATTTTAAAATCATTGAAATAGATTGAATTAGCATTCATCTGATACAGGAATGAATCTTGTTTAACTGGGTGTCAATTTCGATTTGTCTGGGTGTCCATTTCAATTTGTCTGTCGGAAAATCAATCGTTTATTTACGATCAAAATGGCGGCTCCTCAGAATGAGGCGTTTTGTGTGCTTGAGTTTGCAAAAACAAATGCCATTGTCAAAGTGCAACGTGCTTTAAGTTTTTGCTGCTGGTGGTGACCACATTGAGTGCTTGCAAAGCATGAAAAAAAAACTTAGTTATATACAATACTTGTAGCCAGCTAATTATTAATTACTTATTTTTTCAAGATACCACAAAGATTTTTGCACATTCTTTTTGAATCACTCTGTATATTTGTCAAATGTAAATTCAGGCAGCAATGTGTTTAATGTTATTACATAAATAAATTCATTAGCTGCCTCCACGACACTAGACGTCCAATCTGTTTTGACTGGGAGAGGTTTGCAGCGATTAATAACATAATTATTACAATGTTATTACTATGTAATTACAATGTAATAATACATAAAGTGGGGAGAACAAGTATTTGATAATTGGCAGTGTATCAAATACTTGTTCTCCCCACTGTATGTGATGTGACCAATCCATTTAGGGCAGAGAATGAATTGATTTAGTGTGTTTTGGGAAAAATAAGACCTAATGGAACAAGTAATCTCAAAATATGAATGTATGTTTTACTGAAATTATACCTTTTAAAAGATTTTAACTTATTTTAAGTGCGATGAGATTTTTACTATTGTTTTTAACCAGAAACAAGACACACATTATTTTGGAGACATTTGCACTGATTTTGAATGCATTTGCATTCATTTCATTTGAAGTCAAGATTTGAGATCGTCAGCTGGTCACAGTAACCGAACGGCGGTTCCACCCGTTCTTACCACGCACAAGACGGGAGTGATGACAGACCAGCTCCATTTCATCCAAGGGTTTGGTCTGTAGCCGATCATGTCCTCCACAGCATCGTAGAAGTTATCAACGCCTGCACAAAGCGCTCTTTAGAGCTCTACTTTTTCTGACATTTTGGAGTTTGTGGTTTGCAGTACTCACCATAAACCCAGGCAACAGCTACACATTCAAAGAATGCCACCCACAGAAGGCACACACCGCTCGCTGCATAGTAATCAAACAGCTGGAACACGTACATGCCACCCTAAGGACAAATGGACACAATATTAACCTGTTGGCTGCCTTCGACAGTGATAGACGAACCAGAGTTGCTTTAAAAATCAGCAGTTTTTGGTTGAACACATAGTAACTTTGCCCAGTTAGCAGTTAAAAAAGCAGTTAGAAATGAAGGCAACAGATCAACAACCTTCCTACGGTCTGGTCAATTTTAAGGTTATTTAATAAATTATCTTTGGCTGTTATTGATGGTGAAGGATGTCCAATCCATTTGGACTGGGAGTGACTGGCATGTATTGATATCAGGTCTTAAATTGGCATGTTTTCTTATACTGTTTGGTCAGCATGCATTGTTTGGCACTGAAAAATATGAATATCACTGCCAATGACAGTGAAAGAGTTAATAGTAAATATTCTCTTATTATCTCTTATTATTTGTGTATTTATATATATTTTTTGTTTTTTACAAATAAAAAATGAACTTATTTATTCATTTAATCCATATTAAAAAATAAAAACAAAATATGTTATTTTTACATTTTTGTGTCTTTATTTTCAAATAAAAAACAAAAAAGGGGAAAAACAACAGTAAGTATTCGCTTTTTCATTATTGAACTTTTATTATATATACATATATATATAATATTTATGATATATTTCTGTATTTATATTCATATATAACATCCATATTATTGTTCATTATTTATTTATTTTTTATATATAAAAAAAGGAAAAAATATTCTTTTATTCATCTTTAATTCGTTTTTATTTGTATTAAATTACGTACAAATATTTTTCCGAGGTTAGCATTTTTACATTAGCATTTGTAGCATCAACATTTTCCATTTGGATAAGTAAAATCCTCAATTAGCTTTTTCATGATAGCATTTTATGTTCATCTATTTTGGATGGTATTACATAACAAATGGGAATACTGCGGAATACTTTGAGGACACGCCGCACGTCATTAAAATGATAGCTCCGATAACGTTCAAGGTGACTTTAGCGATTTAACGGCCTCCTTGGCCAAGTTTCCATTAAGCACGAGTCATGAAATGTCTCTTGTGACTGTGCAAGTGTTATGGAATTATTCATATTTTACATTAATATTGATTTAAATTTGGTTTCTGATCTTGTTATGCCCTTGCCTTCTCGTCATTTGCCTTATTTGCATTATTTTTTAGGTTTTCACTCCTGCAAATGCATTCTTGCGGGTTATAAAATGCTGTAGTAGGCACTATTTGAACTGATTGGCAACGCTAGATGTCCAACTTATCTTGACTGGAAGGAATGCTCATTTGCCCCCTCCTGTCAAAATGAATTGGACGTCTAGTGCCGTCAGTAGCACTGATTGATGAGCATTCACAGCTGGTCCTCACAGTTTAAATGAATTTGATGTTTATTGTTTTCAATGGTACTGAATTAGTTAATAGAAAATTATATGGCTATTAACTAGGGCTGTCAAACGATTAAAATTTTTAATCGAGTTAATCACAGCTTAAAAATTGATTAATCATAATTAATCACAATTCAAACCATCTATAAAATATGCCATATTTTTCTGTAAATTATTGTTGGAATGGATATATATACACGCAACATACTGAACATAAGTACTGTATTTGTTTATTATAACAATAAATCAACAAGATGGCATTAACATTAACATTCTGTTAAAGTGATACATGGATAGGAAGACTTAAAGTTCTTAAAAGATAAATGTTTGTACAAATTATAGAAATTTTATATGAAACCCCTCTTAATGTTTTCGTTTTAGTAAAATTTGTAAAATTTTCACTCAAAAAATGCTGAAACCCATAAAATCAGTCACCTCACCCAAGCCTCAGCAGAGGGCGACAAAACACCAAAAAACACAAGTAACAAGTGGACATGATACTGTGCTCTCATTTTAATCTGTTTGAGCGGGGCATGTGCGTTAATTGCGTAAAATATGTTGATGTGATTAATTTAAAAAATTAATTACCGCCCCATAATGCGATAATTTTGACAGCCCTTCAATTAACTATTTATCTTTAAACTTAAATATTTTATTTTATTTCATTTTCCAGAAGTAAAGCTATAAAGTAAGTAAGTAAGTAAGTAAAGATATATCGGGCAGATATATGAGTGAATGAATGAATGAATGAATGAATGAATGAATGAATGAATGAATGAATGAATGAATGAATTTATTGTCATTGTCATCATCATCAAAATCACTGACAGTTTCAGACTGTGGAATTTTGCCCGAAAGAAAGACGAAGACAGACAAAGGAAAGACGGGAAAAGTAGATGCTTATCGATACCCGTCCCCCATCAGCCAGGGACGCACAGACAGCATATTTGTGTTACAGACCAGTTATAATCTTCACATATCGTTCAAAAGTCATTGATTGCCATGGAATTTCACATATTGTCAATTTGAGTGGGTTCATTGTATCAGTTGATGTCCAAGCAGGTGTAGGGAGGGAAGGCCGGGGGTGCTGGACTATATATATATTTTTAAGATTGGCCAATAAGTTGCCGATATGTTCCTCTTGATTTCTTTCAATGGAAAAAAATGGTAAATCACAGTAAAATGAAATAAAATAATAGGTAACTATAGAAACTATAGAAACTATTAATATAGTAGAATTTTGAAATAGTCCCACAACAACTGGTACTTGTATCATAACAAATTAGTAATTTGGTACCTCAGTAACCACTCACAATTTAACAGTGTAACCAATTATGTAATATGATAGTAACTGTTAGCACAATGTAGCATACTAGCAGAATCTAGCATAGTAACTTATACTTTCGTACCTGCTAACTTCCTCACATAGTATAAATATCTTGGTAGAATGTTAAAATAGTCCCACAATAACTTTTACAAGTATCGTAACAAATTAGTAACTTACTAACTTAGTACCTCAGTAACCACTCACAATTCATCAGTGTAACCAGAAGCGTAATACTGCAGTAACCTCTAGCAGAACGTAGCGTGCTGGCACAACATAGCATAGTAACTTGTGACATAGTGATGAGTAAATGACTATCTTCATAATCGGTTACTTGTTAGTATAGCAAGAGTGTTAAAGTACCAGGTTAGCATAGTTTGTAAAGAAACTAGTACCAAAACAAGATAAGCTATTGCATTGGTTTCATTATTTACCACTGTTCTAAGCAGTTTTGTCATTAAATATTGATTGCAGTGAGTGCATCTGTGGTTACCTTGGTAACCATGGTGAGTCCCAGCAGGTAACTAATGCAGCATATGATAGCGATGAAGACCTCTCTGCGGTAACCCTTCCGTAGGAAGGACGGATACAGATCCACCAGTGATGTGATCTGCCCTTCCACCTCCACAAACTGTCAAAACAAAAACAATGATGTGAATAACTGCCTTGAAAGCTTCATTGGAGAGCTTTCATATGAAATGTGACTCGATGGGGTTTGATTCTGGAGTCTCTCACCTGACTGTCGAGGCCAAGCAGCAGGAGCATGATGAAGAAGAGGATGGCCCAGAGTGTGGGGAAAGGCATCATGGTTACGGCTTTGGGGTAGGCAATGAAGGCCAAGCCGGGACCTGGAGAGCAGACACAGGACAAGAGATCAGTACCATTTCACCGTGGGTCCTTTCTGTACTTCAGCAGATCCCTCCTACCTGACTCTGCCACATCCGCAATGTTCACCCCTTGCTCTTGCGCCATAAAGCCCAGGACGGAAAATATTGCGAAGCCGGACACAAAACTGGTGCCACTGTTGAGGGCTCCCAGCAGCAAACAGTCCCTATCCGTCAATCACTCAGTCAGTCAAGATGTACACACTCCACCACCCCCGCCTCGTCATCGCCCCGTACTGACCTGTAGCAGTTGTATTTGTACTTGTTGTAACTGCCCAGGGATGTCATGGCGCCCAAACAGATGGCATAGGAGAAGAAGATCTGGGTGCCGGCGTCAATCCACACCTGAACGACGGACGGACGGTTAAACGGGGACGAACAGGTAACATGGTAAGAACATACCTCTGGGTCCTTGAGGCGGGCGAGATCAGGGTACAAGTAGAACTTGATACCCTCGGAGGCACCGGGCAAAGTGACGCCACGAATCAGCAGAACGATGAGCATGACGAACGGGAACGTGGCCGTGATGTACACAACCTGCAGGCCAGTGAAGTCAGTAGCTTTCCTGACTCTCAAAACCCATTCAAAGGTGACTACTGACCTTCCCGGTGGACTTAACACCCTTCCAGATGCAGAAGAAGCAGATGACCCAGACCAGCAAGAGACAGAGAGCCAGGTCCCACTTGACTGGGCCCATGTCTTCAATGCCGCTGCTGATGCCCAACACTTTGTGCCTGCACCGTCAAGGACATGACAGCGGTTATCATGGGAACCACAACGGCTTAACAGCTTAAACCTAAACTTGAATCAGAATGTCACCCTAACCCAAAACCAAAAATCCTTAAGTGAAGTCAAGGTTACAATTCTAAACTCTTTCCCTGAATCAAATTCAAACGCAGACCTTCATTATTAGTTTTGATCGGAACCTTTTAACCCTGAATAAGTAAGACTTACTTAAACATAAACAAATGCCCTAACTCAAACCTATCTGACAAAGCCTAGACCCAAATCCTAAACCAGAACTTTAAATCAAGAAACCCTAACCCAAAAACCAAACTATTAGACAACTCAAACACGCACTCTAAATCCTTAAACACAAATCCTAAACCGGATCTACAATCAAGGAACCTTGACCCATAACCAAACTCTCGGACTTAGATCAACACAAACCGAAATCCTAAACCTGATATACAAAACCAAACTCTTACACTTACTTCAATACCCCTTACACACCTACTAACTCAAATCAACACGCAAAAATCCTTTATCTGAATTCTAAACCTCATCGACAAACTAAGTACCGTAACACTGACTTTAAGATTTACCTCAACACAAACATCCTAACTCCCAAAGATATAAAAAAATCCCCTAAAACCCAATTGTTAATAAGATCTACAAAACCTGACCCAAAACCGAACGTTAAAACTTACTTTGACACAAACCCCCTAACTCAAACCCAAACGCTAAATATTTTGACAGAAATTCTAAACCTCATCTACAAACCAAGAAACTCAGTAAGATTCAGTAAGACTCACTTAAAAAAAAAGCAGTCCAGCTCAAATCCATATACCAAATCCTTAAAAACAATTCATAAATTCTTAAAGAATTACTTCAACACAAACCCCCTAAACTCAAACCTACCTGCCAATTTGTTGAACCAGACATACAAACCAAGAAACCCTGACCCAAAACCAAACTAAGATGCACATCACCACAAACCCAACCTAAGTGGAACCCAAATTCCAAAACCCCAAATCCTCAATCGGAACTACAGACCAAGGATACCAAAAACTCACTAAAATTTTCCAAACAAAACCCTAAGGCCAAGCTAACATTTCATTTCACTCCCAACCACGAGGACCCATTGTGTGCGATCGCGTACGTACTCCCAGAACTCTGTGACAGGGGAAGTAAAGTTGGAGAAGTTGGAAGGCAGCCAGAGGCTTTTGTTCTTGCGGTAGGTGTCCTCGATGCAGCGTTCCGTGTTCCAGGGCTGGTTACACTTGGCCCACGGGAGTTCGGGCTGGAAACACTTAAAGGCACGGAGACAAAGACGGTCCTTAAAACACCTACCATGTCTGTGGTCTGGTTTGTTGTATACAAGTAGATGTCAAGGGTCTTTCAAATCTGTACTTCCAAGATATTGTAGAAGTAAAGGTCGACCGATATATTGGGTCGAAATGTGTACTTTTTTTTTTTTTTAATCGTCCGATATGTTGCCGATATAATACAATGTCGATTTTTTTCTCACTGTTTGGGTGAGGATCTTTCTTATTTATGTAGGTCCACCAATATATTGACCAGCGGATATATGGGTTAGGGTCAGGAAGATGGTCGGCCATTGCGTAGTTGGTAGCTCGTGTTGTCCTGGGAACGAAGGGTCAGTGGTTCAATTCCCGGCTATGAATGTACACTGTCGAAGTGCCTTGGGCAAGGCAGTGAACCCTAATTTGCAGCGCCTCGCATGGCAGCAGCACAATTGGTGCAGAGCATGGTAACCATGTAGATAATGCACTTGCTATCCAAGTACATATACAGTGTGGCAAATAAGTATTTAGTCAACCACCAATTGTGCAAGTTCTGCTACTTGAAAAGATTAGAGAGGCCTGTAACTGTCAACATGGGTAAACCTCAACCATGAGAGAACGAATGTGGAAAAAAAAAACAGAAAATCACATTGTTTGATTTTTAAAGAATTTATTTCCAAATTAGAGTGGAAAATAAGTATTAGGTCACCTGCAAACAAGCAAGATTTCTGGCTGTCAAGGAGGTCTAACTTCTTCTAACGAGGTCTAACGATGTCTAGCTAGGCTCCACTCATTACCTGTATTAATGGCACCTATTTTAACTCATTATCGATATAAAAGACACCTGTCCACAACCTCAGTCAGTCACACTCCAAACTCCACTATGGCCAAGACCAAAGAGCTGTCGAAGGACACCAGAGAGAAAATTGTAGACCTGCACCAGGCTGGGAAGACTGAATCTGCAATAGGTAAAACGGTTGGTGTAAAGAAATCAACTGTGGGAGCAATTATTAGAAAATGGAAGACATACAAGACCATTGATAATCTCCCTCGTTCTGGGGCTCCATGCAAAATCTCACCCTGTGGCGTCAAAATGATAACAAGTACGGTAAGCAAAAATCCCAGAACCACACGGGGGGACCTAGTGAATGACCTACAGAGAACTGGGACGACAGTCACAAAGGCTACTATCAGTAACACAACGCGCCGCCAGGGACTCAAATCTTGCACTGCCAGACGTGTGCCCCTGCTGAAGCCAGTACACGTCCAGGTCCGTCTGTGGCTCGCTAGAGAGCATTTGGATGATCCAGAAGAGGACTGGCGGAATGTGTTGTTGTCAGATGAAACCAAAATAGAACTTTTTGGTAGAAACACAGGTTCGCGTGTTTGGAGGAGAAAGAATACTGAATTGCATCCGAAGAACACCATACCCACTGTGAAGCATGGGGGTGGAAACATCATGCTTTGGGGCTGTGTGTCTGCAAAGGGACCAAGACGACTGATCTGTGTAAAGGAAAGAATGAATGGGGCCATGTATCGAGAGATTTTGAGTGAAAATCTCCAACCATCAGCAAGGGCATTGAAGATGAGACATGGCTGGGTCTTTCAGCATGACAATGATCCCAAACACACAGCCAGGGCAACAAAGGAGTGGCTTCGTAAGAAGCATTTCAAGGTCCTGGAGTGGCCAAGCCAGTCTCCAGATCTTAACCCCGACGAAAATCTGTGGAGGGAGTTGAAAGTCCGTGTTGCCCAGTGACAGCCCCAAAACATCACTGCTCTAGAGGAGATCTGCATGGAGAAATGGGCCAAAATACCAGCAACAGTGTGTGAAAAGCTTGTGAAGAGTTACAGAAAACGTTTGGCCTCCGTTATTGCAAACAAAAGGTACATAACAAAGTATTGAGATGAACTTTTGGTATTGACCAAATACTTATTTTCCACCATGATTTGCAAATAAATTCTTTAAAAATCAAACAATGTGATTTTCTGTTTTTTTCCCCTCCACATTCTGTCTCTCATGGCTGAGGTTTACCCATGTTGACAATTACAGGCCTCTCTAATATTTTAAAGTGGGAGAACTTGCACAATTAGTGGTTGACTAAATACTTATTATCCCCACTGTAGATAGAATAATCTTTTAAAAGAAAAGAGCTAATGATGACATGATTTTAATGTCAATACATTGACTTTGATGGGAATGTTGCACATGCCAACATGGCGAACCTGAGGCCTTGTTGGTAGGGGCGATGGAAGGGTTTTTCATGCTTTTGCCATCAATTGAAATGAGTTTTAGTGAGTTTGACGGTAGTAGACGTCCAATCCATTTTAAGCTGGAGGGGGGCAACGTTCGTTGGGTCACTGCCAAACCTCCCACTTCAAATGGATTGGATGCCTAGCGCAATGGCAGACAATGAGTTAAGCACCGTTTGCCCAAACCATAATAACCATTACTTTAGTATGTATATTATTGTACGTAGTATTCGAGTATGCAGTAATTTAGTATCAAAAGAAAAAATGCATATTTTTGTGGTATCGGCACAGTATCGGCATCGGCCAATAATGCACAGGTGGGTGTCAGAATCGGTATCGGGGGGCAAAAAGACGTTTTTGGCGCAACACTACTCAGGACTACATGGTACCTGAAATAGGTAGTAGACTCCCCAGGCCAGGATGACGATGTAGTAGATGTTCAGCAGGGAAACGATGATGATGGAGGCATAACCGATTCCTGGAAACACATACAAATCAGAATCTTAGCATCCCATCGCTGCCAGCCCTCCAGTCCAAATGGTTTTGAAGTCTATCGCCGACAATAGCAGCCACTGTTAATTTATTGAATAATATTTGTAGGAAGATTATCAATGTGTTTTAGTAGTTTCATTGTTTTACGTGATATTATGTTAAATTACTGTGCGGAAAACATAAAAACTGCAATTTTTTCAAGCAACTCTGGTTCCTCTCTCCTCTCTCATTTTTCCACCCGCTTGATCGCTCTGATGCGTTTGGGCGCCGTTGCCCCGGCAACCCCTGATCCAGGACACTTTGTACACGTTGTCGGGGCGTTGGTGTGCGATCACGTAAGCGCCGTTTGAAACGAAGCGACTAAAACGAGGCGCGACATTCGCGTGAATATTGCGAGGCGCAGTTACGGCGCTCATGAATATTAACGGGGTAGCGCCAGGCAGACGTGGGCGGGGAATATATTAACCCAATTTCGGGCGGGGGAGGGGAAGATGATGGGATGCGCGAGAAGCCGCTTCAAAGTCGGAAACCAGGCCACCGCGTTGCCCGGCAACAGCGGCGCCCGACGTCTGATTGGAGGAGAGGAAGGCGTGCGTAGAAGGCCCGAAAAATGCAAGGCGCTCAAGACGAACATTAGCGAGGTCGCCAGAGGACGGTCAAACAGTTACTCGGGATAATAACAAAGAGATCGGATGCCGGAGTGGAGTTGTTTAACGTTTTGACCTTGAGATTGGTGGGATGTCCTTCGCTTCATCAAATGTGGTGAAGCTGCCTTTCAAAATAAAAGTGGCAGTGTGTGAATATGATTCAGTGACATTGATATTGACTGGGAGTGAATGATAGTGAAATTAATATTACAAAAAATACATTTGAAAATGAATAAAAAACATTTACAGTTTTTTTAGTTTTTTTATAAAAAAAATATTAAAAAAAAAAAAAAAAAAAACAAATACAGTTGTTTCTCCTTTTTAAAAATTCTTATTTTTTAATTGCAATTATTATGAAACATCATATGAAAATGAAAAAAAAATGTTTTCAAAGTATTAAAATAATTAAATACAATTAAAAAAAAATAAACCAGTGTAAAAAAAACATTGAAATGAATGTAACTGATGTTTTTTAATTCACTTTTTTATGGCATTGTTTTATTTTAATTTAAAAAAAAAAACAAACAAAAAAAAACGATATTTAAAAACTAAATATTATAAACATTTACAGTTTTTTCCACATTGATTCTAAATTAATTATTATTTATTTAGAATTATTTTTTACTTAATGTTCATTTGCCCCTCCCTGTCAAAATGGATTGCAAGTCTTGTAAAATCAATGGCACTGCAACATGAATCAGTCCTCACAGTTTAAATATTTTGGACGTTCATCGTTGCCAAATCCTACAGCACGTATAGCCATAAATACACCATGATGACGCAAACGTGACCTCAAACTAGTGACTTCCCAGACAAAATGTTCCACTTCTTGTGTCTATTTGCACTTTTTTATGTAGAGACCAGAGGTTGCGCTAGACATTTTCGTTGTCTGTCATTTTGACTGACAGGGTCATAAAAATCCGGTCATAGTCTATTTTTACCCGTCACTTAAATTTTTAAAATGATAATGATGACATATTCAATAGTATTTAGTTTTCATTCATTTTTAATTAATATTGTAACGCTTGCTTGGCGGCGAAAAATTAGACACGGAAGTCGTGGTATTTTTCTCCCTTTTTACTCTGCTTACTGCCAACAACTCCGCCCCCAAAGAAAAGGAGGCAACGATATAGACCCCAATCACCAACGTCACACAATGATCTTAATTGTGGTTGTCAGCCCAAAATCTTCTAAATATATATTAAATGCATCTTACCAGATATAAAAAGACTACTACATAGTCTGTGGTGATCGCTTGGTGCCTAGATTTCTTGTCGAATTACAGCAGTCCATCTCGCTCTCATCTTCACGTCTCTCAGAATACGGTAGAACTTCAGGTCTCTCCGTCTATCTTCTCTGTTACAGCAACCAACCGCCACACACGCCTTCACCATTTTGATTATTAATATTAACGAGCAGAAAAACACGCCGTAATAGGAGGCATGTACGTAGCGGTAATGTATAAACATGACGGGCTGACACACAATATGGCGGCTCCGGTCAGGGGGGCGGAGTTGTGACGTCATGTGATTGGGGTCTATACACAGGCGGCAATCTTGTCCATCAATTGGATGACGCGCTGGCACACCGGGTGCACCAATAAGAACCTCGCGTTGATGTGTCAATCACGGTGCTGCCGCCAGACCCCGGTTACGCTACAATATTCTGACAGAATAGCCAACGACGTCATGGATTAAGAGAGACAATAGCCAATTAATATGCTAACTCGCCACCC
This sequence comes from Corythoichthys intestinalis, assembly GCF_030265065.1. Lineage (NCBI taxonomy): Eukaryota > Metazoa > Chordata > Actinopteri > Syngnathiformes > Syngnathidae > Corythoichthys > Corythoichthys intestinalis. Next base: position 44,494,326 of record NC_080403.1, on the reverse strand, counting down.
TGTGGTCTGGGGTGTGAATTGCAACCTGTCAAAATGACTGACGGACTTCAGTTTTTTCCGTCACCGTTTTAAAAAACCGGTCAACGACGGAAAATTTCCGGTTAACGCGACCCCTGGTAGAGACGTACCGGTAAAGATGGGGCACAACTTTCCCCAGCAGGTGATGCCACCCTCAGAGGTGAACTGACCCAGTGCCACCTCCAGGAAGAAAACCGGGAGGCCTCCGCCAAACAGGAAGATGAAGTAGGGGATGAGGAAAGCACCTGAAACGGAAGGAAAAGGGGAGTTATCCTTTAAACACCTGTGTCTATTTTGTCCTAATTTGCATGCCTTTGATGTTGCCTTTATATTTCAAAGAAAAAAAAATTCACAATGGCCTGGTTGGGTCCTTTTTTTCAGGACACCGTAACCTTCATGTCCAAACTCTTGTTTTATTCACTGACCAATTATAATCAACATTTTGGACCCAAAAAGACAAACAAATCCCAAAATCGTTTATCAAAATTTATACTATCGATGTCCCATTGACAACCAAACATGCTTGACGAACCTCTTTGAAGCTTGATAATATTTATTCAACTTGTTAGGATATAAATTCAACAGAAAAAAATAAGACTGATAGCTTTATATTTGACAATTCAACACAAACAAAAGGTATGGTCATAGGCGTTTTTGGCCTTTACACATACTATGGTCAAAACAGGACCAACAGTGCAAAATAGTGAAAATATATATAGCGGAAAACACAGGTAAGACTGAAAAAGCAGTTTCTGCTCTTGCACTCCTCTTTAAGATAAACTGCTGTATTTTAAGTCAAAAGAACTGTTGTGTTTGATAGAACAATATGTCTATTTGCTGCCATAGCAGATTCATGGCGCATTAAGCCCCCAAACTATTTTAATTTGTCCGTTTTACTCTAGAAACCCCTGTTTACAGAGGTCGGGCAACCACTTTTTTTTCAACCTAGCCATAAAAAGAAGGTAAGTAATCCTATTTAATATTCGAAATGTTTGTCATTTTTAGCTTAGAATCATTAATTGATGTCTAATATTTCGTTTAAAAAAAACGACTTAAAAAAATATTTCACTCACGTATTTTAAACTTTTAAACAAATTAACAAATTTAAACAAAACAAAAAAAAAACATCACAATGAAAAAATTTGCGTCTGTAAAAATGTCACGGATATCTTTTTTTGTTTTTTCAAAACCTGTCCTGTTCAGCTGTTTGACACGAAGAATGGAAGTCTAAGTGCCCGGTTGGTCAGAACAGTTTGATTTTTTCACATTGAGAGTATGACATACTCCCATTGCGATCATTTAACATACCTTGTTTTTTATGACAAAGCAGCGAACAGGAAGGGGTTATGGGGGAACAGAAGAAAAGAAACACTAGAGAAGAAAGAAAAGAAACACAAACAACAAAAAGAAATACATTGAAAGTCTACACTAACTACTAATATGTTGGTCCTATCTTCAGCTAGATGTATTTCCGGTTGACACCATGTGGGGGGCCTGTTGACCAGGGAAAGAGGGGGACGGGGAGTCTATAAGCTAAGTGGTTGAAAGGGGTAGAGGGTACACATATCAGCTCTGTGATCTGGAACCGAGTAATTGTGTGAATCCCTTGTGAGTGTAAGCCCGTTGGTGACCGACCTTACGCCGCCCCATTGCCACTCCCGGCACCGGGACCCCCCACCCGAGCGCGCCCTATCACATCCAGCCGCACGCTAGCTCCACCAAGCGCGCGGCAGCACGCAGACGAGCGGAGACGCCACGCGGGCGCCAACCCAGGGCCACGGCCCCCACCCAGTGGGGGTGGGGGGTTCAGCGCAGCCCATCCCTCCACCTGCAGCCCAGCAAGGGAGCCATCGTCCCCCTCCCAGGATCCAGGGTGGTCCCCCGGGCCACACACGCACCCATCAACCGGCCTTCAGGGATGGCAAGAGGGGACGCACCACCAACCCCACCCCCACCCCCGTCCGCCCACCATGTAACGAATATCTACCTCATAACTATTGCTTAATTGTATTTTTTTCGTTACTTTCGCATTTCCCTCAATATTTTAGATGATAAATAATCGATCCAAACAAAGAAAAAGTGGGGAAAAAAAAACATTTTAAAGGGTAAATATATGAAAATGAGAATCTCGACCACTCCTTGATGTCTGCGATTTCTGCATCGCCACCCTTGTTATATTACCATGTTTCACCCATAAAATCCCCCCAAAATCCGGCTGTGGCCATTCACATCTGTGTCTTGACACTCGATACATGCTACATGGGAGTTTTTGGATCGAAACAAGGTAAGTACGCGATAATATCTCGTTAAAGTCATGGCGTCTTTAATTCTGCTCTCGCATGCTCTCACCTCCAGTTAAGGTTTTGCTGTTGATTTTTTTTTTTTTTTAAATGCCCTCCTGTCCAAAATTTTTCTTCCCCCAGAAATTTGAAATTTTAAGCTCCAATGATGTATCACACATGCATATCGGACAATTTTAAAATTTGGCCAAATTGGGGGTGTCAGAGCTGAACTTAAGTCACCTGAGTGTTTTCCGCCATATACGTTGCAAAAATTGAAAAGGTTGATAGTGAAGAAAAAATCATATATAACATTGAAAAAAAGTCTTTTCAAAAATACTGACAATCAACTACTTCAGTTCATTATTTTTCAGGCATGCCACTCAGTGAACAGGACACAGGGCTACATCACATAGCCCACTCTTCCGCCGTTTGGGCACTGCTGTCACGCTTCTTAGTCGCCGACTCATCTGGAGAAAAAAAAACTAGAAATCAGGCCCATTCTCTTCCTCGAGTTGATGAAATAATGCATTAGCTTGTGCTAAATTCAGGTTTCAAAGTCGCTCGCTCAATCCAACCGGCCGTCACTCGCTACCTCGCCTCACTCTCCTTAGGTGGCGCCTTGCTGGGCAATTTATTCATGTTCACATTACGTCCGTCCCGCTTGACCTCATTAAGGCTCCTGGGATATGTAGTTTTTGGTGGTGCTTCCCCTGCTTGACCTCATTAAGGCTCCTGGATTATGTAGTTTTTCGTGGTGCTTCCGGTTTTGAAAAAGGACAAGAAATGATGAAAATATGGACATAAATGGTCCATGCAGCGTTTTAATCCTTATGTGTGAGGACAATAAAACTATAAATCTCAAACAACATTATCTCCCATTTTACTTGGTCGATTGACTTTAAATAAAAACGGGCGTGGACCTCAACTTCCGCACTTTCACATGAGACCAACCAGCAGCACGTGGTTGACGTAATTACAGCGTGACGAGGCTTCAAAGATGATATGCGTAAACGTGCCACCGCCGACATGTCCGGTGTCAAAGGTTAATTCAATCCTTAGTTTGCATTTTAAAAATACTGCATACACAAAGCAGATGTATACGTAACTACATTAAAAAAGTATTAATAAAATGCTATTATAGAAATTAAATTGAAAAATAGTTAAACATGAAGAAAGCTAAACAAACAAAAAAATCTTAAAAACATAAAATAAAGGTAAATATAGATAATTTAGATTTTTAGGTTTCAAATTTTAAATTATGATAAATTCAAATTTCCTTTTTTAAATTTTAGTTTTTTTGGTTTTTTTTTTTAATAAACTTACTTTAAAAAATAAAGGGCATTTTCCTCCTTTTTATTTATTATTCATATAAAATATTATTGTTATTCATTAATATTGTAATTAGTTTTATTATTCTCAATTTTTCAAATTACTTGTCCAATGTAAAAAAAAAAAATTGAATATTAAATGAATAAAATTCCAAATTAAATAGAAATTAAATCAAATTAAAATATAAAATAATTTTTAAAAATTACAAAATAAATAAATCAATCAATAAATATATAAATAAATTCCCATGGGCTCACCACCTGTGGGAGGGGCCAAAGGGGTCGGGTGCGTAGGGAGTTGGGCGGCAGCCAAAGGCGGGGCCCTTGGCGGTCCGACCCCCCGCTGCTGAAGCTAACTCTTGGGACATGGAATGTCACCTCTCTGGCCTGAGCTGGTGTGTGTGGCAGAGAAGTTCCGACTAGATATAGTCGGACTCTCCTCCACACACAGCTTGGGTTCTGGTACCAATCCTCTCGAGAGGGGTTGGACTCTCTTCCACTCTGGAGTTGCCCATGGTGAGAGGCGCCGGGCAGGTGTGGGCATACTTATTGCCCCCCGGCTTGGCGCCTGTACGTTGGGGTTTACCCCGGTAGACGAGAGGGTAGCCTCCCTCTGCCTTTGGGTGGGGGGACGGGTTCTAACTCTTGTTTGCGCTTATGCACCGAACAGCAGTTCAGAATAACCACCCTTTTTGGAGTCCTTGGAGGGTGTGCTAGAGAGCGCCCCCTCTGGGGACTCCCTCGTTCTACTGGGGGACTTCAACGCTCACGTGGGCAATGACAGTGAGACCTGGAGGGGCGTGATTGGGAGGAACGGCCCCCCCGATCAGAACCCGAGTGGTGTTCTGTTATTGGACTTCTGTGCTCGTCACGGTTTGTCTATAACGAACACCATGTTCAAACATAGGGGTGTCCATATGTGCACTTGGCACCAGGACACCCTAGGCCGCAGTTCGATGATCGACTTCGTAATCGTGTCATCGGACTTGCGGCCACATGTTTTGGACACTCGGGTGAAGAGAGGGGCGGAGCTGTCAACTGATCACCACCTGGTGGTGTGTTGGCTCCGATGGCGGGGGAAGATGCTGGCCAGACCTGGCAGGCCCAAACGTATTGTGAGGGTCTGCTGGGAACGTCTGGCAGAATCGCCTGTCAGAAAGAGTTTCAACACCCACCTCCGGCAGAACTTCTCCCTTGTCCCGGGGGAGGTGGGGGACATTGAGTCCGAGTGGGCCATGTTCCGCACCTCCATTGTTGAGGCGGCCGATCAGAGCTGTGGCCGTAAGGTGGTTGGTGCCTGTCGTGGCGGCAATCCCCGAACCCGCTGGTGGACACCAGCGGTAAGGGATGCCGTCAAGCTGAAGAAGGAGGCCTATCGGGCCTTTTTGGCCTGTGGGACTCCGGAGGCAGCTGACAGGTACCGGCTGGCCAAGCGGACTGCGGCCTCGGCAGTCGCCGAGGCAAAAACTCGGACATGGGAGGAGTTCGGTGAGGCCATGGAAAACGACTTCCGGACGGCTTCGAGGAAATTCTGGTCCACCATCCGGCGTCTGAGGAGAGGAAAGCAGTGCACCATTAACACTGTGTATAGTGAAGATGGTGTACTGCTGACCTCGACTCGGGACGTCGTGAGTCGGTGGGGAGAATACTTCGAAGCCCTCCTCAATTCCACCGACACGCCTTCCTTTGAGGAAGCAGAGTCTGGGGACTCTGAGGTGGGCTCTTCGATCTCTGGGGTTGAAGTCACTGAGGCGGTTGGCAAGCTCCTCGGTGGCAAGGCCCCGGGGGTGGATGAGATCCGCCCGGAGTTCCTAAAGGCTCTGGATGTTGTAGGGCTGTCATGGCTGACACGCCTCTACAACATCGCGTGGACATCGGGGACAGTGCCTCTGGATTGGCAGACCGGGGTGGTGACCTAGGGTGTGTTCCAATTATAGAGGAATCACACTCCTCAGCCTCCCCGGTAAAGTCTATTCAGGGGTGCTGGAGAGGAGGGTCCGTCGGGAAGTTGAATCTCGGATTCAGGAAGGAGCAGTGTGGTTTTCGTCCCGGCCGTGGAACAGTGGACCAGCTCTACACCCTCAGCAGGGTCCTCGAGGGTGCATGGGAGTTCGCCCAACCAGTCTACATGTGTTTTGTGGATTTGGAGAAGGCGTTCGACCGTGTGCCTAGGGGAATCCTGTGGAGGGTGCTCCGGGAGTACGGGGTACCGAGCCCCTTGGTAAGGGCTGTTCGGTCCCTGTACGACCGGTGTCAGAGTCTGGTCCGCATTGCCGGCAGTAAGTCGAATTCGTTCCCAGTGAGGGTTGGACTCCGCCAAGGCTGCCCTTTGTCACCGATTTTGTTCATAATTTTTATGGACAGAATTTCTAGGCGCAGCCGAAGCGTTGAGGGGGTCCGGTTTGGTGACCTCAGCATTGAATCTCTGCTTTTTGCAGATGATTTAGTGCTGTTGGCTTCATCAAGCCGTGACCTCCAACTCTCACTGGAGCGGTTCGCAGCTGAGTGTGAAGCGGTTGGGATGAAGATCAGCACCTCCAAATCCGAGACCATGGTCCTCAGTCGGAAAAGGGTGGAGTGCCCTCTCCGGGTCGGGGATGAGATCCTGCCCCAAGTGGAGGAGTTCAAGTATCTTGGGGTCTTGTTCACGAGTGACGGTAGGAGGGAGCGGGAGATCGACAGGCGAATCGGTGCGGCGTCTGCAGTAATGCGGACTCTGCACCGGTCCGTAGTGGTGAAGAAGGAGCTGAGCCGAAAGGCAAAGCTCTCGATTTACCAGTCGATCTACGTTCCTACCCTCACCTATGGTCACAAGCTCTGGGTCGTGACCGAAAGAACAAGATCCCGGATACAAGCGGCCGAAATGAGTTTCCTCCGCAGGGTGTCCGGGCTCTCCCTTAGAGATAGGGTGAGAAGCTCGGTCATCCGGGAGGGACTCGGCGTCGAGCCGCTACTCCTCCGCGTAGAGAGGAGCCAGCTGAAGTGGCTCGGGCATCTGGTTCGGATGCCTCCCGGACGCCTCCCTGGAGAGGTGTTCCGGGCATGTCCCACCGGCGAGAGGCCCCGGGGACGACCCAGGACACGCTGGGGAGACTATGTCTCTCGGCTGGCCTGGGAACGCCTTGGGATCCCGCCGGAGGAGCTGGTTGAAGTGGCTGGGGAGAGGGAAGTCTGGGCTTCCCTGTTAAAGCTGCTGCCCCCGCGACCCGACCCCGGAACAAGTGGAAGATAATGGATGGATGGATGGACAAAATAAAATAATTATTTAAAAAATTAAATCAAATTAATCAAAAAAAAAAAAAGAAAAAAAAAAAAATTCGTAATTATGTTTTTAAGTTATTACTTATATTTATGACTAATTTTTAATGTACTTTAGGTATCCCATAATGCATTTTGCTGTATAAATTGGATTGGATGTCTATCGCTGTCAATGCCAATGAATTAGTGTGAATAAATGTAAACCCATGGGTTATAACAGGCAGAGAATAGGTTAACACATTTGTTACAATTACTATACTGTAACTACAAAGGAATTTGCGTGCAATTTACCTCCGCCATTTTTGTAGCAGAGGTACGGGAAGCGCCAGACGTTCCCTAAACCAACGAATCCGCCGGCGACAGACAGGACAAAGTCCAGCTTGCTGGCCCACTTCTCTCGCTGGGGGTGCTTGCCCTCGGCCTCGTCTTCGGGTCGGGTTCCGGGACTCTTGCCGGGAGACGGCTTCAGAGTGTCCTTGTGGAAGTCCTTCAGGCACTGCAGTTTTTCCTTTTGAGCCATTCTGGGCACAACACAAAAGACAACATGCTCACAAATTTAGCAAAATGGTCAACCCCTCCATTCAAAGTGGATTGGACATTAATCGACGTCATTGGCGATGTCATTCTTTTAAATGCTGTTAAATTCAAGAAATAAAGCAATATTTGCACACGACGTCCTATCCTTACCTATCAGTTTGACTGATGTCTTTGTTGTAAATATAGAATGTTATTGTCTAGCTTCAGAGTCAGTGGTGCAAAACTATTTTTGCTTCTGTGTAACTAAAAAAACTGAAAAAATAAGAAACAAAACACCAACAACCTCCAATATCTGCATCAAAGCATTATGTTGTGTTAATGACATCACGCTTGCTTTGTACAATGAACGGCTTCATCACAATTACGAGATAAAGAAAATAAACATATCTATAAAAGTACTTTAATTTAAAAAAATATATATATTTATTGGCTGCCATTGACAGTGTTAGATGTTCAATCCATTTTGAACAAATGTCAGTTAATAAGTAAACACATTTGTTACAATGTTATTACGATGTCATTACAAATAATTTCTAAGGAATTTTGCTGTCAACCTTCTGACTATCGTTTTGTTTTTCTAGTTTCAATAATTCATTTCATTCATTTTAATTTCAAATGTTATATTTTTAATTATCAGTTTCCAATTCTCTCTTATTTTTGTTATTAGCATTTATGTTTATCAATAGGTATCGTATCGTGACGACAAAACATGTCACGAAAATATCGGATCGGAAGTGAAACAATCCACCTGTATGCATGTACCTGTATTAGACATTCGTTCATTCGCTACCAACCCTCCCACTTTAAATGGATTGGACGTCTAACACTATCAATGGCAGCCAATGACTTAGTATTACATGCGTTAGTATTACATGATAGCAGTCAATGACTTAGTATTACATGAGTTTTATTATTAGTAGATGTCCAATCGCTTTGAAGTGGGAGTCCTGGCAGGGAATGACTGTCAATGGCAGACAATGAGTAAATAGCAAATGATTTGACAGAATGATGTTTTTTAAAATCGGTTGACAAATGAACCAATTATGGCTTTATTTTAATGCCAGGTCATTGACTTTGATAGGAACATTGGGTCTTTTCATGCTTCTACCATGAATTGAAATGAGTTCATCACTATAGTAGACGTTCAAGCCATTTCAAGCGGGCAGGTGGCAGCGATTCATTCGCTACCAACTAGTATTTATTTAATATTAGAGGATAAAAATTTTAAATGTGCAATACGTATTAAAAAAAAAAAAAAAGAAATATTTGAAGAATATGGGAAAAAATGGGACAAAAGGAACAAGAAAAAAAAATGTAAGAGATTTCAGATTTTTATTTTGGGGGACCAAAGAGTAAAGGAATGTTGGACTTTGGACAAACATATTGGGGGAAAAAATGTTGGATTAAAAAAAATTTTTTTTTTTGTAATTACATTGTAATGACATGGTAATAACAAAGTAATAAATCTAAATGGGGGGGTATCAGCAAACGGATGTTACCATGTCTACCAGTGATAAACTTTAATTTCACATCACAAAGACAATTGGATGCCACATGATTGGACATGCATCACTGTAAATGGCGATGAAAGAGTTCACGAAGCCTAACGACTGCCACCAACAATGTCAACAATTACCTTTTTTGAGCAGACTTGTTTCAGTACAAGACTAATATAACTCAAATCATTGGCTGCCACCTATAATTCATTCATGACTGCTCCAGCTAGGACTAAAAAAGACTTCACAGCCTTTGTTGTTTGTGTTCTAAAAATGCGACCTAAAACAATTCAACAAAAATCAGCAAAATTCTGATGTTCTAGTAGGCTTATCCAGATAGCTAGCGTAGCATGGGAAGGACGGCAATCCGAGGCCAGATGTCAACCGGATGGAGATTTTTTTGGGAG